>NC_133062.1:1210000-1510000 GCF_048771995.1 Taeniopygia guttata
CCACAGCCAGGCTGAGTGACCGCTGTGGGTGCCGCAGGCGGGGCCGGAGCGGCGGCGCGAGGCGGAGCTGGAGGCGTCGCTGGGCCGGCAGCGCGTGGCCGCCCTGTGCCGGCAGCTGGGGCGGCTGCAGGACGAGGCCAACGCCGCCCAGAGGGAGCTGGCCCGGGCCCACGAGGCGGGCGCCAAGCTGCAGAGGGACCTCAAGGAGGTGAGAATGGGATAAAAATGTGAAAAAATGGAAAAAACGGGAAAAAACGGCAAAAAACGGAAAAAAAATGGGAAAAAACGGCAAAAAACGGCAAAAAAATGGGAAAAAATGGCCCCAAACTGGGAGGGAATGGCCCCAAACTGGGGCTGAGCTGCAGAGGGATCTCAAGGAGGTGAGAACAAGAAAAATGGGAAAAAAAGGGGGAAAAATGGGAAAAAAAATGGGAAAAAACGGCTTTAAAATGGGAAAAAATGGCCCAAACTGGGAGGGTTTCACCCCAAACTGGAGCTGGCCCGGGGCTGAGCTGCAGAGGGACCTCAAGGAGGTGAGAATGGGATAAAACGGGGCAAAAAGGGGAAAAATGGGAAAAAACGGCAAAAAAATGGGAAAAAACGGGAAAAAACGGCAAAAATATGGGGAAAAATGGCTTTAAAATGGGAAAAAATGGCCCCAAACTGGGAGGGTTTCAACCCAAACTGGAGCTGGCCCAGGGCCGAGCTGCAGAGGGACCTCAAGGAGGTGAGAACGGGATAAAATGGGGGAAAATGGGGAAAAATGGGAAAAAATGGGAAAAAATGGGGAAAAATGGGAAAAAATGGCTTTAAAATGGGAAAGAATGGCCCAAACTGGGAGGGTCTCACCCCAAACTGGAGCTGGCCCAGGGCCGAGCTGCAGAGGGACCTCAAGGAGGTGAGAATGGGGAAAAATGGGAGAAAATGGGAAAAAACGGGAAAAAACGGCAAAAAACGGCTTTAAAATGGGAAAAAATGGGAAAAAATGGCCCCAAACTGGGAGGGTCTCACCCCAAACTGGAGCTGGTCCGGGCCCACGAGGCGGGCGCCAAGCTGCAGAGGGACCTCAAGGAGGTGAGAATGGGGAAAAATGGGGGGAAAAACTGAAAAAACGGGAAAAAACGGCAAAAAAATGGGAAAAAACGGCAAAAAAATGGGAAAAAATGGGGAAAAAATGGCCCAAACTGGGAGGGAATGGCCCAAACTGGGAGGGTTTCACACCAAACTGGAGCTGGCCCAGGGCTGAGCTGCAGAGGGACCTCAAGGAGGTGAGAATGGGGAAAATGGGGGAAAAAACGGAAAAAACGTGAAAAAATGTGGAAAAAAAATGGGAAAAATGGCTTTAAAATGGGAAAAAATGGCCCAAACTGGGAGGGTTCCACCCCAAACTGGAGCTGGCCCGGGCCCACGAGGCGGGCGCCAAGCTGCAGAGGGACCTCAAGGAGGTGAGAATGGGGAAAAATGGGGCAAAAAGGGGAAAAATGGGAAAAAATGGGAAAAAACGGGAAAAAAAATGGGAAAAATGGCATTAAAATGGGAAAAAACGGGGAAAAAATGGCCCCAAACTGGGAGGGTTTCACCCCAAACTGGAGCTGGCCCAGGGCCGAGCTGCAAAGGGACCTCAAGGAGGTGAGAATGGGAAAAAATGGGAAAAAACGGGAAAAAACGGGAAAAACCGGGAAAAAACGTGGAAAAGATGGGAAAAAACCGGAAAAACGGCAAAAAACGGCAAAAAAATGGGAAAAAATGGCCCAAACTGGAGCTTGCCCAGGTCCACGAGGCGGGCGCCGAGCTGCAGAGGGACCTCAAGGAGGTGAGAATGGGATAAATGGGAAAAAAATGGAAAAAAATGGGAAAAAATGGTAAAAAATGGCATTAAAATGGGAAAAAATGGCTTTAAAATGGGAAAAAATGGCCCAAACTGGGAGGGAATGGTCCAAACTGGGAGGGTTTCACCCCAAACTGGAGCTGGCCCAGGGCCGAGCTGCAGAGGGACCTCAAGGAGGTGAGAATGGGGAAAATGGGGAAAAGGGGAAAAAATGGGAAAAAATGGCTTTAAAATGGGAAAAAATGGCAAAAAAATGGGAAAAAATGGCCCCAAACTGGGAGGGAATGGCCCAAACTGGAGCTGGCCCGGGCCCACGAGGCGGGCACTGAGCTGCAGAGGGATCTCAAGGAGGTGAGAATGGGAAAAATGTGGGGAAAAACCTGAAAAAAACGGGAAAAAATGGCAAAAAAATGGGAAAAAATGGGAAAAAACGGCAAAAAAATGGGAAAAAATGGCCCAAACTGGAAAGATTTAACCCCAAACTGGGGCTGAGCTGCAGAGGGACCTCAAGGAGGTGAGAACGGGAAAAACGGGGGAAAATGGGAAAAAATGGGAAAAAATGGCTTTAAAATGGGGAAAAAATGGCCCCAAACTGGGAATGAGTGGCTGTCCCCGATGTCCCCAATGTCCCAAATATCCTCAGTGTCCCCAATGTCCCCAATGTCCCCAATGTCCCCGATGTCCCTGCTGTCCCCAATGTCCCCAATCCCCCCAATGTCCCCCCAATGTCCCCAATGTCCCCAATGCCCCCAATGCCCCCAATGTCCCCAATGTCCCCAATGTCCCCAATGTCCCCAATGTCCCCAACGTCCCCAATGTCCCCAATGTCCCCCCAATGTCCCCAATCCCCCCAATGTCCCCAATGTCCCCGATGTCCCCGATGTCCCCGATGTCCCCAATGTCCCCAATGTCCCCAAATGTCCCCAATGTCCCCAATGTCCCCGATGTCCCCAATGTCCCCAATGTCCCCGATGTCCCCGATGTCCCCGATGTCCCCAATGTCCCCAATGTCCCCAATCCCCCCAATGTCCCCGATGTCCCCAATGTCCCCAATGTCCCCGATGTCCCCGATGTCCCCGATGTCCCCGATGTCCCCAATGTCCCCCAATGTCCCCAATGTCCCCAATGTCCCCAATGTCCCCAATGTCCCCGATGTCCCCGATGTCCCCGATGCCCCCAATGTCCCCAATGTCCCCAATCCCCCCAATGTCCCCAATGTCCCCAATCCCCCCAATCCCCCCAATGTCCCCAATGTCCCCAATGTCCCCAATGTCCCAATGTCCCCGATGTCCCCAATGTCCCCAATGTCCCCGATGTCCCCAATGTCCCCAATGTCCCCAATGTCCCCAATCCCCCCAATGTCCCCAATATCCCCAATCCCCCCAATGTCCCCAATGTCCCCAATGTCCCCAATGTCCCCAATGTCCCCCCGTGTCCCCAATGTCCCCAATCCCCCCAATGTCCCCAATGTCCCCAATGTCCCCAATGTCCCCAATGTCCCCAATGTCCCCAATGTCCCCGATGTCCCCGATGTCCCCAATGTCCCCGATGTCCCCAATGTCCCCAATGACCCCAATCCCCCCAATGTCCCCAATGCCCCCAATGTCCCCAATGTCCCCAATGTCCCCAATGTCCCCAGTGTCCCCGATGTCCCCGATGTCCCCAATGTCCCCAATGTCCCCGATGTCCCCCCAATGTCCCCGATGTCCCCATGTCCCCTGTCCCAGGCGCTGGCGCAGCGGGAGGACATGGAGGAGCGCATCACCACGCTGGAGCGGCGCTACCTGAGCGCTCAGCGCGAGGCCACGTCGCTGCACGACGCCAACGACCGCCTGGAGAACGAGCTGGCCAGCAAGGAGTCCCTGTACCGCCAGGTGGGACACCTGGGGACACCTGGGGACATTGGGGACACCTGAGATACACCTGGGGACACCTGGGATACACCTGGGGACATTGGGGACACACCTGGGGACATTGGGGACACACCAGGGGACACACCTGGGGACACAGCTGGAGAACGAGCTGGCCAGCAAGGAGTCCCTGTACCGCCAGGTGGGACACGGGGACACCTGGGGACACACCTGGGGACACCTGGGGACATTGGGGACACACCTGGGACACAGCTGGAGAACGAGCTGGCCAGCAAGGAGGCCCTGTACCGCCAGGTGGGACACGGGGACATTGGGGACACCTGGGGACACACCTGAGATACACCTGGGGACACCTGAGATACACATGAGATACACCTGGGGACATGGGGACACACCTGGGGACACCTGAGATACACCTGGGGACATTGGGGACACAGCCTGGAGAACAAGCTGGCCAGCAAGGAGTCCCTGTACCGCCAGGTGGGACATGGGGACACCTGGGGACACCTGGGGACACCTGGGGACACACCTGGGGACATGGGGACACACCTGGGGACACCTGAGATACACCTGGGGACATTGGGGACACAGCTGGGGACACCTGGGGACACCTGGGGACACCTGGGGACACACCTGAGATACACCTGGGGACATTGGGGACACACCTGAGATACACCTGGGGACATGGGGACACAGCTGGGACACACCTGGGACACAGCTGGAGAACGAACTGGCCAGCAAGGAGTCCCTGTACCGCCAGGTGGGAAACTGGGGACACCTGGGGACACCTGGGGACATTGGGGACACACATGGGGACACCTGGGGACACCTGGGGACACCTGAGATACACATGGGGACACCTGAGATACACCTGGGGACACCTGGGATACACCTGGGGACATTGGGGACACACCTGGGGACACAGCTGGAACACAGCTGGAGAACGAACTGGCCAGCAAGGAGTCCCTGTACCGCCAGGTGGGACATGGGGACATTGGGGACACACCTGGGGACACCTGAGGACACCTGGGATACACCTGGGGACATTGGCGACACAGCTGGGGACATTGGGGACACCTGGGGACATTGGGGACACACCTGGGGACATTGGGGACACACCTGAGATACACCTGGGGACACCTGAGACACACCTGGGGACATTGGGGACACACCTGGGGACACTGGGGACACACCTGGGGACATTGGGGACACACCTGAGATACACCTGGGGACACCTGGGATACACCTGGGGACATTGGGGACACCTGGGGACACCTGGGGACACACCTGGGGACACCTGGGGACACCTGGGGACATTGGGGACACACCTGAGATACACCTGGGGACATTGGGGACACACCTGGGACACACCTGGGGACATTGGGGACACACCTGAGATACACCTGGGGGCATTGGGGACACACCTGGGGACACCTGGGGACATTGGGGACACACCTGAGATACACCTGGGGACACCTGAGATACACCTGAGATACACCTGGGGACACCTGAGATACACCTGGGGACATTGGGGACACACCTGGGGACATTGGGGAAACAGCTGGAGAACGAGCTGGCCAGCAAGGAGTCCCTGTACTGCCAGGTGGGACATGGGGACATTGGGGACACACCTGGGGACACCTGAGATACACCTGAGATACACCTGGGGACATTGGGGACACCTGGGGACACACCTGGGGACATTGGGGACACCTGGGGACACACCTGGGGACATTGGGGACACACCTGAGATACACCTGGGATAGAGGGGACACCCTGGGGACACTGGGGACACACCTGGGGACATCTGAGATACACCTGGGGCACAGCTGAGACACACCTGGACACACCTGGACACACCTGGATAGAGGGGACACACCTGGGGACATTTGGGACACACCTGGGGACACTGGGGACACACCTGGGGACACTGGGGACATTGGGGACACAGCTGGGGACACACCTGGGACACAGCTGGGGACACCTGAGATACACCTGGGGACATTGGGGACACACCTGGTGACATTGGGGACACACCTGGGATACACCTGGGGACATTGGGGACACAGCTGGGGACATTGGGGACACCTGGGATACACCTGGGGACATTGGGGACACAGCTGGGGACATTGGGGACACACCTGGGATACACCTGGGGACATTGGGGACACACCTGGGGACATTGGGGACATTGGGGACACAGCTGGGGACACAGCTGGGGACATCTGGGGACATTTGGGGACATTTGGGACAAACCTGGGGACAGTGAGGACACAGCTGAGATACACCTGGGATAGAGGGGACAAACCTGGGGACATTTGCGACACACCTGGGGACACACCTGGGGACACCTGGATAGAGGGGACACACCTGGGGACACACCTGGGCACACCTCGGTGTCCCCATTGATGTCCCCACCACCGGTTGATGTTGTCCCTCCCCCATCCTTGTCCTTCAGCCCAATGTCCCCAAATGTCCCCAAATGTCCCCAAATGTCCCCAATGTCCCCAATGTCCCCGATGTCCCCAACGTCCCCAATCCATCAGTGTCCCAAATGTCCCCAAATGTCCTAAATTTAACCAATCCATCAATGTCCCCAATGTCCCCAGTGTCCCCAATGTCCCCAAATGTCCCCAACACCCCCAATGTCCCCAATGTCCCCGATGCCCCCAATGTCCCCAATGTCCCCGATGCCCCCAATGTCCCCAATGTCCCCAATGTCCCCAACATCCCCAATGTCCCCAATGTCCCCGATGCCCCCAATGTCCCCAATGTCCCCAATGTCCCCAACGTCCCCAATGTCCCCAATGTCCCCAATGTCCCCAATCCCCTCAATGTCCCCAACATCCCCAATGTCCCCAACGTCCCCAACACCCCCAATGTCCCCAATGTCCCCGATGTCCCCAATGTCCCTGATGTCCCCAATGTCCCCAATGTCCCCAATGTCCCCAATGTCCCCAATGCCCCAATGTCCCCAATCCCCCCAATGTCCCCAATCCCCCCAATGTCCCCAATGTCCCCAATGTCCCCAATGTCCCCAGTGTCCCCAATCCCCCAAACATCCCTGATGTCCCCAATGTCCCCAATGTCCCCAATCCCCTCAATGTCCCCCCAATGTCCCCAATGTCCCCAATGTCCCCAATGTCCCCAATCCCCCCAAACGTCCTCAATGTCCCCAATGTCCCCAATGTCCCCCCAATGTCCCCAATGTCCCCAATGTCCCCAGAGCGAGGAGAAGGGCCGGCAGCTGCAGGAGTGGCTGGAGGACGCCTGATGTCCCCATGTCCCCAATCCCCTCAATGTCCCCAATGTCCCCGATGTCCCCAATGTCCCCAATGTTCCCAATCCCCCCGATGTCCCTGATGTCCCCAATGTCCCCAACGTCCCCAATCCCCCCAATGTCCCCAATCCCCCCAATGTCCCCAATGTCCCCAATGTCCCCAATCCCCCAAACGTCCCCAATGTCCCCAATCCCCCCAATGTCCCCAAATGTCCCCAGAGCGAGGAGAAGGGCCGGCAGCTGCAGGAGTGGCTGGAGGACGCCTGATGTCCCTGTGTCCCCAATGTCCCCAATCCCCCAGTGTCCCCAATGTCCCCAATGTCCCCAATGTCCCCGATGTCCCCAATGTCCCCGATGTCCCCATGTCCCCAGAGCGAGGAGAAGGGCCGGCAGCTGCAGGAGTGGCTGGAGGACGCCAAGGCCAAGCTCCAGCTGACGCTGCAAAAGGCCGAGACGCTGCCCGAGATCGAGGCCCAGCTGGCCCAGAGGGTGGCGGCGCTCACCAAGGTGGGCCCGGGGGGGTTGGGGGGTCCTGGGGGGGTTTGAGGGGTCCTGGGGGGGATTTGAGGTGTCCTGGGTGTGATTTGGGGGGTCCTGGGGTGGTTTGGGGGGGATTTGGGGGGTCTTGAAGGGTCCTGGAGGGGATTTAGGGGGGATTTTGGGGCTCCTGATGGGGATTTGGGGGGTCCTGGGGGGGATTTGGGGGGACTTGGGGTGATTTGAAGGGTCCTGGGAGGGGTTGGGAGGTCCTGAGGGGGATTTGGGGGGTCCTGAGGGGGATTTGGGGTGGCCTGAGGGGGATTTGGGGGGTCCTGGGGGGGTTTGGGGGGTCCTGGAGGGGAATTTTGGGGGTCCTGAGGGGGATTTGGGGTGTCCTGAGGGCGATTTGGGCGGATTTGGGGGAGTCTTGAGGGGTCCTGAGGGGGATTTGGGGGGTCCTGGGGGGGATTTGGGGGGTCCTGGGGTGGTCTGGGAGGATCTTGAGGGGTCCTGAGGGGGATTTGGGGGGTCCTGGAGAGGATTTGGGGGGTCTTGAAGGGTCCTGGGGGGAATTTTGGGGTGTCCTGAGGTGGATTTTGGGATGTCCTGAGGGGGATTTGGGGCATCCTGGGGGGATTTTGGGGTGTTCTGGGGTGGTCTGGGGGGGATTTGGGGGGTCCCAGGGGGGATTTGGGGGGTCCTGGGGGAGATTTCGGGTGTTCTGGGGGGGATTTGAGGTGTCCTGGGGTGGTCTGGGGGGCAATTGGGGGGTCCTGGGGGGGATTTAGGGGGTCCTGTGGAGGGTTTGGGGGGTCTTGATGGGTCCTGGGGGGGTTTTGGGGGTTTCTCGGGTGGTCTGGGAGGATCTTGAAGGGTTCTGAGGGGCATTTGGGGTGTCCTGGGGGGGATTTTGGGGGTCCTGAGGGGGATTTTGGGGGGATTTTGGGGTCCTGAAGGGGATTTTGGGGTCCTGAGGGGGATTTTGGGGTTCCTGAGGGGGATTTTGGGGTTCCTGTGTCCCCAAACCCCCCAAATCCCCCAAATCCCAAAACCCCCCCAGGCCGAGGAGCGCCACGGGAATTTCGAGGAGCGGCTGCGGCAGCTCGAGGCCCAACTGCAGGAGAAGAACCAGGAGCTGCAGAGGGTGGGGCACCCCAAAAATGGGCACCCCAAAATTGGGGGCACCCCAAAAACCGGCACCCCAAAAATGGGCACCCTAAAAAATGGGGAAACCCCAAAAATGGGCACCACAAAAAAGGGAAACCCCAAAAATGGGAAACCCCAAAAACCCAAAAATGGGAAATGCAAAAATGGGGCACCCCAAAAATGGGAACCCTCAAAAATGGGAAACCCCAAAAATGGGGAACCCAAAATCGGGAAAATTAAAAAATGGGCACCCCAAAAATGGGCACCCTAAAAAATGGGGAAACCCAAAAAATGGGCACCACAACAAACAGAAAACCCCAAAAATGGGAAACCCCAAAAACCCAAAATTGGGAAATGCAAAAATGGGGCACCCCAAAAATGGAGAACCCCAAGAATTGGAAATCCCAAAACTTGAAAACCCCAAAAATGGGAAGCCCCCAAAATGGGAAACCCCAAAAATGGGAACCCCTAAAAATGGGGTCACCCCAAAAATGAGAAACCTCAAAAATGGGGTCACCCCAAAAACGGGGTCACCCCAAAAATGAGAAACCTCAAAAATGAGCAGCAGATACCCCAAAATTTGGTGTTTCCAATTAATTGAGGACCCCAAAACTGCGGACCCCAAAAAATTTGGGGTCCCCCCTTAAAAAAATTGGGTTTCCCCCCAAAAAGATTTGAGGGGGTCCCGGAAGGGATTTGGGGTGTCCTGAGGGATTCTGGTTTTTTTGGGGGGGGGAAATTTTAACCTGGAGGGTGAAAATTCTCCACCCTCAAATTGGAAACCCCCAAAATTTCATGTGGGGACCCCAAAATTTCATGGGGGGGCCCCAAAATTTCATCGAGTACCCCAAAATTCCTGACGGGGGGGGAGGGGGGGTCCCCAAAATTCCAAAAAAATCACTAAAAATTCAATTTTTGCGCCTCAACCCGCGGCTTTGCCATTCTCCTGTTGGCTCCCGGTCACTTTTAGCCTCTCCCTTGATTTTTTGGGGACCCCCTCGGGAATTTTGGGGACCCCCCCCAAATTTTGGGGTCCCCCCCAGGCCCGGCAGAGGGAGAAGATGAACGATGAGCACAACAAGCGGCTCTCGGAGACGGTGGATCGGCTCCTGAGCGAGAGCAACGAGCGGCTGCAGCTGCACCTCAAGGAGAGGATGGGGGCGCTGGAGGAGAAGGTGGGGGCGCCCCGAAATTGGGGAGAAATTTGGGGGGTCCTGGGGGAAATTTGGGGGGTCCTGGATGGATTTTGGGGGGTCCCGGGGGGATTTTGGGGGGATTTTGGGGGCCCTGAAATGGTTTTTGTTGCAATTAAAGAAGGGGATGGGGGCGCCCCAAAACTGGGCAGAAATTTGGGGGGTCCTGAGGGAAATTTGGGGGGTCCCAGGGGGATTTTGGGGGGTCCCGGGGAAAATTTGGGGGGTCCTGGATGGATTTTGGGGGGTCCTGGATGGGATTTGGGGGGTCCTGGATGGGATTTGGGGGGTCCTGGATGGGATTTGGGGGCTCTGAAATGGGTTTTGTTGCACCTCAAGGAGAGGATGGGGGCGCTGGAGGAGAATTTAGGGGCGCCCCAAAATTTGGGGGGTCCCACGAGAAATTTGGGGGGTCCTGGATGGATTTTGGGGGTCCCGGGGGGATTTTGGGGGGATTTTAGGGGGTCCCGGGGGCTCTGAAATGGTTTTTGTTGCACCTCAAGGAGGGGATGGGGGCGCTGGGGGAGAATTTAGGGGCGCCCCAAAATTGGGGAGGGGTCCCCGAAATTGGGGAGAAATTTGGGGGGTCCCTGGATGGGATTTGGGGGGTCCTGGACGGGATTTTGGGGGGTCCTGGGGGGACTTTGGGGGCTCTGAAATGGTTTTTGTTGCACCTCGAAGAGAGGATTTGGGCACCCCCAAAATTGGGGAGGGGTCCCCGAAATTGGGGAGAAATTTGGGGGGTCCTGGATGGGATTTGGGGTGTCCCGGGGGGATTTTGGGGGGAGTTTGGGGGTCCCAGGGGGAGTTTTGGGGGTCCTGGGGGCTCTGAAATGGTTTTTGTTGCAGTTAAAGGAGGGGATGGGGGCGCCCCAAAATTGGGGATAAATTTGGGGGGTCCTGGATGGGATTTGGGGGGTCCCAGGGGGATTTTTGGGGGGTCCTGGATGGGATTTGGGGGGTCCCTGGATGGATTTTGGGGGGAGTTTTGGGGGTCCTGGGGGCTCTGAAATGGTTTTTGTTGCACCTCAAGGAGAGGATGGGGGCGCTGGAGGAGAAGGTGGGGGCGCCCCGAAATTTGGGGGGTCCCACGAGAAATTTGGGGGGTCCCTGGGTGGGATTTGGGGGGTCCTGGATGGGATTTGGGGGGATTTTGGGGGGAGTTTTGGGGGTCCTGGGGGCTCTGAAATGGGTTTTGTTGGGGCTAAAGGAGGGGATTTGGGCACCCCAAAATTGGGGAGGGGTCTGGGGGGTCCCCGAAATTGGGGAGAAATTTGGGGGGTCCCTGGATGGGATTTGGGGGATTTTGGTATTTTTTTGGGGGGTTTGGGGCAGTTTTTGGGGTTTTTCGGGGGGTTTTTTGGGGGTTTTTTTTGGGGTTTTTTTGCTTTTTTGGGGGAGTTTTTTGGGCTTTTTTGGGGTTTTTTTTTGGTTTTTTTGGGGGTTTTTTTGGGGGGGGGTTTGGGGGACATGGGGGGTGTTTTGGGGTTTTTTTGGGGGGGGTTTGCAGGGATGTTGTTGGGTTTTTTGGGGTTTTTTTGGGTTTTTTTTTTGGGGGGGTTGTTTTTTTTGAGGTTTTTTGGGGTTTTTTGGAGGTTTTTTTGGGGTTTTTTTGGAGGGTGTTGTAGGATTTTTTTTGGTTTTTTTGGGGGTGTCTTTTGGGGTGTTTTTGGGTTTTTTGGGGGGATTTTTTTTCGGGGGTTTTTGGGGGTTTTTCGTTGTTTTTTTTTTTTTGTTTTTTTTTGTTTTTTTGGGGGGTTTTCTGGGGGTTTTTAGGATTTTTTGGCGTTTTTGGGTTTTTTTGGGGGGTTTTTTGGGGTTTTTTGGGGAGGATTTTGGGGTGGGTTTGGGTTTTTTTGGGTGGATTTTTGGGTGTTTTTTTGGGTTTTTTGGGTTTTTTTTGGGGGGGGGTTTGGGGTTTTTTTGGGTGGATTTTTAGGGTGGGTTTGGGGTTTTTTCGTGGTTTTTTGGAGTTTTTTGGGGGAGTTTTTTGGGGGGATTTTTTGGGGTGTTTTTAGGATTTTTTTGGGGTTTTTTGGGTTTTTTTGGGTTTTTTGGGTTTTTTGGGTTGTTTTGTGGGGTTTTTTTTTGTGTTTTTTTTGGGATTTTTGGGGAATTTTTTGGGGTCCCCCCTCATTTCCCCTCCCCAGAATTCGCTGAGTGAGGAAATCGCCAACATGAAGAAAATGCAGGACGAGCTCCTGCTCAACAAGGTCGGAGATTTTGGGGCAATTTTGGGGGATTTTGGGAATTTTGGGGGATTTTGGGAGATTTTGTGAGAATTTGGGAGGATTTTGAGGGAATTTTGGGGGGATTTTGGGGGGATTATTTGGGATTTTTTGGGATTTTTTTTTAGATTATTTAAAATTTTTAATTGATTTTTTTTTTATTTTTTATTTAATTTTTTTTAAATTTTGGCATTTTTTATTTTTAATGTTTTTTTGAGAGTTTCCTTGACTTTTTTAGGTTTTTTTTGTATTTTTTGCTTTTGTTTTTGTTTGGGTTTTTAATGGTTTTTTTAAATTATTTTTTAGGTTTTTTGGGGCTTTTTTTTTTAGGGGTTTTGGGAGATTTTGGGGAGGAATTTTGGTTGATTTTGGTCAGATTTTGAGGGTTTTTTTCCAGTAGATTTCGGGCAGAAATTTTTAACAGATTTGTGCGAATTTTTGGAGAATTTTTAGTTGAATTCTGGGACATTTTTTGGGATAAATTTCAGATTTTTTTTTCCCAAATCCCGGATGATTTTGGGGAAATTTTGGGAATTTCCGCTGGAATTTTGCCGGAATTTGGGATAAATTTCAGATTTTCCCCCAATCCCGGATGGTTTTTGGGGTTTCCCAGACTCCAAATCCCACCGGGGCTCCCCAGCACTGACTCCCAAAATTCCCAAAATTCCCAAAATTCCCAAAATTCCCGAAATTCCCGAATTTCCCCCAGGAGCAGCTGCTGGCGGAGATGGAGCGGATGCAGCAGGAGCTGGACCAGCTCCGGGGGCGCCCCGGCTCCTCCTACTCCAGGTACCCCAAAAAAACCCAAAATAACCCCAAAATAACCCAAAAATAACCCCAAAATAACCACAAAAATAACCACAAAAATAATCCCAAAAATAATCCCCAAAATAACCCCAAAAAACCCCAAAATAACCCCAAAATAACCCCAAAATAACCCCAAAATATCCCCCAAAAACACCCCAAAATAACCCCAAAATAACCCCAAAATAATCCCCAAAATAACCCCAAAAAAATCCCAAAATAACCCCCAAAACACCCCAAAATAACCCCAAAAATAACCCCAAAATAACCCCAAAATAACCACAAAATAACCCAAAAAAACCCAAAATAACCCCAAAAAAACCCAAAATAACCCCCAAAATAACCGAAAAATAACCCCAAAATAACCCCCCAAATTCCCCAAATATCCCTCTAAAATCCCCCAAATCCCACCCAAATCCCCCAAATGTCTCAAATTTACCTCAAAATCCCCCCAAATCCCCCCAAATTCCAAAATTCCCCAAAAATCCCCACAATCCCCCAACCGCCCCCAGACTCCCCCAAAATTTCCCAGATTTCCCCCAAACTCCCCCCAAATCCCCTTAAATTTTCTCAAACTTCCCCGAATCACCTCAAATCTCCCCCAAATCCCCTGAAATCCCCCAAATCCCCCCATTTTTCCCCAAATCCCCCCAAAATCTCTCCAAACTCCCCAAAATCTCCCCAAATCCCCCCAAAATTCCCCCCAAATTACCCAAATTACCAAAATCCCCCCCAAAATTCCCCAATTCCCACCCAAACACCCCAAAATCCCCAAAATCCCCCTCAAATCCCTCAAAATCCCCCCAAAATCCCCACAAATCCCTCGAAATCCCCCAAACCCCCCCAAACCGCCCAAAATTTCCCCTAAATCCCCCCAAAACTCCGCCAAATCTCCCCAAATCCCCCCAAAAATACCACCCAAACCCCCCAAAATCCCCCCAAATCCCACCAATTATCCCCCAAATCTCACCCAAATCCCCCCAAATTTTCCCAAAATCCCCTCTAAATCCCCCCCCCAAACCTCCCCAAAATCCCCCCAAATCCCTTCCAACCCCCTGCCCCTCCCCCACCCTGATTTCCCCCCGGGGGTCGCCCCCTCCCCAATTTCCCCCGTACCTCTCCCCCACCCTGATTTCGGGGGGGGTCTCTGGGGCCGCCCCCTCCCCCACCCTGATTTCGGAGGGGGTCTCGGTGCCGCCCCCTCCCCAATTCCCCAGGTCCCTCCCTGATTTCGGGGGGGGTCTCTGGGGGGGTCCCTGGTGCCGCCCCCTCCCCAATTCCCCCCTGCCCTGATTTCGGGGGTTGGGTCTCTGGTGCCGCCCCCTCCCCAATTCCCCCAATTCCCCCAAACCCCCCAATTCCCCCGTACCCCTCCCCCACCCTGATTCCCCCTGGGGGTCGCCCCCTCCCCAAATCCCCTCAGGTCCCACCCTGATTCCCCTGGGGGGGGTCTCTGTGCCGCCCCCTCCCCAATTCCCCCCGCCCCTCCCCCACCCTGATTTTTGGGGGGGTCCCGGGGGGGGTCTCCTCGGGGGTCGCCCCCTCCCCAATTCCCAGGTCCCTCCCGGGCAGCGCTCTGGAGCTCCGCTGCCCCCAGAGCCCCCTCGGGACCCCCCCGGAGCCCCCCCGGAGGGGCCGGAAGGGCCGGTGGGGCCCCCCCAGACAGGAGGTGGGGGAGGGGAAATTGGGGGGGGGGGTGGGGGATGGGGGGATTTTGGGGGCATTTGGGGGAATTTGGGGGATTTTGGGGGGATTTGGGAGAGTTTGGGGGGAAATTTGGGAGAATTTGGGAGGATTTTGGGGGGTTTTGGGGGAGTTATGGGGGATTTGGGGGGGATTTTTGGGGGGATTCGGGGGGAATTTAGGGGGGATTTAGGAGGGTTTTGAGGGGTTTGGGGAATTTTTGGGGGTATTTCGGTGGATTTGGGGGGATTTTGGGGGGATTATGGGGGATTTTGGGGGATTTTGGGGGGTTTGGGGGAGTTTTGGGGGGTTTTGGAGGGGTTTCAGGGGGTCTGGGGGGATTTTGGGGGAAAATTCGGGGACTTTTGGGTGGATTTGGGAGCGATCTGGGGGGATTTTGGGGGGATTTTAGGGAGATTTGGGGGATTTTGGGAGGTTGTTGCAGAGTTTCGGGGGGATTTAGGGGGGATTTGGGGGGGGTTTTGGGGGCATTTGGGGAAGTTTGGGGGGATTTTGGTGGGATTTTAGGGGGGTTTTGGGGAATTTTGGAGGAAAATTGGGGGGATTTTGGGGGCGGTTTGGGGGAGTTTAGGGAGATTTGGGGGGATTTGGGGATTTGGGGGGGTTTTGGGGGGATTTTGGGGGAGTTTGAGGGATTTTGTGGGGATTTGGGGGGTGTTGGGGAGATTTGGGGGGAAATTTGGGTGGGATTTTGGGGTGGAATTTTGGCTGCAGTTTTGGGCGGAATTTCGCTGCTTTTGCGGCTGAATTTCCACAAATTTCCGACCGTTTTTTTGGGTTTTTGGGCTTTTTAAAAATTTATTTTTAATTTTTTTTTTTGGGGGGTGGGGTAGGGGGTTTTATGGATTCTTTGGGGGGATTTTTGGTTTTTTGGGTTTTCTGGGTGTTTTTTGGCTTTTTTGGATTTTTTGGTGCTTTTTTTATTATTTTTGTGGTTTTTTTACTTTTTAAAATGGTTTTTATTTTATTTTTTTGGGATTGTTTTCGATTTTTTTATTTTTATTTTTTATTTTCATTTTTTGAATTTTTAAATTTTTTTCAATTTTTTTGTGCTTTTCTATTTTTTGGAATTTTTTTTGATTTTTTAAATTATTTTTTTTTAATTTTTTTTTTAATTTTTAAATTTATTTTTTATTTTTGACTGGTTTTTTTTTTATTTTTAAAATTTTTTTTCATTTTTTTGGGATCTTTTTGGATTTTTTTTTTTTTAATTTTAATTTTGTTTTTTTTTAATTTCTCCCTCTCCCCCATTCCCAGGAGTGGGATCGGGGGTCGCTGCCCCCGGAGGGGTCGGACGAGGAGGAGCCGCGGGTGGGGGAGGGGCGGGAGCGGGACGCCCCCTCCCCCCCCGGGGCTGCCGACGTGCAGACCCTGGCGGTGCTGCTGCAGGAGCAGCTGGAGGCCATCAACAAGGAGATCAAGTCAGTGGCACCCCAAAAAATACAAATTCGGGCACCCCAAAAATGGCCCCAAATCCCCCAAAAATCACCCAAAATTCCGCAGCTCAAAAAACCCCAAAATTCCAACGTTTTCCCTCAAAATTTGGACATTTTTGCCCCAAAATCCTGAATTTTTTACCCTAAAATCCACTCCAGAAGCATCAAAAAGGATCAAATCAGAGCCCCCCAAAAATAAAAATTTGGGGACCCCAAAAAACCCAAAAATCCCCCCAAAAATCCCCCAAAAATGCCCCAAAATCCGGGAACCCAAAAAACCCCAAAATCCCCAAATTTTACCCCAAAATCTCAAAAATTTCCCCCAAAATCTACTCCAGGAACATAAAAAATGGATCAAATCAGAGCCCCCCAAAAATCCAAATTTGGGGACCCCAAAAATACCCCAAAATCCCAAAATTCAGAGATTTTGCCCCAAAATCGCAGCCCAGGAGCAGCTGGAGGCCATCAACAAGGAGATCAAGTCAGTGACACCCCAAAAAACCCAAATTCGGGCACCCCAAAAATGGCCCCAAATCCCCCAAAAATCCCCGAAAATTGTGCAGCCCCAAAAACCCCAAAATTCCAAAGTTTTCCCTAAAAAATTTGACTTTTTCCCTCAAAAATCCTGAATTTTCCTCTCTAAAATCAACGCCAGAAACATCAAAAAGGATCAAATCAGAGCCCCCCAAAAATTAAAATTTGGGGACCCCAAAAATGGCCCAAAAATCCACCAAAAATCCCCCAAAAATCCCCCAAAATCCCAAAATTCAGAGATTTTGCCCCAAAATGCCGAATAGTTCCCCCCCAAATCCACTCCAGAAGCATCAAAAAGGATCAAATCAGAGCCCCCCAAAAATCTAAATGTGGGGACCCCAAAAATCCCCTGAGACACCCCAAAAATCCCCCCAAATTCCCCCAAAATTTGGGAACCCAAAAACCCCAAAATCAAAAAAATTTTACCCAAAAATCTCAAAAATTTTCCCCAAAATCCACTCCAGAAGCATCAAAAAGGATCAAACCAGAGCCCCCCAATAATCCCCCCGAGACCCCCCAAAAATCCCCCAAAATTCCCCAAAATTCAGAGATTTTCCCCCAAAATCGCAGCCCAGGAGCAGCTGGAGGCCATCAACAAGGAGATCAAGTCAGTGGTGCCCCAAAAAATCCAAATTCGGGAACCCCAAAAATGGCCCAAAATCCCCAAAAAATCCCCCAAAATCCAGGAACACAAAAAACCCCAAAATTCCAATGTTTTCCCTAAAAAATTTGACATTTCCCCTCAAAAATCCTGAATTTTTTCCCCCAAAATCCACTCCAGGAGCATCAAAAAAGGATCAAATCAGAGCCCCCCAAAAATAAAAATTTGGGGACCCCAAAAATGCCCCAAAATCCCCCAAAAATCCCCCAAAATCCCCCAGCCCGAAAAGCCCCAAAATTCCAACGTTTTCCCTCGAAATTTGGACATTTTTGCCCCAAAATCCTGAATTTTCCACCCTAAAATCAACTCCAGGAGCATCAAAAAAGGATCAAATCAGAGCCCCCAAAAATAAAATTTCGGGAACCCCAAAATCTCCCAAAAACGCCCCAAAAATCCCCCAAAATCCCCAAAATTCGGGAACCCCCAAATGTTTGGGGTGCCCCCCCAGGCTGATCCAGGAGGAGAAAACCCCAAAATTTGGGGGATTTTTGGTCATTTTGGGGTGGAAATTCGGGATTTCGGGGGAGATTTTTGGGGATTTTTTGGGATTTTTTGGGTATGGGACCCCCAAATTTTTGGGGACCCCCCCAGACTGATCCAGGAGGAGAAAACCCCCAAATTTTGGGGATTTTGGGTCATTTTGGGTCATTTGGGGGTGGAAATACGGGATTTGAAGGGAAATTTTTGGGAATTTTTTGGATTTTTGGGGATTTTTTGGGGTATGGGACCCCCCAAATTTTTGGGGACCCCCCCAAATTTTTGGGGTTTGCCCCAGACTGATCCAGGAGGAGAAAACCCCAATATTTGGGCGGTTTTGGGTCATTTTGGGTCATTTTGGGGTGGAAATTCGGGATTTGAAGGGATTTTTTTTGATTTTTGGGGATTTTTTGGGATTTTTTGGGATTTTTTTGGGGATTTTTTGGGTATGGGACCCCCAAATTTTTGGGGACCCCCCCCAAAATTTTGGGGTGCCCCCCCAGGCTGATCCAGGAGGAGAAAACGACAAAATTTGGGTCATTTTGGGGTGGAAATTCGGGATTTTGGGGGGGATTTTTCGGGATTTTTTTGGGATTTTTTGGGTTATGGGACCCCCAAATTTTGAGGGGGGGGTCCCCAAAATTTTTGGGGTCCCCCTCAAATTTTGGGGTTCGCCCCAGGCTGATCCAGGAGGAGAAAACGATAAAATTTGGTGTTTTTTGGGGTGGAAATTCGCGATTTTGGTGGGGATTTTTTTGGCTTTTTTTGGATTTTTGGGGTATGGGACCCCCACATTTTTGGGGACCCCCCCAAATTTTGGGGTGCCCCCCAGGCTGATCCAGGAGGAGAAGGAGAACACGGAGCTGCGGGCGGAGGAGCTCGAGAGCCGCGTGGGGGGGGGGCTGGAGGGGACCCCCCCGGGGGGGGGGTCGCGCTTTCGGGGGACCCCCCCCCCCAAATTTGGGGGGCCCCTCCCCCCCCGGCAGCGGCCGCTCCACCCCCCGCCCCGCCCCCCCCAGCCCCGCCCGAGAGGTGAGACCCCCGAAATTGGGGGGGGGGTCCCCAAAAATGGGGAGGGGGGGAGAGAAAGGGGACCCCGAAATTGGGGAGGGGTCCCCAAAAATGGGGGGGGGGGCAGAGAAAGGGGGGGGCCCCGAAATTGGGGGGGGGGCACCGAAAATGGGGGAAGGGGGCTTAAAAAAAGGGGGGGACCCCGAAATTTGGGGGAGGGAAAAGGGGGGGGGACGAGCCCGAAATTTGGGGGGGGTCCCCAAAAATGGGGAGGGGTCCCGAAAAATGGGGAAAGAGGCAGAAATTGGGGGAGGGGGGTAAAAAAATATGGGGGGGGGCCCCGAAATTGGGGTGGGGGTCCCCAAAAATGGGGAGGGGGAGAGAAAGGGGGGGAGCCCGAAATTTGGGGGGGGGGCACCGAAAATGGGGGGAGGGGGCTTCAAAAAAAGGGGGGGGTCCCGAAATTTTGGGGGGGTCCCCAGATTAGTGGGGGGAGGGACCCCAAAATTTAGGGGGGGGGAAATCCGAAATTGGGGGGGGTCCCCAAAAATGGGGAGGGGGGAGAGAGAAAGGGGACCCCGAAATTTGGGGGGGGGGAGAGGGGGAGGACCCCGAAATTTGGGGGGTGGTCCCCAAAAATGGGGAGGGGGGAGAGATGGGGGGGGACCCCGAAATTGGGGGGGGGTACCCAAAAATGGGGAAAGGGTCCCAAAAAAATGGGGAAAGAGGCAGAAATTGGGGGAGGGGGGAGTAAAAAATTGTGGGGGGGGGGCTCGAAATTGGGGGAGACCCCGAAATTGGGGGGGGAGGGACCCCAAAACTGGGGGGGAAAATCCGAAATTTGGGCGGGGGTCCCGAAATTGAGGGAGGGGTCCCCAAAAATGGGGGAGGGGACCCCGAAATTGGGGGAGGGGGGAGTCAAAAAAAGGGGGGTGGACCCCAAAATTTGGGGGGGGGAAATCCGAAATTGAGGGCAACCCCGAAATTTGGGGGGGGGTCCCCAAAAATGGGGAGGGGTCCCGGGAAATGGGGAAAGAGGCAGAAATTGAGGGGGGGGAGACCCCGAAATTTGGAGAGGGGGGCATCAAAAATTGGGGGGGGGGGTCCCGAATTTTGGGGGTCCCGAAATTAGGGAGGGGTCCCGAGATTGGGGGGGGGAAGGGACCCCAAAATTTGGGGGGGGGAAATCCTAAACTGGGGAGGGGGTCCTGAAATTGGGGAGGGGGCGCCGAAATTGGGGGGGGGGGAACCCGAAATTGGGGAGGGGGTCCCCAAATTGAGGGAGGGTCCCCAAATTGGGGAGGGGGCACCAAAATTGGGGGGGTCCCCAAATTGAAGGGGGTCCCCAAATTGACGGGGGGGTCCCCAAATTAGGGAGGGGGTCCCGAAATTGGGGGGGAGTAGCCCGAAATTTGGGGGGGGGGTCACCGAAAATTGGGACCCCAAAATTTGGGGAGGGGGCCCAAATCGGGTGAAGAGACCCCAAAAATTTGGGGGGGGGGGTCCCCAAAAAAAGGGCGGGAAAAGCCCAAATTTGAGGGGGGGTTAAATGGGGGGGGGAAAACGCTAAAAATGGGGGGGGGGGGAGGGGAGGGGACCCCTCCCCAAAATAAAAAGGAGGGGAGGGAACCCCAAAATTTTTGGGGACCCCTCCCCAAATTTCGCTGCAGAACCACGTGACGAAGGAGGAGCCGCGGGGGGGGGCGGAGGAAAAGGGGGGGGGTCCCGGAGACCCCCCCGCGACCCCCCGGACCCCCCGAGCCCCCCCGGGAGGGGCGGAGGAGGGGCGCGACCCCCGAGCGGGGTCAGGATGGGGGGGGCTGGGGGGTTTGGGGGGATTTGGGGGGATTTGGGGGGGATTTTGGGGGGATTTGGGGGATTTTGGGGGATTTGGAGGGGGGGTTTGGGGGGATTTGGGGGGCCCGGGGGGGGGTTGGGGAGATTTGGGGGGATTTTGGGGGATTTGGGGGGGATTTGGGGGGGATTTGGGGGGATTTTGGGGGGGTTTTGGGGGGGTTGGGGGGATTTGGGGGGATTTTGGGTGGATTTGGGGGATTTTGGGGGATTTGGGGGGGATTTGGGGGGGATTTGGGGGGCCCGGGGGGGGGTTGGGGAGATTTGGGGGGATTTGGGGGGATTTGGGGGGATTTGGGGGGGATTTGGGGGGATTTGGGGGGATTTTGGTGGATTTTGGGGTTCCTGGGGGGATTTTGGGAGGATTTTTGGGGAAACTTTGGGAGGGATTTCGGGGAATTTTGGTGGATTTCGGTGGATTTTGGGCGGAATTGGGGATTTTGGGGGGATTTTTGGGGTTCCTGGGCGGATTTTGGGGGGATTTTTGAGGGATTTTGAGGTGTTTTGGGGGATTTGGGGGGATTGTGCGGGAATTTTGGGGTTCCTGGGGGGATTTTTGAGGGATTTTGGGGCGATTTTGGGGTTCCTGGGGAGATTTTCGGGGGGTTTTGGGGAGGTTTGGGAGGGATTTTGGGGGGATTTTGGGAGAATTTTGGGGGATTTGGGGGGATTTTGGGGGAGATTTTGGGGGGATTTTGGGGGTTCCTGGGCGGATTTTTTGGGAATTTTGGGGGGATTTGGGAGGAATCTTGGGGGCGATTTTGGGGAGGTTTTGGTGGGATTTGGGGGGATTTTGGAAGGATTTTGGGGCGGAATTTTTGGGGTTCCTGGGCGGATGTTGGGAGGCTTTTGGGGGGATTCTGGGGAAACTTTGGAGGGATTTTGGGGGAATTTTGGTGGATTTCGGGGGATTTTTGGGGAATTTGGGGGGAATTTGGGAGGATTTGGGGGGATTTTGGGGGGTCCTGCTGGAATTTTGGGGCTCCTGGGGGGATTTTGGGGGGATTTTGGGGAAACTTTTGGGGGATTTTGAGGGAATTTTGGTGGATTTCGGTGGATTTTGGGACAATTTGGGGGGGTTTTGGGTGGATTTTGGGGTTCCTGGGGGGATTTTTGGGGCGTTTTGGGGGGGGTTCTGGGGGTTTGGGGGGATTTGGGAGGGATTTTGGGGTTCCTGGGGGAATTTTGGGGTTCCTGGGGAGATTTTCGGGGGGTTCTGGGGGAATTTGGGGGAATTTTGGGGGAGATTTTGGGCGGGTTTTGGGTTCCTGGTGGAATTTTGGGGTTCCTGGGTGTTTTTGGGGGGGATTTTTGGGGGGAATTTGGGGGATTTTGGGGTTCCTGGGTGGTTTTGGGGGGATTTTTGGGGGGAATTTGGGGAATTTGGGGCTGAATTTCCGGTATTCACACCCTTTTAAAAGGGGCAGAAATTCGGGAATTTTTCACCTTTTTCGCTGCAATTTTGGGTTTTTTTTGCTATTTTTTGCTGGGTGAATTTGGGGGGGGGTCCCGGGGGTGACGCCCCCTCCCCAAATTTCCCAGAGCGCCCCCCGAGACCCCCCCGGACCCTCTGCACAAGACCCCCCCCAAAAAGAAAAGCATCAAATCCTCCATCGGCCGCCTCTTCGGCAAGAAGGAGAAAGGGCGGCTGGGACCC
Source organism: Taeniopygia guttata (assembly GCF_048771995.1). Taxonomy (NCBI): domain Eukaryota; kingdom Metazoa; phylum Chordata; class Aves; order Passeriformes; family Estrildidae; genus Taeniopygia; species Taeniopygia guttata. The sequence goes on from NC_133062.1 coordinate 1,232,165, forward strand.
CCCCCAAGGGACCCCGCGCTGGGTGAGACCCCTCCCCAAATTACCCCGAGACCCCCAAAAAATCCCCCAAAAAATCCCCAAAAAATAAAAAAAAAAATCAAAAAAATCGCGAAAAAAATCGCCAAAATATACCAAAAAAATCGTTAAAATGCGATTAAAAATTCTGAATTATTCCCTACTGCGGGAGGTGAGACCCCTCCCCAAATTACCCCGGAGACCCCCAAAAAATCCCCCAAAAAATCCCCCAAAAAATCCCTGAAAAATTAAAAAAAAAATCAAAAAAATTGCCCAAAAAATCGCCAAAATATACAAAAAAATCGTTAAAATGCGATTAAAAATTGCGAATTCTTCCCTACTGTGGGAGGTGAGACCCCTCCCCAAATTACCCCGGAGACCCCCAAAAAATCACCAAAAAATCACAAAAAATATCCCCAAAAAATCGCCAAAAAATGCCCAAATCCCCCCCCAAAATACCCCAAAAAATCCCATTAAAAATCCCCAAAACCCCCCAAACATCCCAAAAAAATCCCATTAAACATCCCAAAAAACCCCAAAAAATCCCAAAAAAATCCCCAAAAAATCCCATGAAAAATCCCCCAAACCCCCCCAAAAATCCCAAAAAATCCCCAAAAAAACCCCAAAAACCCCCAAAAAATCCCCAAAATATCCCATTAAAAATCCCCCAAAACCCCTCAAAAAATCCCAAAAAAATCCCAAAAAAACCCAAAAAAAATTCCCAAAAAAATCCCCCAAAAATCCCAAAAAACCCCAAAAAAATCCCAAAAAAATCCCCCAAAAAATCCCCCAAAAACCCCCAAAATCCCCAAAAAAAATCCCATTAAAAATCCCAGAAAAATCCCCAAAAAATCCCAAAAAATCCCCCAAAAATCCCAAAAAAATCCAGGAAAAAACCCCCAAAACCTTTGGAATGCCTGAGGATTTTTGGGGGGTTTTTGGCTTTTTTGGGGATTTTTTGGGGTTTTTTTTGAGGATTTTTTTTTTATTTTTTGGGGGGGATTTTTGGAAGGATTTTTGGGGGGATTTTTGGGGGATTTTTTTGGGATTTTTTGAGGGTTATTTGGGTTTTTTTGGGGGTTTTGGGGGTTTTTTTTTGGGTTTTCTTGGGATTTTTGAGGGGTTTTTGGCTAATTTTTGGTGGGGTTTTTTTTTGATTTTTGGGGATTTTTAGAGTTTTTTTGTTTTTTGGGATTTTTGGGATTTTTGGGATTTTTGGGAATTTGGGGAGGGGTCCCAATGGGATTTTCGGGGGGGGGTTTCCCATCAATTTTGGGGGATTACCTTTGAATTTTGGGGTGGTTTTTTAATTTTTTTTTTTTTTCGGGTTTTTTTGGGATTTTTTGGGGATTTTGGGATTTTTGGGAATTTTGGGAATTTGGGGAGGGGTCTCACTGTGCCCCCCCCATCCCGATCCGGTCCCTATTTGGGGGCGGTTCCATTAATTTTGTGAGATTTCCTTTGAATTTTGGGGTATTTTTTTTGTTTTTTTTTGTTTTTTTTCGGGATTTTTTTGGGGTTTTTCGGGAATTTTGGGATTTTTGGGATTTTTTGGGAATTTGGGGAGGGGTCTCACTGTGCCCCCCCTAGCCGGGACCCCCTCGGACGAGCCGGGACCCCCCGAGGCGCTCGGCCTGAGCAAACTGCCGGGGGGGGTGGAGAAGGACCGGAGGAGCCGCAAAAAGTGAGGGGGGGTCCCAAATTTGGGGATTTTGGGGGATTTTGGGGGATTTGGGGGATTTGGGGGATTTGGGGATTTGGGGGTGAAGTTGGGGGATTTTGGGGGAAATTTGGGGGATTTAGGGGGGATTTAGGGGGGAATTTGGGGCATTTTGGGGGGTTTGGGGGGAATTTGGGGGATTTTGGGTGATTTTGGGGGTTCCTGAGTAAATTTTGAGTGATTTTGGGGGGATTTTGGGGGGAATTTTGGGGAAATTTGGGGGGATTTTGGAGGGATTTTGGGGAGTTTGGGGGTTTGGGGGTATTTGGGGGATTTTGGGGAGAATTTGGGGGATTTTGGGGGGGATTTGGGGGATTTGGGGGGATTTTCGGGAATTTTGGAGGGATTTGGGGGGATTTGGGGGCAAATCTCGGGGATTTGGGGGTGAATTGGGGGGAATTTGGGGGATTTTTGGGGATTTTGGGGAGATTTTGGGGAGATTTTGGCGAAATTTGGGGGGTTTGGGGGGGGAATTTGGGGGATTTTGGGGGGATTTTGGGGGGAATTTCGGGAGTTTTTGGGCTGAATTTGGGGGATTTTGGCCTGAATTTGAGAGGTTTTGGGGTGAATTTGGGGGATTTTGGGGAGGATTTTGGGGGTCCCGGTTGGGTGAATTTGGGGAGGAGTCCCGGGGGATTTTTGGGGTGAATTTTTGGGATTTTGGGTAATTTGGGGAGGGGTCCGCAGGCACGAGCTGCTGGAGGAGGCTCCGGGGGGGATTTTGGGCTGAATTTGGGCTGAATTTGGGGGATTTTGGGGGTCCCGGTTGGGTGAATTTGGGGAGGGGTCCCGGGGGAGTTTTGGGGTGAATTTTGGGGGATTTGGGTAATTTGGGGAGGGGTCTCTGAGGGATTTTTGGGGTTATTTTCGGGGATTTTGGGCTGAATTTCGGGAGGATTTTGGGCTGAATTTCGGGAGTTTTGGGGGGAATTTGGGGGATTTTGGGGTGAATTTGGGGGATTTTGGGGAGGATTTTGGGGGTCCCGGTTGGGTGAATTTGGGGAGGGGTCCCCCGGGAGTTTTGGGGTGAATTTTGGGGTTTTTGGGTAATTTGGGGAGGGGTCCGCAGGCACGAGCTGCTGGAGGAGGCTCCGGGGGGGATTTTGGGCTGAATTTGGGCTGAATTTGGGGGATTTTGGGGGTCCCGGTTGGGTGAATTTGGGGAGGGGTCCCGGGGGAGTTTTGGGGTGAATTTTGGGGGATTTGGGTAATTTGGGGAGGGGTCTCTGAGGGATTTTTGGGGTTATTTTCGGGGATTTTGGGCTGAATTTCGGGAGGATTTTGGGCTGAATTTCGGGAGTTTTGGGGGGAATTTGGGGGATTTTGGGGTGAATTTGGGGGATTTTGGGGAGGATTTTGGGGGTCCCGGTTGGGTGAATTTGGGGAGGGGTCCCCCGGGAGTTTTGGGGTGAATTTTGGGGTTTTTGGGTAATTTGGGGAGGGGTCTCTGAGGGATTTTTGGGGTGAATTCGGGCATATTGGGCTGAATTTGGGGGATTTTGGGCTGAATTTGGGGGATTTTGGGGGGGATTTTGGGGGTCCCGGTTGGGTGAATTTGGGGAGGGGTCCCGGGGGAGTTTTGGGGTGAATTTTGGGGGTTTTGGGTAATTTGGGGAGGGGTCTGCAGGCACGAGCTGCTGGAGGAGGCGTGCCGCCAGGGGCTGCCCTTCGCCGCCTGGGACGGCCCCACCGTGGTGTCCTGGCTCGAGGTGAATTTGGGGGGAAAAAGCCGAAATTTGGGAAAAAAAAACAAAATTTGGGAAAAAACCCCCAAATTTTGGGAAAAAATGCAGAAATTTAGGAATAAAACAAAAAAAAATGGGGAAAAAATCCCAAAATTTGGGAAAAAAAATCTGAAATTGAGGGGAAAAACCCCAAAATTTGGGAAAAAAAACCCCTGAAATTTGGGAAAAAAACCCGAAATTTGGAAAAAAAATCCCAAAATTTGGGAAAAAAACCCTGAAATCTGGGAGGAAAAAAACCCAAAAATTGGGGAAAAAAACCCCGAAATTTGGGGAAAAAAATGCAGAAATTTGGGGGGAAACCCGAAATTTGGAAAAAAATCCCAAAAATTGGGAAAAAACCCCCAAAATTTGGAAAAAAAATCCTTAAAATTGGGGGGAAAAAAAAAGAGACTTTTGGGGCAATCCGGGAGATTTTGGGGTTTTTGGGGGGTTTTTCGGCCTCGGGGCTCCCCCCACCCATCTCTGAAGCCCCCAGACCCATTTTAGGGACCCCAGACCCATTTTTGGGGACCCCAGACCCAATTTAGGAGCCCCGGACCCATTTTAAGGACCCCAAACCCATTTTTTGAGTCCCCAGACCCACTTTTGGAGCCCCCAGACCCATTTTGGGATCCCAGCCCCATTTTTGAAGCCCCCAGACCCATTTTAGGAGCCTCCAACCCCAATTTTGAAGCCCCCAGACCCATTTTTTGAGCCCCCAGACCCATTTTAGGGACCCAAACCCCATTTTTGGGACCCCAGACCCATTTTCGGGGACCCCAGACCCATTTTTTAGTACCTCAGGTGTATTTGGCAATATCCTGGGATGGAGATTTGGGATTTTTTGGGGTTTTTTTGGGGTTTTTCGGGCTCGGCGCTCCCCGTACCCATTCGGGGAGCCCCCAGCCCCATTTGTGAAGCCCCCAGCCCCATTTGGGGTGCCCCGGCAGGTGTGGGTGGGAATACCCTGGAGATTCGGGGGGTTTTGGGGTGGTTTTGGGGTTTTTTTGGGCTCAGGGCTCCCAGTACCCATTTGGGGAGCCCCCAGCCCCATTTTTGAAGCCCCCAGACCCATTTCTTGGGACCCCAGACCCATTTTTGAAGCTCCCAGCCCCATTTTTAGTACCCCAGGCGTGTTTGGCAATATCCTGGGATGGAGATTTGGGTTTTTTTGGGGGGGGGGTTTGGGGTTTTTTGGGGTTTTTTGGGCTCGGCGCTCCCCGTACCCATTTGGGGAGCCCCCAGACCCATTTTAGGAGTCCCCAGACCCATTTTAGGGATCCCAGACCCATTTTAGGAACCCCCAGCCCCATTTCTGAAGTCCCCAGACTCGGGATTTTTGGGATTTTTTTGGGTTTTTTTGGGGTTTTTCGGGCTCGGCGCTTCCTGTACCCATTCGGGGAGCCCCCAGCCCCATTTGTGAAGCCCCCAGACCCATTTGGGGTGCCCCGGCAGGTGTGGGTGGGGATGCCCGCCTGGTACGTGGCCGCCTGCCGCGCCAACGTGCGCAGCGGGGGGGTCTTGGCCAACCTGTCGGACCCCGAAATCCAACGGGAATTGGGGATCTCGCACCCCCTGCACCGGCTGAAGCTGCGCCTGGCGGTGCGGGAGATGGTGTCGCTCACCAGCCCCTCCGCGCCGCCCTCCTCGCGCACCGTGAGTGTGCAAACGGGTGTGCAAATCGGGAATCTATAGGGGGACTTATAGGGGAATCTATGGGGGGATTTATAGGGGAACTTATAGGGGATTGTGTGGGGATAGGGGATTTGGGGAGGGGGATTTGGGGTCTCAGACTGGGGGATTGTGTCACTGATCGGCACCGTGAGTGTGTAAATGGGTGTGCAGTGGGTGTGCAAATGGGTGTGCAAATGGGGATTACATTGGGAATGTATGGGGGGATTTATAGGGGGAGTTATAGGGGAGTTATGGGGATAAGGGATTTGGGGAGGGGGATTTGGGGAGGGGGATTTGGGGTCTCAGACTGGGGGATTGTGTCACTGATCGGCACCGTGAGTGTGTAAATGGGTGTGCAGTGGGTGTGCAAATGGGTGTGTAAATGGGGATTTACATTGGGAATGTATGGGGGGATTTATGGGGGAATGTATAGGGGGATGTATGGGGTTAAGGGATTTGGGGAGGGGGATTTGGGGAGGGGGATTTGGGGAGGGGGATTTGGGGAGGGGGATTTGGGGTCTCAGAGCGGGGGATGGTGTCGCTCACCAGCCCCTCCGCGCCGCCCTCCTCGCGCACCGTGAGTGTGCAAACCGGTGTGCAAATGGGTGTGAAAATGGGGAATCTATAGGGGGGTTTATAGGGGGAGTTATAGGGGATTGTGTGGGGAGAAGGGATTTGGGGAGGGGTCTCGGATGAGATGGTGTCACTGATCAGATCCTCAGCACCGTCCTTGTCATGCACCGTGAGTGTGCAAATGGGTGTGCAAATGGGTGTGCAAATGGGGAATGTATAGGGGAATGTATAGGGGATTGTGTGGGGATAAGGAATTTGGGGAGGGGGTTTTGGGGAGGGGTCTCAGACGAGATGGTGTCACTGATCAGATCCTCAGCACCGTCCTTGTCACGCACCGTGAGTGTGCAAATGGGTGTGCAAATGGGGAATGTATAGGGGAATGTATAGGGGAAGTTATAGGAGAAGTTATAGGGGGAGTTATGGGGATAAGGGATTTGGGGAGGGGGATTGGGGGAGGGGGATTTGGGGAGGGGGATTGGGGGAGGGGTCTGTCAGGGGATGGTGTCATTGAGCAGCACCGGGAGTGTGCAAATGGGTGTGCAAATGGGGAATGTATGGGGGAATGTATAGGGGAATTTATAGGGGAATGTATAGGGGAATCTATGGGGAGAAGGGATTTGGGGAGGGGGATTTGGGGAGGGGGATTTGGGGTCTCAGAGCGGGGGATGGTGTCACTGAGCAGCACCGTGAGTGTGTAAATGGGTGTGCAAAGGGGTGTGCAAATGGGTTGTGCAAATCGGGAATCTATAGGGGAATGTATAGGGGAAGTTATAGGGGGAGTTATGGGGGAAGTTATAGGGGGAGTTATGGGAATAAGGGATTTGGGGAGGGGAATTTGGGGAGGGGGATTTGGGGTCTCAGAGTGGGGGATGGTGTCGCTCACCAGCCCCTCCGCGCCGCCCTCCTCGCGCACCGTGAGTGTGCAAATGGGTGTGCAAATCGGGAATCTATAGGGGGATTTATAGGGGAATGTATAGGGGGAGTTATGGGGAGAAGGGATTTGGGGAGGGGGATTTGGGGTCTCAGAGTGGGGGATTGTATCACTGATCAGCACCGTGAGTGTGCAAACGAGTGTGCAAAGGGTGTGCAAATGGGTGTGCAAATCGGGAATCTATAGGGGGATGTATAGGAGGATTTATAGGGGGATTTATAGGGGGATTTATAGGGGGAGTTATGGGGAGAAGGGATTTGGGGAGGGGGATTTGGGGAGGGGTCTCTGACGGGATGGTGTCACTGGTCAGATCCTCAGCACCGTCCTTGTCGCGCACCGTGAGTGTGCAAACGGGTGTGCAAATGGGTGTGAAAATGGGGAATGTATGGGGGGATTTATAGGGGAAGTTATAGGGGGAGTTATAGGGGGAGTTATGGGGGTAAGGGATTTGGGGAGGGGGATTTGGGGAGGGGGATTTGGGGTCTCAGAGCGGGGGATGGTGTCGCTGATCAGCACCGGGAGTGTGCAAATGGGTGTGCAAATGGGTGTGCAAATGGGGAATGTATAGGGGAATTTATGGGGGGATTTATAGGGGGAGTTACAGGGGATTGTGTGGGGAGAAGGGATTTGGGGAGGGGGATTTGGGGTCTCAGAGCGGGGGATGGTGTCACTGAACAGCACCGTGAGTGTGCAAATGGGTGTGCAAATGGGTGTGCAAATCGGGAATCTATAGGGGGATTTATAGGGGAATGTATAGGGGAAGTTATAGGGGGAGTTATGGGGAGAAGGGATTTGGGGAGGGGGATTTGGGGTCTCAGACTGGGGGTTTGTGTCACTGATCGGCACCGCGAGTGTGCAAATGGGTGTGCAATGGGTGTGCAAATGGGTGTGTAAATCGGGAATATATAGGGGGATTTATAGGGGAATGTATGGGGGGATTTATAGGGGGAGTTATGGGGAGGGGGATTTGGGGAGGGGGATTTGGGGTCTCAGAGCAGTGGATGGTGTCACTGAGCAGCACCGTGAGTGTGCAAATGGGTGTGCAAAGGGGGATTGTATAGGGGTATTTATAGGGGAAATTATAGGGGAATGTATAGGGGGATTTATAGGGGAATCTATGGGGATAAGGGATTTGGGGAGGGGGATTTGGGGAGGGGGATTTGGGGTCTCAGGGCGGGAGATGGTGTCGCTCACCAGCCCCTCCGCGCCGCCCTCCTCGCGCACCGTGAGTGTGCAAACCGGTGTGCAAATCGGGAATCTATAGGGGGATTTATGGGGGAAGTTATAGGGGGAGATATAGGGGGAGTTATAGGGGGAGTTATGGGGCTAAGGGATTTGGGGAGGGGGATTTGGGGTCTCAGACTGGGGGTTTGTGTCACTGATCGGCACCGCGAGTGTGCAAATGAGTGTGTAAATTGGTGTGCAAATGGGTGTGCAAATCGGGAATCTATAGGGGAATGTATAGGGGAATGTATGGGGGGATTTATAGGGGATTGTATAGGGGAGTTTATGGGGAGAAGGGATTTGGGGAGGGGGATTTGGGGTCTCAGAGCGGGGGATGGTGTCACTGATCAGTCTGTCTGTGCCCCCTCCTCGCGCACCGTGAGTGTGCAAACGGGTGTGCAAATGGGTGTGAAAATCGGGAATCTATAGGGGGATTTATAGGGGAAGTTATAGGGGGAGTTATAGGGGATTTGGGGAGGGGGATTTGGGGAGGGGGATTTGGGGTCTCAGACTGGGGGATTGTGTCACTGATCGGCACCGTGAGTGTGCAAATGAGTGTGCAAATGGGTGTGCAAATGGGGAATGTATGGGGGAATGTATAGGGGATTGTGTGGGGGTAAGGGATTTGGGGAGGGGGATTTGGGGAGGGGTCTCGCAGGGGATGGTGTCATTGAGCAGCACCGTGAGTGTGCAAATGGGTGTGCAAATGGGTGTGCAAATGGGTGTGCAAATCGGGAATCTATAGGGGGATTTATAGGGGGAGTTATAGGGGATTGTGTGGGGAGAAGGGATTTGGGGAGGGGGATTTGGGGAGGGGGATTTGGGGAGGGGGATTTGGGGTCTCAGAGCGGGGGATGGTGTCACTGATCAGTCTGTCTGTGCCCCCTCCTCGCGCACCGTGAGTGTGCAAACGGGTGTGCAAATGGGTGTGCAAATCGGGATTTACATTGAGAATGTATAGGGGAGTTTATGGGGTTAAGGGATTTGGGGAGGGGGATTTGGGGTCTCAGACCTGGGGGATGGTGTCACTGATCGGCACCGTGAGTGTGCAAAGGGGTGTGCAAATGGGTGTGTAAATCGGGATTTACATTGGGAATGTATAGAGGAGTTTATGGGGGATTTATGGGATTTTTGGGGGGATTTATGGAGATTTTTTGAGGAATATTTTGGGAATTTTTGGGGGTATTTTGGGGGATTGATGGGGGATTGTTGGGAGTTTATTGGGGATTTATGGGGGATTTATGGGGAAATTTTGGGAATTTTTTGGGAATTTTTTTGGGATTTATGGGGATTTATGGGGGATTTATGGGGAATTTATGGGGAATTTATGGGGGTCTTATGGTGGATTATTGGGAATTTATTGGGGATTTATGGGGAATTTATTGGGATTTATGGGGGATTTATGGGGATTTATGGGGAATTTATGGGGATTTTTTTGGAATTTAATGGGAATTTATGGGGAATTTGTGGGGGATTTATGGGGATTTTTTTGGGAATTGACAGGGACTTTATGGGGGATTTTTTGGGAATTTATGGGGAATTTATGGGGGATTTTTGGGGGATTTAAGAGGGATTTATGGGAAATATTTTGGGAATTTATGGGGGATTTATGGGGAATTTATGGAGAATTTTTTGGGAATTTCTGAGGGGATTTATGGGGGATTTTTGGGGTATATTTTGGGAATTTTTGGGGGCATTTATGGAGAATTTTTGGGGGAATATTTTGGGAATTTTTTGGGGCATTTATGGGGATTTATGGGGAATATTTTGTGAATTTTTTGGGAATTTTGGAGGGAAATTATGGGGGATTTTTGGGCAATTTACAGATAATTTTTGGGGGATTTATGGGGGATTTTTTTTTTAATTTATGGGGGATTTATAGAAGTTTTTTTGGGGAATAATTTGGGAATTTATGGGGCATTTAAGGAGAATTTTGGGGGATTTTGGGGGGATTTTTGGGGAATTTATTGGCAATTTTTGGGGAATTTATGGGGGGATTTATTGGCATTATTTGGGGAACAATTTGGGGGATTTTCGGGGCATTCACGACACCTCCGTGACGTCATTTTCTCTAACGACGGCGCCATTTCCCCCCGATGACGTCATTTCCCGCACAAATGACGTCACGCCGCGGCCGATGACGTCACCGCCGGCAGTGCACGGGGAACGTGTGGATGACGCACGAGGAGATGGAGTCACTTCCGGCCACGCCCACCGCGGTCAGAGCCCAATTTGGGGGGATTTGGGGGATTTTGGGGGATTTGGGGGATTTTGGAAAATTTGGGGGGATTTGGGAAAAAATTGTGGGAATTTTCAGGGATTTTGGGGGAATTTTCAGGGATTTTAGGGGGATTTTGGGGGGATTTTGGTGGGATTTTGGCAGAATTTTTGGGGGTTCTGGGGAATTTTGGGGGGATTTTGAGGGGATTTTGGGACCCCTGACCCCATTGTGGGAAATTTGGGGGGATTTTGGGGAGATTTGGGGGAAATTTTGGGGAATTTTGGGGGGATTTGGGGGGATTTTTTAGGAAATTTGGGGGAATTTTGAGGAGAAATTTGGGGGATTTGGGAGAATTTGGGGGGATTTTGGGGGAATTTGGGGATTTGGAGGAACTTGGGGTATTTGGGGGGATTTTGGGGGAAATTTGGGGAGATTTTTAGGGAGATTTTGGGGGATTTGGGGACTTCTGACCCCACTGGAGGAAATCTGGGGGGATTTTGGGGGGATTTTGGGGGGATTTTGGGGGATTTTGGGGGAAATTTGGTGGGAATTTGGGGGATTTTGGGGGAATTTTGGAAGGCGATTTTGCGGAAATTGGTGGATTTTGGGACACCTGACCCCACTGTGGGAAATCTGGGGGGATTTGGGGGATTTTGGGTGGATTTTGGGTAGATTTTGGGTGGATTTTGGGGGATTTTGGGACCCCTGACCCCCTTTTTTCCCCCCTCAGGAGCCGCGGGAGATCAGCTGGGAACAGGTAGGGGGCGGGGCTTCACAAGGAGGCGGGGCTTCGTAAGGGGCGGGGTGTCTCAATGGGCGGGGCTCTACGAGGGGGCGTGGTTTGCTCAATGGGGCGTGGCTTCACTGGGGGCGGGGCACCCGTGATGGGGCGTGGCTTAATCAGGTCCTGGCAGGGTTAAATGGGGGTTGAAAGGGACGACAGCCAGGTCCTGGCAGGGATATAAAATCCTGGGGTGCTGTAACCAGGTCCTGGCAGGGCTATAAAGCTGTGGGCGCCCCCCGCAGATCCTGGCGCACGGGGACATGAACCACGAGTGGGTGGGTGTGCCATAGCCAGGTCCTGGCAGGGAAATAAACCTTCGGGGGTGCCATAACCAGGTCCTGGCCGGGATATAAAGCTTCAGGGGTGCCATAGCCAGGTCCTGGCAGGACTATGGAGACTCGGGGGTGCCATAGCCAGGTCCTGGCAGGGATATGGAGTTTCGGGGGTGCCATAGCCAGGTCCTGGCAGGGATATAAAGCCCCGGGGCTGCCATAACCAGATCCTGGCAGGGATATAAAAGCTTTAAAGTGCCATAACCAGGTCCTGGCAGGGATATAGAGACTCGGGGGTGCCATAGCCAGGTCCTGGCAGGGATATAAAGCTGCGGGGGTGGCATAACCAGATCCTGGCAGGGATATAAAGCTTTAAAGTGCCATAGCCAGGTCCTGGCAGGGATATAAAGCCCCCGGGCTCCCCCCCGCAGATCCTGGCGCACGGGGACATGAACCACGAGTGGGTGGGGGTCTCGCAGACAGGTCCTGGCAGGGATATAAACCTTCGGGGATGGCAAAACCAGGTCCTGGCAGGGATATAAACCTTCGGGAGTGCCATAGCCAGGTCCTGGCAGGGATATAAAACTGCGGGAGTGCCATAGCCAGGTCCTGGCAGGGATATAAAGCCCCGGGGGGTGCCATAGCCAGGTCCTGGCAGGGATATAAAGCTGCGGGGCTGCCATAGCCAGGTCCTGGCAGGGTTATGGTGGTTTTTGAGTGCCATAGCCAGGTCCTGTCAGGGATATAAAGCCCCGGGGGGTGCCATAGCCAGGTCCTGGCAGGGATATAAACCTTCGGGGGTGCTATAGCCAGGTCCTGGCAGGGTTATGGTGGTTTTTGAGTGCCAAAAGCAGGTCCTGGCAGGGCTATGGATATTGGGGGGTGGCCATAGCCAGGTCCTGGTAGGGATATAAAGCTTTAAAGTGCCAAAACCAGGTCCTGTCAGGGATATGGAGACTCGGGGGTGCCCTAGCCAGGTCCTGGCAGGGAAATAAACCTTCGGGGGTGCCATAGCCAGGTCCTGGCAGGGATATAAAGCCCCGGGGGTGCCATAGCCAGGTCCTGGCAGGGATATAAAGCCCCGGGGCTCCCCCCCGCAGATCCTGGCGCACGGGGACATGAACCACGAGTGGGTGGGGGTGTGTCACGGCCAGGTCCTGGCAGGACTATGGTGGTTTTTGAGTGCCATAACCAGGTCCTGGCAGGGATATAAAGCCCCGGGGGTGCCATAGCCAGGTCCTGGCAGGGCTATGGATATTGGGGGGGTGCCATAGCCAGGTCCTGGCAGGGATATAAAGCTGCGGTAGTGCCATAACCAGGTCCTGGCAGGGATATGGAGGTTTTTTGAGTACCATAGCCAGGTCCTGGCAGGGATATAAAGCCCCGGGCTCCCCCCCCGCAGATCCTGGCGCACGGGGACATGAACCACGAGTGGGTGGGGAACGAGTGGCTGCCCAGCCTGGGGCTGCCCCAGTACCGCAGCTACTTCATGGAGTCGCTGGTGGACGCGCGGATGCTCGACCACCTCAGCAAGAAGGAGCTGCGGGGGCAGCTGAAGATGGTGGATTCCTTCCACCGGTGAGAGGGGATGGAAAAAGTGGGGAAAAATGGGGGGAAAATTGGGGGGAGATGGGGAAAAGTTGGGGGGAATCATTAAAAGTGGGAAAAAATGGGGGGAAAGTTGGGGGGAATGGGGAAAAATCGGGGGAAAATCTCAAAAGTTTAAAAAAAATGGTGAAAAGTTGGGGGGAATGGGGGAAAGTTTGGGGGAAATGGGGAAAAGTTGGGGGCAATCATTAAAAGTGTGAAAAAGTGGGGGAAAAGTTGGGGGGAACGGGGAAAAGTTGGGGGGAAATGGGGGAAAGTTGGAAGAAAATCCCAAAAGTTTGAAAAAACGGTGAAAAAGTTGGGGGGAATGGGGAAAAGTTGGGGGAAATCGCAAAAGTGGGAAAAAATGGGGGAAAAAGTTGGGGGGAAATGGGAAAAAGTTGGGGGGATGGGGAAAAGTTGGGGGGAAATCTCAAAAGTGGGAAAAAATGGGGGAAAAGTTGGGGGCAAATGGGGAAAAGTTGGGGGGAAATGGGGGAAAGTTGGGGGGAATGGGGCAAAGTTGGGGGGAAATGGGGAAAAGTTGGGGGGAAGTGGGAAAAGTTGGGGGAAATGGGGAAAAGTTGGGGGGAAATGGGGAAAAGTTGGGAAAATGGTGAAAAGTTGGAAGAAAATCTCAAAAATTTGAGAAAAATGGTGAAAAAGTTGGGGAGAATGGGGGAAAGGTGGGGGGAAATCTCAAAAGTTTGAAAAAATGGTGAAAAAGTTGGTGGGAAATGAAAAAAAGTTGGGGGAAAAGGGGGAAAGTTGGGGAGAATCTCAAAAGTGGGAAAAAATGGGGGAAAAGTTGGGGGAAATGGTCAAAAGTTGGGGGGAATGGGGAAAAGTTGGGGGGAAATCTCAAAAGTTTGAAAAAATGGGGGAAAAGTTGGGGGAAATGGTCAAAAGTTGGGGGGATGGGGAAAAGTTGGGGGGAATAGGGGAAAGTTGGAAGAAAATCTCAAAAGTTTGAGAAAATGGTGAAAAAGTTGGGGGGAAATGGTGAAAAAGTTGGGGGGAATGGGGAAAAGTTTGGTTAAAATTTTGGGGGAAATGGTGAAAGTTGGGGAAAATAATTAAAAGTTGGTGGAGATCATTAAAAATTGGGGAAAATGGTGAAAAGTTGGGGGGAAATGGGAAAAAGTTGGGGAGAAATGGGGAAAAGTTGGGGGGAATGGGGAAAAGTTGGGGGAAACCTCAAAAGTGTGAAAAAATGAGGGAAAAGTTGGGGGGAATGGGGAAAAGTTGGGGGGAAATGGGGGAAAGTCGGAAGAAAATCTCAAAAGTTTGAGAAAAATGGTGAAAAAGTTGGGGGAAATGGGGAAAAGTTGGGGGGAAATGGGGAAAAGTTGGAGGAAATCTCAAATTTTGGTTAAAAGTTTGGGCGAAATGATAAAAAGTTGGGGGGAAATCGTTAAAAGTTGGGGGGAAATGGGGAAAAGTTGGAAGAAAATCTCAAAGGTTTGAGAAAAATGGAAAAAGTTGGGGGGGAAATGGGGGAAAGTTGGGGGAAAATGGGGAAAACTTTGGGGGAATGGGGGTAAATTGGGGGGAAATGGGGAAAAGTTGGAAGAAAATCACAAAAGTTTGAGAAAAATGGTGAAAAAGTTGGGGGGAATGGGGAAAATCTCGGGGGGAAATGGTGAAAAGTTTGGTGAAAAGTTTGGGGGAAATGGGGAAAAGTTGGGGGGAAATGGGGAAAAGTTTGGTTAAAATTTTGGGGGAAATGGTGAAAGTTGGGGAAAATAATTAAAAGTTGGTGGAAATCATTAAAAATTGGGGGAAATTGGGAAAAGTTGGGGGAAATTGGGAAAAGTTGGGGGAATGGGGAAAGTTGGGGAGAATGGGGGAAAGTTGGGAGAAAATATCAAAAGTTTGAAAAAAATGGTGAAAAAGTTGGGGGGAAATGGTGAAAAGTTGAAGAAAATCACAAAAGTTTGAGAAAATGGTGAAAAAGTTGGGGAAAATGGGGAAAAGCTTGGGGAAAATCATTAAAAGTTGGGGGGAAATGGGGAAAAGTTGGGGGGGAATGGGGAAAAGTTGGAAGAAAATCACAAAAGTGTGAAAAAATGGGGAAAAAGTTGGGGGTTGGGGAAAAGTTGGGGGGAACCATTAAAAGTGTGAAAAAATGGGGGAGAAGTTGGGGGGAATGGGGGAAAGTTGGGGGGAAATGGTGAAAAAGTTGAGAGAAAATCTCAAAAGTTTGAGAAAAATGGTGAAAAAGTTGGGGGGAATGGGAAAAAGTTGGGGGGAATCGCAAAAGTGTGAAAAAATGGGGGAAAAGTTGGGGAGAAATGGGGAAAAGTTGGGGGGAAATGGGGAAAAAGTTGGGGGGAAATGGGGAAAAAGTTGGGGGGAACTTCAAAAGTTTGAGGGAAATGATGAAAAAGTTGGGGGGAATGGTGAAAAGTTGGAAGAAAATCTCAAAAGTTTGGGAGAAATGGTGAAAAAGATGGGGGAAATGGTGAAAAGTTGGGAGAAAATCACAAAAGTTTGAAAAAAATGGAGAAAAAGTTGGGGGGAAATGGGGAAAAGTTGGGGGGAATCTCAAAAAAAACGTTGAAAGTTTGGCCTCAGGGTGACCTGGAGACCCTCAAAATGAATTTGGGGACCCCCAAATTGGTTCTGGGGACCCCCGGGGTGATTTTGGGGACCCCCCCAGAGCGACCCCAGCCCCCCAAAAATGACCCCAACCCGTCTCCAGGGCCACTTTGAGACCCCTGGGATGACTTTGGGGTGACCCCAACCCCCTTTAAACGACCCTGGGACCCCCGGAGTGGCCTCGGGGTGACCTGGGGACCCTCGAGGTGATTTTGGGGACCCCAAAATTGGCTTTGGGGACCCCCTCGAGCAACCCCAGCCCCCCAAAAATGACCCCAAACCCTCTCCGGGGTCACTTTGAGACCCCCGGGGTGATTTTGGGGTGACCCCAACCCCCTTTAAATAACCCTGGGACCCCCGTGGTGACTTTGGGGACCCCCGAGATCACTTTGGGGACCCCCAAATTGGCTTTGGGGACCCCTTTGAGCGACCCCAGCCCCCCAAAAATGACCCCAAACCCTCTCCTGGGTCACTTTGGGACCCCTGGGGGGACTTTGGGGTGCCCCCAACCCCCTTTAAACGACCCTGGGACCCCCGGGGTGGCCTCAGGGGGACCTGGGGACCCCCGAGGTGATTTTGGGGACCCTGAGGTGATTTTGGGGACCCCCAAATTGGCTTTGAGGACCCCCCCGAGCGACCCCAGCCCCCCAAAAATGACCCAAAACCCTGTCCAGGGTCATTTTTGGACCCCTCGGGTGACTTTGGGGTGCCCCCAACCCCCTTTAAACGACCCTGGGACCCCCGGGGTGACTTTGGGGACCTCGAGGTGACTTTGGGGACCCCGAGGTGATTTTGGGGACCCCCAAATTTGCTTTGGGGACCCCCAGGGTGAGCCTCCACTACGGCATCATGTGCCTGAAGCGCCTCAACTACGACCGAAAGGAGCTGGAGCGGCGGCGGGAGGAGAGCCAGGGGGGCACCTCGGGTATGGGGGGGGGTCCTGGGGGGATTTGGGGGGGTCCTGAGGGGATTTGGGGGGGTTTGGGGGGTCCTCAGGGGGATTTGGGGGGTCCCCGGGGTCAGAGTCAGGGAGGGATCGCTGATATGGGGGAGAATGGGGGAGATTTTGGGGGGTCCTGGAGGGTCCTGAGGGGGTCCTTGGGATCGTGGAGAGGTTTTGGGGGGTCCTGAGGGGGTTTTGGGGGGGTCTCGGGGGGATTTGGGGGGTCCCCGTGGTCGGAGTAAGGGAGGGATCGCTGATATGGGGGAGAATGGGGGGGATTTTGGGGGGATTTGGGGGGGTCCTGAGGAGGTTTGGGGGGGTCGTGGAAGGGATTCGGGGGGTCCTGAGGAGGTTTGGGGGGGTCTGGGGGGATTTGGGGGGGTCTCAGGAAGATTTTGGGGGTCCCCGGAGTCAGAGTTGGGGAGGGATCGCTGATATGGGGGAGAATGGGGGGGGGATTTTGGGGGGTCCTGGAGGGTCCTGAGGGGATTTGGGGGGGTCCTGAGGGAATTTGGGGGGTCCTCAGGGGGATTTGGGGGGGTCCTGAGGAGGTTTGGGGGGGTCTCAGAGGAATTTGGGGGTCCCCGGGGTCAGAGCCGGGGAGGGATCGCTGATATGGGGGAGAATGGGGGAGATTTTGGGGGGTCCCGAGGGAGTTTTTGGGGTCCTGAGGAGATTTGGGGTGTCCCGAGGGAGTTTTGGGGGAGTTTTGGGGGGATTTGGGGTGTCCCGAGGGAGTTTTGGGGTGTCCCGAGGGAGTTTTGGGGGGTCCTGAGGGGATTTGGGGTGTCCCGAGGGAGTTTTGGGGTGTCCCGAGGAAATTTTGGGGGTCCCGAGGGAGATTTGGGGTGTCCTGAGGGGATTTGGGGTGTCCCGAGGGAGTTTTGGGGTGTCCCGAAGGAGTTTTGGGGGGTCCTGAGGGAGTTTTGGGGGTCCTGAGGGAATTTTGGGGTGTCCCGAGGGAGATTTGGGGTGGTCCTGAGGGGATTTGGGGTCCTGAGGGATTTTGGGGGGTCCTGAGGGAGTTTTGGGGTGTCCCGAGGGAGTTTTGGGGGATCCGGGGCGGGATTTTTGGGGTTCCCCGGGATTTTTGGGGTACCCCACGGGAATTTTTGGGGTGCCCCCGGGATTTTTGGGGTGCCACCGGAATTTTGGGGTGCCCTAGATGCGGTTCAGAGCGGGTCAGCGCCTGGGTGGGGATTTGGGGGATTTTTGGGATCCCTCTGTGTTTATGGGTTTTGGGTTGAATTTGGGCGATTTGGAGCGGGATTTTTGGGGTTCCCCGGTATTTTTGGGGTACCCCAGAGATTTTGGGGTTCCCCAGATGTGGTGGTGCGGTCCAACGAGCGGGTCAGCGCCTGGGTCGGGATTTGGGGGATTTTTGGGATCCCTCTGTGTTTATGGGTTTCGGGTTGGATTTGGACGATCTGGGTCGGGATTTTTGGGGTGCCCCGGGATTTTTGGGGTGCCACCGGAATTTTGGGGTGCCACCGGAATTTTGGGGTGCCCTAGATGCGGTTCAGAGCGGGTCAGCGCCTGGGTGAGGATTTGGGGGTCCCTGTAGGTTTGTGGGTTTTGGGTGAGATTTGGGGAATTTTGGTGATCCAGAGCGGGATTTTTGGGGTTCCCCGGGATTTTTGGGGTTCCCCGGAATTTTTGGGGTACCACCGGAATTTTGGGGTTCCCCAGATGTGGTGGTGTGGTCCAACGAGCGGGTCAGCGCCTGGGTCGGGATTTGGGGGATTTTTGGGGTGTCACAGAGGATGCTGTGGGATTTTGGGATCCCTGCGGGTTTTGGGGTTTCGGGTTGGATTTGGGCTATTTGGAGCGGGATTTTTGGGGTTCCCCGGGATTTTTGGGGTTCCCCGGAATTTTTGGGGTACCACCGGAATTTTGGGGTGCCCATGATGTGGTGGTGTGCTCCAACGAGCGGGTCAGCGCCTGGGTGGGGATTTGGGGGATTTTTGGGATCCCTGTGGGTTTGCGGGTTTCGGGTGAGATTTGGGTGATTTTGGGCGATTTGGGTCGGGATTTTTGGGGTCCCCCGGGATTTTTGGGGTTCCCCCGGTATTTTTGGGGTACCCCGAGAATTTTGGGGTGCCCCAGATGTGGTTCTGTGCTCCAGCGATCTGGGCAGCACCTGGGTCAGGATTTGGGGGATTTTTGGGGTGTCCAAGGGGGATTTTTGGGATCCCTGTGGGATTTTGGGATCCCTGCGGGTTTTGGGGTTTCGGGTGAGATTTGGGGGATTTTGGGCAATCCGGGTCGGGATTTTTGGGGTCCCCCGGGATTTTTTGGGGTACCCCGATATTTTTGGGGTGTCCCAGATGTGGTGGTGTGGTCCAACGAGCGGGTCAGCGCCTGGGTGAGCAGCGTGGGGCTGCGGGAATTCGCCCCAAATTTGGGCGAGTCGGGCGTTCACGGGGCGCTGCTGGCGCTGGACGAGAGCTTCGACTGGGCCGACCTGGCGCTGCTGCTGCAGATCCCCACCCAGAACTGCCAGGTGCGACTGGTTTGTACTGGTTTGTACTGGTTTGTACTGGGAGGGACTGGGGCATGGAGAAATCCCCACCCAGAACTGCCAGGTGGGACTGGTTTGTACTGGTTTGTACTGGTTTGTACTGGTTTATACTGGTTTATACTGGGAGGGACTGGGAGGCACTGGGGCATGGAGAAATCCCCACCCAGAACTGCCAGGTGCGACTGGTTATACTGGTTTGTGCTGGTTTGTACTGGTTTGTACTGGTTTGTACTGGTTTGTACTGGTTTATACTGGTTTGTACTGGGAGGGACTGGGGATGGAGAAATCCCCACCCAGAACTGCCAGGTGGGACTGGTTATACTGGTTTGTACTGGTTTATACTGGTTTGTACTGGGAGGGACTGGGGATGGAGAAATCCCCACCCAGAACTGCCAGGTGGGACTGGTTATACTGGTTTGTACTGGTTTGTACTGGTTTATACTGGGAGGGACTGGGGGATGCAGAAATCCCCACCCAGAACTGCCAGGTGGGACTGGGCATACTGGTTTGTACTGGTTTGTACTGGTTTGTACTGGTTTATACTGGTTTGTACTGGGAGGGACTGGGGGATGGAGAAATCCCCACCCAGAACTGCCAGGTGGGACTGGTTATACTGGTTTATACTGGTTTATACTGGTTATACTGGTTATACTGGTTTGTACTGGTTTATACTGGTTTGTACTGGTTTGTACTGGGAGAGACTGGGGGATGGAGAAATCCCCACCCAGAACTGCCAGGTGGGACTGGTTATACTGGTTATACTGGTTTGTACTGGTTTGTACTGGTTTGTACTGGGAGGGACTGGTCCCCCCAATGTCCCCAATGTCCCCATTGATGTCCCCAATGTCCCCAATGTCCCCAATGTCCCCATTGTCCCCAATCCCCCAAATGTCCCCAATGTCCCCCCAGTGTCCCCAATGTCCCCAATGTCCTCAGGCTCGGCAGCTGCTGCAGAAGGAATTCGGCGCTTTGATCTCGGCGGGCACCGAGCGGCGCCTCGATGAGGTGGGGGAGGGGCGGGACCCCCCCGGGGACCCCCAAAACCTCCGGGACCCCAAATCCCCCCAAAAAATCTCCAAATCCCCCCCAAAATCCTCTAAAATTCCTCCAAATCCCCCCTAAAACCTCCCCAGTTCGGCCCCAAATCCCCCCAAAATTCCCCTCCGAGACCCCCCAAATCCCCCCAAAATGCCCCCAAATCCCCCCAAAATTCCCCCAAATCCCCCCAAATCCCCCCAAAATTCCCCTCCAAGACCCCCCAAAATTCCCCTCCGAGACCCTCTCAAATCCTCCCAAAATTCCCCTCCCAGACCCCCCAAAATTCCCCTCCAAGACCCCCCCAAATCCCCCCAAAATTCCCCTCTGAGACCCCCCAAATCCCCCCAAATTCCCTTCCGAGACCCCCCCAAAATTCCCCCAAAATCTCCCTCCAAGACCCCCCAAATCCCCCCAAAATTCCCCTCCAAGACCCCCCAAAATCCCTCCAAAATTCCCCTCTGAGACCCCCCAAATCCCCCAAAATTCCCCTCCAAGACCCCCCAAAATTCCCCCAAAATTCCCCTCCGAGACCCCCTCAAATCCCCCCAAAATTCCCTTCCAAGACCCCCCAAATCCCTCTGAAATCCCCCCAAAATTCCCCTCCGAGACGCCCCCCAAATCCCCCCAAAATTCCCCTCCGAGACCCCCCAAATTCCCCGAAAATTCCTCTCCAAGACCCCCCAAAATTCCCCCAAAATTCCTCTCCGAGACCCCCCTAAATTCCCCTCCAAGACCTCCCCAAATCCCCCCAAAATGCCCCCAAATCCCCCCAAAATTCCCCTCCGAGACCCCCCAAAATTCCCTTCCAAGACCCCCCAAAATTCCCCCAAAATTCACCTCTGAGACCCCCCAAAATTCCCCCAAAATTCCCCTCTGAGACCCCCCAAATCCCCCCAAATTTCCTCCAAATCCCCCCAAAATCCCCAAAAATCCCCCCAAGACCCTCCCCAAAATCCCCCCCAAATCCTCCCCAAATTGCCCAAAATCCTCTAAAATTCCTCCAAATTCCCCCCTTAAATCCTCCCAAAATCCCCCCTAAAACCCCCAAAATCCCCCCCAAATCCCCCAAAATCCCCCCCAAATCCCCCCAAATTTCCCCAAATCCCCCTCCCACCTTCCCGGGGGGGGTCTCAGATTTCGGGGTGCCCCCCAGGACGCCCCAAGACCCTTCAGGACCCCCAAAATCCCCCCAAAAATCAAATTTTAACCCCCCAAATCCCCCCCAAAATCCACTTTAACCCCCCAAAATGCCCCCAAATCCCCCTCCCACCTTCCCCGGGGGGGGTCTCAGATTTCGGGGTGCCCCCCCAGGACGCCCCCAGACCCTTCAGCCGCTCCCCAGGGACCCCAAACCCCCCCAAAATCCCCCAAATTCCCCCCAAATCCCCCCAAACCCCCCCAAATCCCCCTCCCACCCCCCGGGGGGGTCTCAGATTTCGGGGTGCCCCCCAGGACGCCCCCAGACCCTTCAGGACCCTAAAATCCCCCCAAAATCCCCTTTTACCCCCCCCAAATCCACTTTAACCCCCCCAAAATCCAGTTTAACCCCCCCAAAACCCCCCAAATCCCCCTCCCACGCCCCGGGGGGGGTCTCAGATTTCGGGGTGCCCCCCAGGACGCCCCCAGACCCTTCAGGACCCTAAAATCCCCCCCAAAATCCCCCCAAAATCCCCCCAATTTCCCCCAAATCCCCCCAAAATCCCCCCAAATCCCCCCAAATCCCCCCAAATCTCCCTAAAACCCCCCAAATCCCCCTCCCACACCCCGGGGGGGGGTCTCAGATTTCGGGGTGCCCCCCCAGGACGCCCCCAGACCCTTCAGGACCCTAAAATCCCCCCGAAATCCCCCCCAAATCCCCCTAAATCCCCCACAACCCCCCCAAACCCCCCCAAATCCCCCCCCCACGACCCCCGGGGGGGTCTCAGATTTCGGGGTGCCCCCCAGGACGCCCCCAGACCCTTCAGCCGCTCCCCGTCCTGGCGGAAGCTGTTCCGGGAGAAGGAGCTGCGGGGGGGGGGTCCCGAGGCCACCGAGATGTTGCCCCCCAACTTTCGGGGGGCGCCCCTGGGGACCCCCCCCCTGCCCCTGCGCAAGGTCCAGCCCGACGGTGAGGGGGGGGGAATTTGGGGAGGGGTCCTGGGGGGCTTGGGGGGGGTTTAGGGGAGGTTTGGGGGGGATTTGGGGGGATTTTGAGGGGGTTTGGGGGGGATTTGGGGGAGATTTGGGAGATTTGGGGGAGATTTGGGGGGGGTTGTGGGGTCTGGGGGGAAATTTGGGGGAGATTTTGGGGGGGTTTTGGGGGTCTGGGGTTGATTTGGGGGGGTTGAGGGGAAATTTGGGGGGATTTTGGGGGTCTTGGGGGAGATTTGGGGGAAATTTGGGGGAGATTTGGGGGGTCTGGGGGAAAATTTGGGGGAGATTTGGGGGGTTTTGGGGGGATTTGGGGGGGTTTTGGGGGGGATTTGGGGGTCTGGGGTTGATTTGGGGGGGTTGAGGGGAAATTTGGGGGGGAATTTGGGGGTCTTGGAGGGATTTGGGGGAAATTTGGGGGAGATTTGGGGGAGATTTGGGGGGGATTTGGGGGGTCTGGGGGATTTTCTGGGGATTTGGGGGGGTTTGGGGGGGTTGGGGAGGAATTTAGGGGTCTTGGGGGAGATTTTGGGGAAATTTGGGGGGGTTTGTGGAGTCTTGGGGGAAATTTGGGGGAGATTTGGGGGGATTTTGGGGGTGATTTGGGGGAGATTTGGGGGGGATTTGGGGGGTCTGGGGTTGATTTGGAGGGGTTGAAGGGAAATTTGGGGGGATTTTGAGGGTCTTGGGGGATATTTGGGGGAAATTGGGGGGATTTGGGGGTCTGGGGGGAAATTTGGGGGAGATTTTGGGGGGGGAGTTTGGGGGATTTAGGGGGTTTTGGGGGGATTTGGGGGAAATTTGGGGAAGATTTGGGGGAGATTTGGGAGGATTTGGGGGATCTAGGGGATTTTGGGGGGGTTGGGGGAGATTTGGGGGGATTTTGGGGGAATTTGGAGGGTCTGGGGGATTTTCTGGGGTTTTGGGGGGATTTTGGGGGAAATTTGGGTGGATTTGGGGGGTCTGGGATTGATTTGGGGGTGTTGAGGGGAAATTTGGGGGGGATTTTGGGGGGCTTGGGGGGAATTTGGGGGGATTTTGGGGGTCATGGGTTGACTGGGGGGGTGAGGGGAAATTTGGGGGAGATTTGGGGGGTCTTGGGTTGATTTAGGGGGATCTGGGGGGGATTTTGGGGGTCTGGGGGCATTTTTGGGGAAATTCGGGCTCGATTTTGGGGGTCTGGGGTTGATTTGGGGAGGGGTCTTGGAGGGGTTTTTGATACCGGGGGGGTCAATTTTGGGGGGTCGTGGGGGGCTCGGGTTGGGGAAATTTGGGGAGGGGTCGTGGGGAGGATTTTGGGGGCAAATTTGGGGGATTTGGGAAGATTTCGGGGGGATTTTGGGGGGATTTTCGGGGATTTTGGGGGTCTGGATTTTTTTGGGGGGTGTGGATTTTTTGGGGAGGGGTCTCGGGGGGTTTTTTGGGGGGTCCTAACCCCCATCCCCCCCCAGGGAACTCGGTGCCCCCCCCGAGGGGCGATGGGGGGGTCTCGGTCCGGACCTACTCCTGCTAACGGTGAGGGGGGGTCCCCAAAATTTGGGGAGGGGGCGTCAGGGTGGGAAATTGGGGAGGGGTCTTGGCTGTCCAATTTGGGGGGGGTGGGGCTGAAAATTTTGGGGGGGGGTCTCAATTTTGGGTGAATTAAGGTGGTTTTTTTGGGGGGGGTGAAGAATTTGAGTGGGGGTCTTCAATTTTTTGGGGGGGTCCTCAATTTTGGGGAGGGGGATTCTCAATTTGGGGTTGGAAGTGAAAAATTTGGGGGTCCCCATTTTTTGGGGACCCCCCCTCATTTATTTCCCCCCCCCCCCGCAGGGTCCCTGACCTGATGAAACCTTCGTGGGGGGGGGGGCGACCCCCAAAATCCCCCTCCCCAAATTCCCCCCCCCCCCATGTCGGTGATTGGGGGGTGCGGGTTAATTTTGGGGACCCCCCCCCCCAAAAAAAAAATCGCTGAGCCCTTTTTTGGGGAGGGGGCTCTGCCTCTGCTGCTATAAAATTTGGGGGGGGGTTTGGGGGTCCCCCCTCCCCCCCCTTGGCGCCCCCTCCCCATTTTCTCCCCCCGGCGATGGGGGAGGGGGGCGCGGGGGGGTCTGCATGGAAAACCCAATAAAAAAATGGGGCAAAAACCCCAAAAACTGCAAAATGTGGAATTTTTGGGGACCCCTCCCCAAATAAAAGGGGTGGGGTCTCTTCGAGCCCCCCCAGGACCCCCAAAATCCCTCCAAAACCCCCCAAAATCCCCCCAAAATCCCCCCAAAATCCCCCCAAATCCCCCCAAAATTCGTTTTCGTCCTTTCAAGCTTTTTATTTCCACCCCCCCCACCCCAAAATAATTTGGGGAGGGGGCGCCAGGGTGGGGGAGGGGGTGTGGGGGGGGTCTTCAACCCGCGCCCCCCCCCCAAAATCCCCTCAGGCTTCGGGGGGCTCGAAGAATTTGGCGAGTGACCTGTGGGGGGAGGGGCGAGGGGGGTTAAATTTGGGGAGGGGGCGCCCCCAAAATCAGCTGAGGGGATATTTGGGGGGTGGGGGGATTTTGGGGGACCCCTCCCCAAATTTGGGGGGGCACTTACTGCAGCAGCGCTCCCGAGAGCTCATCCACGAGGCTGCCTGCGGAATTTGGGGGGATTTGGGGGGGCTCAGGTGGGTTTGCGGGTGCCGGGTGGATTTTGGGGGGGATTTTGGGGGTGATTTTGGGGGTCCCAGGTGGATTTTGGGGTCCCGGGTGGATTCTGGGGTCCCGAGGCGGATTTTGGGGGAGATTTTGGGGGTCCTGGGATGGATTTTGGGGTCCCGGGGCGGATTTTGGGGTCCCGGAGTGGATTTTGGGGGGAATTTGGGGGTCCCGGTGGATTTTGGGGTGGATTTTGGGGGTCCCGGGGTGGATTTTGGGGTGGATTTTGGGGTCCCGGGGCTGATTTTGGGGTGAATTTTGGGGTCCCGGGGCGGATTTTTGGGGTCCCGGGATGGATTTTGGAGGTCCCGGGGTGGATTTTGGGGGTCCCGGGGTGGATTTTGGGGTCCCGGGTGGATTTTTTGGGGGATTTTGGGGGTCCCGGGGTTGATTTTGGGATCCCAGTGTAGATTTTGAGGGGTCCCGGGATGGATTTTGGGGTCCCGGGGCGGATTTTGGGGGTCCAGAGGCTGATTTTGGGGTTTATTTTGGGGTCCCGGAGCAGATTTTTGGGGGGATTTTGGGGTCCCGGGTGGATTTTAGGGGGATTTTGGGGGTCCTGGGGTTGATTTTGGGGTCCCGGGGTGGATTTCGGGGTCCCGGGATGGATTTTGGGGTCCCGGGGCAGATTTTGGGGTGAATTTTGGGGTCCCGGGTGGATTTTGGGGGTCCCGAGGGGAATTTTGGGGTGAATTTTAGGGTCCCGGGGTGGATTTTGGGGGTCCCGGGATGGATTTTGGGGTCCCGGGTGGATTTTGGGGTGAATTTTTGGGTCCCGGGGTGGATTTTTGGGGTCCTGGGGCGTATTTTGGGGGTCCCGGGGCGGATTTTGGGGCGGATTTTGGGGGTCCCGAGGAGGATTTTGGGGTGAATTTTGGGGGTCCCGAGGAGGATTTTGGGGTGAATTTTGGGGTCCCGGGGCTGATTTTGGGGCGGATTTTGGGGGTCCCGGGGCTGATTTTGGGGTGAATTTTGGGGTCCCGGGGCGGAGTTTTGGGTGAATTTTTGGGGTCCCGGCGGATTTTGGGCGTCCCGAGGCTGATTTTCGGGTGGATTTTGGGGTCCCGGGGTGGATTTTGGGGATCCCGGGGCTGATTTTGAGGTGAAATTTGGGGTCCCGGCGTGGATTATGGGGCGGATTTTGGGGTCCCGGTGGATTTTGGGGTCCCGGGGCGGATTTTGGGTGTCCCAGTGTTGATTTTGAGGGGTCCCGGGGCTGATTTTGGGGTGGATTTTGGGGTCCCGGGCGGATTTTGGGAATCCCGGGGCGGATTTTTGGGGGTCCCGGGGCGGATTTTGGGGTGAATTTTAGGGTCCTGGGGTGGATTTTGGGGGTCCCGGGATGGATTTTGGGGTCCCGGGGTGAATTTTTGGGTCCCGGGGTGGATTTTTGGGGTCCTGGGGCGTATTTTGGGGGTCCCGAGGAGGATTTTGGGGGGGATTTGGGGTGAATTTGGGGGTCCCGGGGCGGATTTTGGGGTCCCGGGGCGGATTTTTGGGGTGAATTTTGGGGTCCCGGGGCGGATTTTGGGGCGGATTTTCGGGGTCCCAGCGGATTTTGGGGTGGAATTTTGGGGTCCCGGGTGAATTTTGGGGTCCCGAGGCGGATTTTGGGGTGAATTTGGGGGTCCCGAGGAGGATTTTGGGGTCTCACCCGGCCGGCAGGCGGTGTCGCACAGGAGGGGACAGAGGTAACAGAGCTGACAGCCCTGGGGGGGCAAAAAGGGAATTTTGGGGGGTCCCGGTGGTCCCCAGAGAGGGTCAGGGGGGTTTGGGGGGATTTTTGGGGGATTTTTGGAGGATTTGGGGAAATTTTGGGGGTATTTTGGGAGGTGTTGGGGGGATTTTGGGGGATTTTGGGGAGATTTTGGGGGATTTTGGGGGGGATTTTTTGGGGAATTTTGGGAGGTTTGGGGTGATTTTGGGGGAATTTTGGAGGATTTGGGGGAATTTTGGGGGGTTTCTGGGGGGCTTTATGGGGGATTTTGGGGGTTTTGGGGATTTTTGCAGGATTTTGGGGGATTTTGGGGGGATTTTTGGGGATTTCGGGGGGATCTTTGGGGGATTTTTGGGGGGTTTCAGGAGGGACTTAGGGAGATTTTTGGGATTTTAGGGGGGATTTGTTTTTTTGGGGGGGGCTATTGAGGAATTTAGGGGCGTTTTAGGGGGTTTGGGGGGTTTTAGGGGAGTTTTGGGGATTTTGGGGATCTTGGGGGGGATTTAGGGAGATTTTGGGGGGATTGGGGGGGATTTTTGCGGTGTTTTGGGGGATTTTTGGGGGATTTAGGTGGGATTTCGGGGGGATTTTGGCGGGTTTTGAGGAGGTTTGGGGGGGTTTTTGGGGGGTTTAAGGGGATTTTGGGAGTTTTGGAGGATTTCTGGGGGATTTTGGGGATTTTGGGGGGATTTTGGGGAGTTTGGGGAGTTTGGGGTCACCTGGCAGGGGGGACAGGGGTCCCCGGGGTCCCCCTCGGTGCAGGGGCAGCGGGAGCAGCGCCGGCAGTGCTGGGGGGAAATTTGGGGGGGTCAGGGGGTACAAAACCCCCCAAAATACCCCAAAATCCCCCCAAAACCTCCCAAATCCCCCAAAACTACCCCAACCCCCCCCAAAACCCCCCAAAGTCCCCTCCAAACCCCCCCTAAATCGCCCCAAACCCTCCCAAAATCCCCCCAAATCCCCCCAAATTCTCCAAAATGTCCCCCAACCCCCCCGAATGACCCCAAATCCCCCCAATATCCCCCAAATCCCCCCTAATTTCTCAAAAATCCCCCAAATTTCTCCAAAATCCACCCCGAAATCCCCAAAATCCCCCAAATTTCTCCAAAATCCACCCCGAAATCCCCAAAATCCCCCAAATGCCCCCAAAATCCTCCAAATCCCCAAAATCCCCCAATTCCCCCCAAAAATCTTCCAAATCCCCCCAATTTTCCCCCAAACCCGTCCCAAAATCCCCCCAAATTCCCTCAAATCCCCCCAAAATCCCCCAAATTTCTCCAAAATCCCCCAAAATTCCCAAAATCCCCCAAATCCCCCCAAATTCTGTCCAATTCCCCTCAAATCCCCTGAAAATTCCCCAAAATCCCCAAATCCCCCCAAAATCCCCCAAAATTCCCAATTTCTGTCCAATTCCCCTCAAAATCCCCCAAATTTCCCCAAAATCCCTCCAAATTCTCCAAATCCCCTCAAATTTCCTCCAAATTTCCCCAAAATCTTCCGAAAATCCCCCCAAATCCCCCCAAATCCCCCACAAAACCCTCCAAATTTCCCCAAAATCCCCCAAATTTCCCCAAAATCCCCCCAAATTTCCCCAAAATTTCCCCAAAATCCCCCCAAACCCCCCAAATTTCCCCAAAATCCCCCAAATTTCTCCAAAATCTCCCCAAATCCTCTCAAACTCCCCCAAATTTCCCCAAAATCCCCCAAATTTTCCCCAAATTTCCCCCAAATTTCCCCCAAAATCCCCCAAAACCCCCCCAAAGCCCCCAAATTTTCCCCAAATTTCCCCAAATTCCCCCAAAACCCCCCAAACTCCCCCAAAATCCCCCAAATTTCCCCAAATCCCCCCCCAAATTTCCCCTCCCCACCTTGCAGTAGCGGCAGTAGCGGCAGACGGAGCCGGGCCGGTACCGCCCTTCGGCCTCACCTTCCTCCTCCTCCTCCTCCTCCTCCTCTTCCTCACTCCCTGCGTTCGGGGGATGGGGTCAAATGTCCCCAAAAATCCCTAAAATTCCCCCAAAAATCCCCAAAATCCACCCAAAAATTCCCCAAAAAAATCCCACCTTCCTCCTCCTCCTCTTCCTCACTCCCTGCGTTCGGGGGATGGGCTCAAATATCCCCAAAAATCCCAAAAAATTCCCCAAAAAATCCCCAAAATCCACCCAAAAATGCCCCCAAAAAAATCCCACCTTCCTCCTCCTCCTCCTCTTCCTCACTCCCTGTGTTGGGGGGATGGGCTCAAATATCCCCAAAAATCCCCAAAATTCCCCCAAAATCCCCCAAAAATTCCCCAAAAACCCCCCCAAAAAATCCCACCTTCCTCCTCCTCCTCCTCCTCCTCCTCCTCTTCCTCACTCCCTGCGTTCGGGGGATGGGCTCAAATATCCCCAAAAATCCCAAAAATTCCCCCAAAAATCCCAAAAAATCCCCCAAAAAATCCCACCTTCCTCCTCCTCCTCTTCCTCACTCCCTGCGTTCGGGGGATGGGCTCAAATATCCCCAAAATTCCCCAAAATTCCACCCAAAATCCCCCAAAACCCCCCCAAAAAATCCCACCTTCCTCCTCCTCCTCCTCCTCCTCCTCTTCCTCACTCCCTGCGTTCGGGGGATGGGGTCAAATATCCCCAAAAATCCCCAAAATTCCCCAAAATCCACCCAAAAACCCCCCCAAAAATTCCCACCTTCCTCCTCCTCCTCTTCCTCGGAGCTGCGGCCGCCATCTTCCTCTTCCTCATCTTCATCATCGTCATCGTCACCTTCCTCCTCCTCCTCCTCCTCAGAACTGGGGGGGCTGTGGCCTTCATCATCATCATCATCATCATCATCATCGTCATGGTGATGGTGGCCTTCATCCACCTTTGGTTGGCCTTCATCATCGTCGTCATGGTGACGGTGGCCTTCATCCACCCTCGGTTGGCCTTCATCATCGTCATGGTGACGGTGGCCTTCATCCACCCTCGGTTGGCCTTCATCATCGTCATGGCGACGGCGGCCTTCATCCACCCTCGGTTGGCCTTCATCATCGTCATCGTCGTCATCCTCGCGGTCGCCGTGGTGATGATGATGATGGTGGTGACTGGGGGAGCCTTCATCGCTCCGGTGATGATGATGATGATGGAGGGGGTCAGCGGGGGAGCCTTCATCCCCCTGAGGATGATGAAGAAGATGATGAAGGTCGCCAGGGGAGCCTTCATCCCCCTGCTGAGGATGAAGATGATGAAGGTCACTGGGGGAGCCTTCATCCCCCTGAGGATGATGAGGATGATGAGGATGATGAAGGTCACTGGTGGAGCCTTCCTCGCTCTGCTGAGGATGAGGATGGTGATGAAGATGATGAAGGTCACTGGGGGAGCCTTCCTCACTCTGCTGAGGATGATGAAGGTGACCGGGGGAGCCTTCATCCCCCTGAGGATGAAGATGAGGATGAGGATGATGAAGGTCACTGGGGGAGCCTTCCTCGCTCTGCTGAGGATGAGGATGGTGCTGAGGATGATGAGGATGATGAAGGTGCTGAGGATGATGAGGATGAGGATGATGATGAAGCTCCCCCGAGGCCGCCCATGCCCCGAGGAGCAGCAGCAGCAGCAGCAGCTGTGGAGTGGCCGGAGCCATGAGTGACCAGTGAGTGACCACTGAGTGACCACTGAGTGACCACTGGGTGACCGCTGACTGCTGGGTGATCAATGAGTGATCGATGAGTGATCAATGAGTGACCAGTGACCACTGAGTGACCGCTGAGAGACCGCTGGGTGATCAATGAGTGATCAATGAGTGATCAATGAGTGACCACTGAGTGACCACTGAGTGACCGGTGGGTGACCACTGAGAGATCACAGAGAGACGTCAGAGTGACCACAGAGTGACCTCTGAATGACCATGGAGTGACTGCTGAGAGACCGCTGAGAGACCGCTGAGTGACCGCTGAGTGACCACTGAGAGATCACGGAGAGACCTCAGAGTGACCGCTGAGTGACCACTGAATGACCATGGAGTGACCGCTGCTGAGTGACCGCTGAGTGACCGATGGGTGACCTCAGAGTGACCTCAGAGTGACCGCTGAGTGACCGCTGAGAGATCACAGAGAGACCTCAGAGTGACCAGAGAGTGACCTCGGAGTGA
Source organism: Taeniopygia guttata (assembly GCF_048771995.1). Taxonomy (NCBI): domain Eukaryota; kingdom Metazoa; phylum Chordata; class Aves; order Passeriformes; family Estrildidae; genus Taeniopygia; species Taeniopygia guttata. The sequence continues at coordinate 1,262,630 of NC_133062.1, forward strand.
CCACAGAGTGACTGCTGAATGACCACGGAGTGACCGCTGAGTGACCAGTGCCGAATGACCATGAAGTGACCGCTGAGAGACCTCGGAGTGACCGCTGAGTGACCGCTGAGTGGCCACTGAGTGACCGCTGAGAGACCGGTGCTGAATGACCACGGAGTGACCACAGAGTGACCTCAGAGTGACCGGCGCTGAGTGACCTCAGAGTGACATCAGAATGACCACGGAGTGACCGATGAGTGACCGGTGCTGAATGACCACGGAGTGACCACGGAGTGACTGCTGAGTGACCGCTGAATGACCACGGAGTGACTGCTGAGTGACCGGTGCTGAGTGACCTCAGAATGACATCAGAATGACCACGGAGTGACCGATGAGTGACCGGTGCTGAATGACCACGGAGTGACCAGTGCTGAGTGACCTCAGAATGACCTCAGAATGACCACGGAATGACCACGGAGTGACCGCTGAGTGACCTCAGAGTGACCGCTGCTGAGTGACCGGTGCTGAGTGACCTCAGAATGACGTCAAAATGACCACGGAGTGACCGCTGAGTGACCAGTGCCGAATGACCACGAAGTGACCGCTGAGAGACCTCGGAGTGACCGCTGAGTTACCAGTGCTGAATGACCACGGAGTGACCGCTGAGAGACCTCGGAGTGACCGCTGAGTTACCAGTGCTGAGTGACCACGGAGTGACCGCTGAGAGACCACCGAGTGACCACTGAGTGACCACAGAGTGACCAGTGCTGAATGACCACTGAGTGACCTCAGAATGACCACAGAGTGACCACAGAGTGACCAGCACAGAGTGACCAGCACAGAGTGACCAGTGCCGAGTGACCGCCGAGTGACCACAGAGTGACCACAGAGTGACCACAGCAGCTGCGCCCCTCCCCCACCGCGGGACCCAAAAATAGACACGGGGGGGGGGGGGGAAATCGAGGAGAAAACCCAAAAATTCAACATTTTGATCCATTTTTTCAGTTTTTTTTCACATTTGGGGGTGTCCCCAAATTTGGGGAGGGGGTGTCAAATTTAGGGGGGGGGTCACCCCAAATTTGGGGGATCGAGGGGTTGAAATCGAGGAGAAAACCCCAAAAATTCAAGATTTTGATCAATTTTTTGGGTTTTTTCACATTTCGGGGTGTCCCCAAATCTGGGAGGGGTCAAATTTTGGGGGGGGGTCACATTTAAGGAGGGTCACCCCAAATTTAGGGGGGGGTCACCCCAAATTTTGGGGTCAGACCCGAATTTTTGGAGAGAAACTGAGGTGAAAACCCCAAAAATTCAAGATTTCGACCCAATTTTGGGTTTTTTTCTCCCGTTTAGGGGTGTCCCAAATTGGGGGGGGGTCCCAAAATTTGGGGGGGGTGTCATATTTTGATATTTTGGGGTGGCATCACATTTACGGGGGGGGGACACCCCAAAATTTGATTTAGGAGCATCAACCCCCCAAAAAAATCATAAAAATTAAATATTTCGACCCATTTTTGTGAAATTCTCCCCTTTTTTTTGGGGGGGGGGGGGGGGCAAATTTTGAGGGGATCACCCCAAAATATTTGGGGGGGGGTGGGTGGAGCTCAAATTTGGGGGGTGTGACCCAAAATTTTGGATTTTTTGGGGGTTTTTTGTTGGTTTTTTTGGGGGGTGGGGGAGGGGTGGAAATTGGAGGCGCTGAGCTAAAAATAGACCCGGGGGGGGGGGAGGGAAAGGGGGGAGGGGAGGGGGGGAGGGGAAGGGGGGAGGGGAGGTCACGCGCTGCCGCGGGGGATTCTGGGATAGCCCAGAATTGGGGGGGGGGGACCCCAAAATTTTCCCCTCCCCCCACCCCCAAAAAATAGAATTAAAAATAAAATAAATTTAAAAAAAGGGGGGGCCAAGGACAAATTTTGGGGGGGGGAGGGGGAGGGGAGGTCGGGGCCCCTCCCCCCACCCCCGCACGGCCTTGGGGGGGGGGACCCCAAAATTTTCCCCTCCCCCAACCCCCAAAAAATAAAATTATAAATAAAAAAAATTTAAAAAAGGGGGAACAAGGACAAATTTGGGGGGGGGGGGGGGAGGGGGAGGGGAGGTTGGGGCCCCTCCCCCCACCCCCGCACGGCCTTGGGGGGAGGGGAATAAAGGGGGGACCCCCCCCCAAAAAACAAAAAGAGGAGCCGGAACCGCCGCGCCATGGGGGGGGCGCAGGTGAGGGGGGACCCCAAATTTATCTGGGGGGGGGAGACCCCAAATTATTGGGGGGGGGACCCCAAAATATTCCCTAATTATGGGGGAGGGGACCCCCAAATTTTGGGGTGGTGGGGTTTCAATTATGGGGGAAGGGACCCCCAAATTATTTGAGGGGGGACCCCAAATATGGCCCGATTGTGGGGGAGGGGACCCCAAATTAATTTGGGGGGGGGAGACCCCAAATTATTGGGGGGAGACCCCAAATATTCCCTAATTATGGGGGAGGAGACACCCAAATTATTTTGGGGGGGGAGACCCCAAATTATTGGGGGGGGACCCCAAAATATTCCCTAATTATGGGGGAAGGGACACCCAAATTTATTTGTGGGGGGAGACCCCAAATTATTGGGGGGGGACCCCAAATATTCCGTAATTATGGGGGAGGGGAACCCAAAATTTATTTGGGGGGGGGTTCAATTATGGGGGAAGGGACCCCAAAATTATTGGGGGGGGACCCCAAATATGTCCCAATTTTGGGGGAAGGGACCCCCAAATTATTTTGGGGGGGACCCCAAATTACGGGCGGGATCCCCAAATTATGGGGTGGGGTTGACATGGGACCCCCAATTATGGGGCAGGATCCCAAATTATGGGGTGGGACCCCAAATTATGGGGTGGGATCCCCGAATTATGGGGTTGGAGGGACATGGGGACCCCCAAATTATGGGTTGAGATCCCCAAATTATGGGGTGGGGGGGACATAAGGACCCCCAATTAGGAGATGGGACCCCAAATTATGGGGCGGTACCCCAAATTATTGGTTGGGAGGGCATTAAACCCCAAATTACGGGTGGGGACCCCCCAAATTATGGGGTGGGACCCCCCAATTATGGGACGGGACCCCAAATTACGGGCGGGGAACCCCCAAATTATGGGGTGGGACCCCAAATTATGTGGTGGGGGGGCCATGGGGACCCCCAGTTAGGGGATGGGACCCCAAATTATGGGGCGGGACCCCAAATTATTGGCTGGGGGGACATTAAACCCCAAATTACGGGTGGGGACCCCCAAATTATGGGGTAGGGGGTGACATGGGACCCCCAATTATGGGATGGGATCCCAAATTATGGAGCGGGACCCCAAATTACGGGCGGGGAACCCCCAAATTATGGCGTGGGACACCAAATTACGGGGCGGGACCCCAAATTACGGGGTGGAACCCCAAAATTATGGGGGGGACCCCAAATTACGGGCGAGGACCCCCCGAATTATGGGGTTGGAGGGACATGGGGACCCCCAATTAGGGGATGGGACCCCAAATTATGGGTTGGGATCCCCAAATTATTGGTTGGGGAGGCCATTAACCCCCAAATTACGGGTGGGGACCCCCCAAATTATGGGGTGGGGGGTGACATGGGACCCCCAATTATGGGTCGGGACCACAAATTATTGGGTGGGACCCCAAATTATGGGGCGGGACCCCAAATTATGGGTTGGGATCCCCAAATTATTGGTTGGGGGGGCATTAAACCCCAAATTACGGGTGGGGACCCCCCGAATTATGGGGTGAGACCCCAAATTATGGGGTTGGAGGGACATGGGGACCCCCAATTAGGGGATGGGACCCCAAATTATTGGTTGGGGGACATTAAACTCCAAATTACGGGTGGGGAACCCCCAAATTATGGGTTGGGATCCTCAAATTATGGGATGGGGGGGACATGGGGACCCCCAATTAGGGGATGGCACCCCAAATTATGGGGCGGGACCCCAAATTACGGGCGGGGAACCCCCAAATTATGGGGTGGGGGGGCCATGGGGACCCCTAGTTAGGGGATGGGACCCCAAATTATGGGGTGCGACCCCAAATTATGGGGTGGGGGGGACATTACACCCCAAACTACGGGCGGGAACCCCCCAAATTATGGGGTGGGACCCCAAATTATTGGTTGGGGGGGGCATTAAACCCCAAATTACGGGTGGGGACCCCCCGAATTATGGGGTGGGATCCCAAATTACGGGGTGGGACCCCAAATTATGGGGTGGGACCCCAAATTATGGGTTGGGATCCCCAAATTATGGGGTTGGAGGGACATGGGGACCCCCAATTAGGGGATGGGACCCCAAATTACGGGGTGGGACCCCAAAATATTGGTTGGGAGGGCATTAAAGCCCAAATTACCGGCCGGGACCCCCCAAATTCGGGGCGGGGGTCTCTTCGGCCACCCCCATTTTCGGGGTACGGACGCCCCCTCCCCAAATTCCTCCCCCTGTCCCCCCAGCTCCTGCTCCTGGTGGCCCTGGTGACCACCCCGCTGGTTTTGGGGACCCGCGGGGACCCCCCCGTGGTGGGTCTGAGCCCCATCTCGGGGGTCCCGCTGGTTTTGGGGGCCCGCGGGGACCCCCCCGTGGTGGGTCTGAGCCCCATCTCGGGGGTCCCGCTGGTTTTGGGGGCCCGCGGGGACCCCCCCGTGTCCGGTCTGAGCCCCATCTCGGGGGTCCCGCTGGTTTTGGGGGGGGGTCCCGGGCGCCCCCCGTGCCGGCCCGTGAACGTGACGGTGGCGCTGGAGAAGGACGCGTGTCCCCAATGCCGCGCGGTGACCGCCACCGCCTGCGGGGGCTTCTGCCGCACCCGGGTACGGGGGTACGGGGGTACGGGGGGGTTTGGGGGGTTTGGGGGGATTTTTAGAGGGTTTGGGGCGGATTTGGGGAGGTTTAGGGGGAAATTTGGGGGGATTTGGGGCGGTTTTAGGGGGTGTTTGGGGGGGTTTGGGGGGATTTTGGGGGGATTGGGTGGGATTTATGGGGGGTTTGGGGGGTTTGGGGGATTTGGGGGGATTTGGGGGAGATTTGGGGGGCTTTGGAGGTGGTTTTGTGAGGATTTGGGGAAGTTTAGGGGGGATTGGGGGGATTGGGGGGGCGTTCTACGGGGTTTGGAAGGGATTTGGGGCCGGATTTGGGGGGGTTTTAGGGGGTGTTTGGAGGGGGTTTGGGGGGTGTTTGGGGCGGTTTGGGGGTTTTGGGGGGTCAAGGGGGGATTTATGGGGGTTTTGGGGGGATTTATTGGGAGTTTGGGGGGATTTGGGGGGTTTGGGGGGATTTTTAGAAGGTTTGGGGCGGATTTGGGGGGATCGGGGGTGGTTTGGAGGGGATTTGGGGAGGTTTGGGGGGGTTTGGGGGGTTTGGAGAGGATTTGGGGAGGTTTGGGGGGGTTTGGGGGGATTTGGGGAGGTTTGGAGGGGATTTGGGGGCGGAATTGGGGGGGATTTGGGGGGTTTGTGGGGAATTTTTAGAGGGTTTGGGGTGGATTTGGGGGGATCGGGGGTGATTTGGGGGGGATTTATGGGGTTTAGGGGGGATTTGAGGGGATTTATGGGGGGTTTGGGAGGGGGTTGGGGGGATTTGGGGAGGTTTGGGGGGGTTTGGGGGGTTTGGAGAGGATTTGGGGAGGTTTGGGGGGGTTTGGGGGGGATTTGGGGGCAGATTTGGGGGGTTTGGGGGCGTTTGGGGGCGTTTGGGGGTGGTTTGAGGGGGGATTTATGGGGGGTTTGGGGGGGTTGGGGGGGGTTAGAGGGTTTGGAGGGGATTTGGGGGGGTTTGGGAGGGTCTAGAGGGGATTTGGGGGAGTTTGGGGGGATTTTAGGGGGTTTGGAGGGGATTTGGGGGGATTGGGGAGGGGGATTTATGGGGGTTTGGGGCGGTTTGGGGGGCTTTGGGGGGGCTTGGGGGAGAAATTTGGTAGTCTTAGGGGGTTTGGGGAGGATTTGGGGGGGTTTGGGGGAGGTTTGGGGGGGTTAGGGGGGATTTGGGGGGTTTGGGGAGGTTTGAGGGAGATTTGAGGGGAATTTGGGGGGGGTTGAGGGGGATTTGGGGGGATTTGGGGGATTTGGGGGGGTTTGGGGGGGATTGGGAGAATTTGGGGGGGTTGGAGGGGGTTTGGGAGGATTTTAGGGGCTTTGGGAGGATTTGGGGGTGGTTTGGGGGGGTTTGGGGCGGTTTGGGGCGGTTTGGGGGGGATTTGGGGGGATTTGGGAGGGTTTGGGAGGATTTTAGGGGGTTTGGAGGGGTTTGGGGGTGGTTTGGGGAGGATTTGGGCGTGTTTGGAGGGATTTGGGGGCGGATTTGGGGGGATTTGGGGAGTTTAGGGGGGTTTTGAGGGGGGGGTTGGGGGAATTTTAGGGTTGTTCGGGGCGATTTGGGGGAAATTGGGGGGGTGGTTAGGGGGTTTGGAGGGGATTTGGGAGCGGATTTGGGGGGAATTCGGGGGGGTTTGGGGGGATTTGTGGGAGGTTTGGGGGGGCTTTGGGGAGTTTGGGGGGATTGGGGGTGGTTTGGAGGGGATTTGGGGGGTTTTAGGGGGTTTGGAGGGATTTAGGGGAGTCTGGGAGGGTTTGAGGGGCTCTGGGGGGGTTTGGGGGGGTTTGGGGGTGGTTTGGAGGGGATTTGGGGGGATTTCGGGGCATTTGGGGGAGTCTGGGGTGGTTTAGGGGGAGTTTGGGGGAGAAATTGGGAGAGGTTTGGGTGGTATTTGGGGGGATTTGGGGGGGGTTGGGGGGGTTTGGAGGGGATTTGGGGGCGGAATTGGGGGGGATTTGGGGGGATTTTTAGAGGGTTTGGGGCGGATTTGGGGAGGTTTAGGGGGGAATTTGGGGGTGGTTGGGGAGGCTTGGAGGGGGTTTGGGGGGGTTTGGAGGAGATTTGGGGGGGATTTCGGGGCATTTGGGGGAGTCTGGGGTGGTTTACGGGGGCATTTGATGCTGATTTGTGGGAGGTTTGGGGGGGTTTGGGGGGTTTAGGGGGGGTTTGAGGGGGGGGTTGGGGGGATTTGGGGGGATTTTAGGGGGTTTGGAGGGGATTTGGGGGGATCGGGGGTGGTTTGGAGGGGATTTGGGGAGGTTTGGGGGGGTCTGGGGGGGTTTGGGGGGGATTTGGGGGTGTTTTAGGGGGTTTTCAGGGGATTTGGGGGCGGATTTCGGGGGGATTTGGGGGGTTTAGGGGGGTTTGAGGGGAGGGTTGGGGGGTTTGGGGGGATTTGGGGGGATTTGGGGGGATTTGGGGGGGATTTATGGGGGTTTGGGGGAGAAATTGGGGAGTTTTAGAGGGTTTGGGGGGGGTTTGGAGGAGATTTGGGGGGATTTGGGGGGATTTGGGGCGGTTTGGGGGGGTTTGAGGGAGATTTGGGGGGATTTGGGGAGGTTTGGGGGGGTTTAGGGGAGATTTGGGGGGATTTGGGGGAATTGGAGGGGCTTTGGGGGGGTTTGGGTGGGATTTGGGGGGTCTGGGGGGGTTTGGGGGGGTTTGGGGTGGTTCGGGGAGGATTTGGGGGGGTTTGGGGGGTTTGGGGGGGTTTGGGGGGAGTTTGGGGGTGGTTTGGGAGGGATTTCGGGGGGATTTCGGGGGGATTTGGGGAGGTTTGGGGGGATTTGGGGGGGGTTTAGGGGGTGTTTGGGGGGGATGTGAGGGGGTTTGGGGGGGTTTGGAGGGCATTTGGGGGGGATTTGGGGGGAGTTGGGGGGGCTTTGGGGGGGTTTAGGGAGTGTTTGGGGGGTTTAGAGGGGATTTTGGAGAGGATTTGGGGGGATTTTAGGGGGTTTGGAGGGGATTTGGGGGGTTTGGGGGGGTTTGGAGGGGATTTGGGGGGATTTGGGGTGGATTTGGGGGAAATTGGGGGGTTTGAGGGGATTTGGGGGGGATTTGGGGCCTTTGAGGGGAGTTTAGGGGGTTTGGAGGGGATTTGGTCGGGAATTTGGGGAGGATTTGGGGGGATTTGGGCATTATCAGTGTGTATTAGGGGATTATTTGGTTGTGTTTTAGGGGATTATTTGGGGGTCTTTAGGGGATTATTTGGGGTTATTTTAGGGGATTATTTGAGGGTCTTTAGGGCATTATCGGGGTGTGTATTAGGGGAATATTGGGGGGTCTTTAGGGGAATATCGGGGTGTGTATTAAGGGATTATTTGGGGGTGTTTAGGGGATTATTTGGGGGTCTTTAGGGCATTATTTGTGAGTCTTTAGGGGAATATCGGGGTGTCTATTAGGGGATTATTTGGGGGTGTTTAGGGGATTATTTGGGGGTCTTTAGGGCATTATCGATGTGTGTATTAAGGGATTATTTGGGGGTCTTTAGGGGAATATTGGGGGGTCTATTAGGGGATTATTTGGGGGTCATTAGGACATTATCGGTGTGTGTATTAAGGGATTATTTGGGGGTCTTTAGGGGATCATTTGGGGGTGTTTTAGGGGATTATTTGGGGGTGTTTAGGGTATTATTTGGGGGTGTGTATTAAGGGATTATTTGGGGGTGTTTAGGGCATTATTTGGGGGTCTTTAGGGGATTATTTGGGGGTGTGTATTAAGGGATTATTTGGGGGTGTTTAGGGCATTATTTGGGGGTCTTTAGGGGATTATTTGGGGGTGTTTAGGGGATTATTTGGGGGTGTTTAGGGGATTATCTGGGGGTCATTAGGGGAATATTGGGGGGTCTTTAGGGGATTTTCAGTGTGTGTATTAAGGGATTATTTGGGGGCCTTTAGGGGATTATTTGGGGGTCTTTAGGGGATTATTTGGGGGTGTTTAGGGGATTATTTGGGGGTGTTTAGGGGATAATTTGGGGGTCTTTAGGGCATTATCAGGCTGTGCCCCCCCTCAGGAGCCGGTTTACCGCAGCCCCCTGGGCCCCCCCCGCCAGGCCGCCTGCACCTATTCGGGGGTGCGCTACGAGCGATGGATTTTGGGGGGCTGCCCCCCCGGCACCGACCCCTCTGTCACCGTCCCGGTGGCCCTGGGATGTCGCTGCGGCCGCTGCCCCATGGCCGCCGCCGACTGCGCCGTGCTGGGGCTGGGACCCTCCTTCTGTGGGGCTCCGGGGGGTTTTGGGGGGTCCTGACACCCCCAAACCCCGGGGATGGGACCCCCCCCCCCAAAAAGCATTGATGGGGTTTGGGGGGTAATAAATCCTCCCGGCCGCCAGGGGGCGCTGTGTGTCATTGGGGGGTACCATAGAGTGGGGATCTAAATTTGGGGGGTTTGGGGGGGTCCTGACACACCCAAAGTCAGGTATGGGACTCTCACCTGTAATTTAGAGAATTTTGGGGGTTCTGAGAACCCCCAACCGGGGGTGGGACCCCTACCATGCATTTGAGAGGAGAAAAGAGGGGGAAACGTGAGGGGAGAAAATGGGGAGAAATGTGAGGGGGGAAAAAGGGCGGGAAACGTGAGGGGGAAAGGGTGGGAAACATGAGGGAGGAAAAGGGAAGAAAATATGAGGGGAAAAAAGCCAGGAAATATGAAGGGAAAAAGAAGGAAGTGTGAGAGGGAAAAGGGAGGGAAACATGAGGGAAAAAAGGGAGGGGAACGTGAGGGGGAAAAGGGAGGGGAACGTGAGAGGGAAAATGATGGGCAACATGAGGGGGAAAAGGGTAAGAAATTTGAGGGGAAAAGGGGAGGGATGGGGAAAAGAGGAGAAAACGGGGAAAAAACGTGAGGGGGAAAGTGTGGGAAGTCTGAGGGGGGAAAGAGTGAGAAAAGAGGAAAAAAGCAGGATGTGTGAGAGGAAAAGGCAGAAAATATGAGGGGGAAAGGATGGGAAACGTGAGGGGAGAAAAGGGCGGGAAACGTGAGGGGAGAAAAGGGTGGGAAACGTGAGGGGGGGAAATGGTCTGAAACATGAGGAGACAAAAGGGAGGGAAAGGTGAGGGGAGAAAATGGTGAGAAACGTGAGGGGGAAAAAAGGGCGGGAAACGTGAGGGGAGAAAAGGGCGGGAAACGTGAGGGGGAAAAAGGGCGGGAAACGTGAGGGGGGAAAGGGCGGGAAACGTGAGGGGGGGAAATGGTCTGAAAGATGAGGAGACGAAAGGGAGGGAAAGGTGAGGGGAGAAAATGGTCAGAAACGTGAGGGGAGGACAGGGTGGGAAATGTGAGGGGGGGGAAAGGGCATGAGGGAAGAATTGGTGGGAAATGTGAGGGGAAAGGGTGGGAAATGTGAGGGGGGAAAAAGGGCCCAAAATGTGAGGGGAGAAAAGAAGGGGAAATATGAAGGGAAAAGGGTGGGAAATGTGATGGGGGCAAAAAAAAAAGGAAATGTGAGGGGAAAAATGGGAAATGAGAGGGGGAAAATGGTGGAAAATTTGAGGGGGGGGAAAATGGTGGGAAATGTGAGGGGAAAAATGGTGGGAAATGTGAGGGAGGAAAGGAGCAGGAAATGTGAGGGGAAAAAAAGGACCCAAAATGTGAGGGGAGAAAAAGGGTGAGAAACATGCGGGGGGAATAGGGCAGAAAATGTGAGGGGGAAAAGAAGAAGAAATGTGAGGAGTATAGGGCGGGAAACGTGAGGGGAGAAAATGAAGAGAAACATGAGGGGATAAAAAGGGCGGGAAACGTGAGGGGAGAAAAGGGCGGGAAACGTGAGGGGAGAAAAGGGCGGGAAACGTGAGGGGAGAAAAGGGCGGGAACTGTTGGGGGGGAAAGAGTGGGAAACAACGAAACGGCAAGAAATGTAAAGGGAAAAATCATTGGGAAATGTTAGAGGAAAAAAGGTGAGAAACGTGAGAAAAAGAAAGGTAAAACTTGGGACAAAATAGTGGCGAATGCAGAAAAGGAAATAGTCAGAAACTTGAGGGGGAAAAGGTGGGAAATGTGAGGGGAGAAAAGGGGGGGAAGAGAGGGGAGAAAACGGTGGGAAACGTGAGGGGAAAAAAGGGGGCAAACGGGGGGGGGAAAAAAGAAAATGTGAGGGGAAAAGAGTGGGAAATGAGAGGGGAAAATGGTGGGAAATGTGAGGGAAAAAAAGGAAATGTGAGGGGAAAAGAGTGGGAAATGAGAGGGGGAAAGAGGAAGAAATGTGAGGGGAGGAAATTAAGAGAAACGTGAGAGGAGAAAGGGTGAGAAATGTGAGGGGGAAATGTGAGGGGAAAAAAGAAATGTGGGGGGAAAAGAGTGGGAAATGAGAGGGGGAAAGGGGAAGAAATGTGAGGGGAAAATGGGGGAAAACATGAGGGGAGAAAAGAATGGGAAACGTGAGGGGAAAAGAATGGGAAATGTGAGGTGTGGGGGGAGAAAGGGCAGGAAACCTGTGGGGAAAAATGGCGGGAAATGTGAGGGGGGAAAAAAAGGAAATATGAGGTGGAAAAAAAAGGAAATGTGAGGGGAAAAGAGTGGGAAATGAGAGGGGGGAAAATAGTGGGAAATGTGAGGGGGAAAAGAGGAAGAAAAATGAGGGGGAAAGAGAGGAAGAAATGTGAGGGGAGAAAATGAAGAGAAACGTGAGAGGAGAAAGGGTGAGAAATGTGAGGGGGAAATGGTGGGAAATGTGAGGGGGAAAAAGGAAATGTGAGGGGAAAAGAGTGGGAAATGAGATGGGGAAATGGGGGAAAACATGAGGGGAGAAAATAATGGGAAATGTGGGGGGAAAAGAATGGGAAATGGGCGGGGGGGGGGGAAGGGCAGGAAACCTGTGGGGAAAAATGGTGGGAAATGTGAGGGGAAAAAAAAGGAAATATGAGGGGGAAAAAAAGGGAACATGATGGGGAAAGAGTGGGAAATGAGAGGGGGAAAATGGTGGGGAAATTAAGGGGGAAAAGAAGAAGAAAAATGAGGGGGAAAAAGAGGAAGAAATGTGAGGGGAGAAAATGAAGAGAAATGTGAGAGAAGAAAGAGTGAGAAATGTGAGGGGGAAATGGTGGGAAATGTGAGGGAAAAAAAGGAAATGTGAGGGGGAAAGAGTGGGAAATGAGAGGGGAAAAATGGCAGGAAATGTGAGGGGGGAAAAAGGGAAGAAATGTGAAGGGAAAAGGACGAGAAACGTGAGGGGAGAAAATGAAGAGAAACGGGGAAAAAGCAAGAACCACGAGTGGATACAGAGCCAGGAAACACGAAGGGAAAAGAGAAGAAAACACCAAGTGGAAAAGGTGGGAAATGTGCTCCCCGATTCCTCAGGTGCCCCCTCCCCAAAATGAAGCACAGACTCGGGGATTGCTCATATATTTTATTTTTTGGGGGGCTTTCGTCGCCCACACAATCTTCTTTTCCTCCTCCTGGCTGTGCAGGATGGTGCTGGGCTGGCGGTGGGAAAAATGGGGGTCAGCACCCCAAAATTAGGGGGGAACCCCTCAAATGTGACGTCAAAATCCGTCCCACCAATTAAACACCCACCCCCTTAAATACCCCCTAATTAAAGACCTCCTAATTAAACCTCCCGAATTAAAGATAAACCAAATACAGCCTCAAAGATCACCATTAACTCTCCTTAATTAAAGTCCTTCCTAATTAACACCCCTAATTTAATATCTCCATTTAACTCCCTCAATTAAAGACCTCCCTAATTAACACCCCTAATTTAATATCTCCATTTAACTCCCTCAATTAAAGACCTCCCTAATTAACACCCCTAATTTAATATCTCCATTTAACCCCCCCAATTAACCCCCCTAATTAAACCCCTCAATTAAAACACCCCAACTAAACCCAAGTAAAAACCTTCGATTTAACGCCCCCAAGACCCCTCAATTAATCCCCCTCAATTAATCCCCCCATTTAATCCCCCCAATTAACACACCCCAATTTAACTTCCCAATCAAACCCCCCAATTAAAGCTGCTCTAATTAATCCCCCCCCCCAAATTAAGCCCCCCCTCACCATTTTTTGTCACCATCACTGAGGCACTGTGGAGGGAGAGAAACGTGTTGAGGGGGCTTCAGTTCCCCCCCAAATTTTGGGAACCCCTCCCAAAATACCCCCAAAATTTTGGGGAACCCCCCAAATCTTGAGGACCTCCCCCAAATTTTGGGGTGCCCCTTCTCCTTTCCATTATTCCTTCACCAGCACCTCCCCCTTGTACCACAACCCTCATCCAGGTATCCACCACCTCCCCAAAAAATTTTGGGAACTCCTCCACGATTTTGGGGCTCCCCCATATTTTGGGGACCCCCCCATGGTTTCGGGGACCCCCTCACCCCGAATCTCGAGCCGACACTCGGTCAGGGCCTCGCCCAGCTCGTTGACGGCCCTGCAGGTGTAGGTGCCACCGTCGAAGGGTCCCGGCTTGCGGATCAGGAGGGTCAGGACCCCCTGGCTGTGCCTGGCCAGGAATTTGGGGTCCTCCCCGATGGCCACCTGGTTCTTCAGCCACACCACCTTGGGCTGGAGGGGCACACCTGGGCAGGTGAGTCCCAAACGCACCCCAAAAACCAACCAAGGAACCCCAAAAACCACCTAAGGCACCCCAAAAACCACCCAAGGAACCCCAAAATCTCCCAGACCTGGGGATGGGTTCACAGCCCCGCTGAGACACCCCAAAATCCCTTCCTCAGGTGAACCCCACACCTGGATCTTCACACTGGGAGGGGCTTACCTGGGCAGGTGAGTCCCAAATGCACCCCAAAAACCACCCAAGGAGCCCCAAAAACCACCCAAGGCACCCCAAAAACGCCCAGACCTGGGGATGGGTTCACAGCCCCACTGGGACACCCCAAAATCCCTTCCTCAGGTGAACCCCACACCTGGATCTTCACACTGGGAGGGGAACACCTGGGCAGGTGAGTCCCAAATGCACCCCAAAAACCACCCAAGGAGCCCCAAAAACCACCCAAACGCACCCCAAAAACCACCCAAGGGACCCCAAAAATGCCCCAAGGCACCCCAAAATCTCCCAGACCTGGGGATGGGTTCACAGCCCCAATGGGACACTCCAAAATCTCTTCCTCAGGTGAACCCCACACCTGGATCTTCACACTGGGAGGAGCTCACCTGGGCAGGTGAGTCCCAAATGCACCCCAAAAACCACCCAAGGAACCCCAAAAATGCCCCAAGGCACCCCAAAAATGCCCCAAGGCACCCCAAAAACGCCCAGACCTGGGGATGGGTTCACAGCCCCACTGGGACACCCCAAAATCCCTTCCTCAGGTGAACCCCACACCTGGATCTTCACACTGGGAGGGGCACACCTGGGCAGGTGAGTGCCAAACGCACCCCAAAAACCACCCAAGGAACCCCAAAAAACACCCAAGGAACCCCAAAAACCACCCAAGGAACCCCAAAAACCGCCCAGACCTGGGGATGGGTTCACAGCCCCACTGGGACACCCCAAAATCCCTTCCTCAGGTGAACCCCACACCTGGATCTTCACACTGGGAGGGGCACACCTGGGCAGGTGAGTCCCAAAATGCACCCCAAAAACCACCCAAGGAACCCCAAAAATGCCCCAAGGCACCCCAAAAACTCCCAAACCTGGGGATGGGTTCACAGCCCCGCTGGGACACCCCAAAATCCCTTCCTCAGGTGAACCCCACACCTGGATCTTCACACTGGGAGGGGCACACCTGGGCAGGTGAGTCCCAAATGCACCCCAAAAACCACCCAAAGCACCCCAAAATCTCCCAGACCTGGGGATGGATTCACAGCCCCACTGGGACACCCCAAAATCCCTTCCTCAGGTGAACCCCACACCTGGATCTTCACACTGGGAGGGGCACACCTGGGCAAGTGAGTCCCAAATGCACCCCAAAAACCACCCAAGGAACCCCAAAAACCACCCAAGGCACCCCAAAAACCACCCAAGGCACCCCAAAATCTCCCAGACCTGGGGATGGGTTCACAGCCCCGCTGGGACACCCCAAAATCCCTTCCTCAGGTGAACCCCACACCTGGATCTTCACACTGGGAGAGCACACCTGGGCAGGTGAGTCCAAAATGCACCCCAAAAACCACCCAAGGCGCCCCAAAAATGACCCAAGGAACCCCAAAATCTCCCAGACCTGGGGATGGGTTCACAGCCCCACTGGGACACCCCAAAATCCCTTCCTCAGGTGAACCCCACACCTGGATCTTCACACTGGGAGGGGCACACCTGGGCAGGTGAGTCCCAAACGCACCCCAAAAATACCCCAAAACTCACCCAGAACCACAAAACCCACTCAGGACCCCAAATCTTCACCCAAACCCCTCTAATTTTGGGGTGAACAGGATCAGGGGGGCCCCAAAATCCCCTCAGAATCCCAAATCTTCACCCAAACCCGCCTAATTTTGGGGTGAACAGGATCAGGAGGACCCCAAAACCCAACCAGGACCCCAAATCTCCACCTAGGACACCCAAGCCCCCCTAATTTTGGGGTGAACATGCCCAGGGGGACCCCAAAACCCCCTCACGACACCCCAAACTGACCCCCAGACCCCCATCTTCATTCCCACCCACCCAGTTAAGAGCGGAGAGATGAATTTTTGACCCCAAAACCCACCCAGAACCCCCCCAAATCTCCACCTAGGACACCCAAACCCCCCTAATTTCGGGGTGAAGATGCTCAGGGGGACCCCAAAACCCCCTCAAGACCCCCCAAACTGACCCCCAGACCCCCATAATTATCCCCACCCACCCAGTTAAGAGCAGAGAGACGAATTTTTGACCCCAAAACCCACCCAGAACCCCCCAAATCTCCACCTAGGACACCCAAACCCCCCTAATTTTGGGCTGAACATGCTCAGGGGGACCCCAAAACCCCCTCAAGACCCCCCAAACTGACCCCCAAGACCCCCATAATTATCCCCACCCACACAGTTAAGAGTGGAGAGATGAATTTGTGACCCTAAAACCCCTCAAGGAGCCCCCCAAAACCCACCCAGCACCCCAAATCTCCACCCAATCCCCCCTAATTTTGGGGTGAAGATGCTCAGGGGGACCCCAAAACCCCCTCAAGACCCCCCAAACTGACCCCCAGACCCCCATCTTCATTCCCACCCACCCAGTTAAGAGCGGAGAGATGAATTTTTGACCCCAAAACCCACCCAGAACCCCCCAAATCTCCACCTAGGACACCCAAACCCCCTAATTTTGGGGTGAACATGCTCAGGGGGACCCCAAAGCCCCCTCAAGACCCCCCAAACTTACCCCCAGACCCCCATCTTTATTCCCACCCACCCAGTTAAGAGCCAAGAGATGAATTTGTGACCCTAAAACCCACCCAAAACCCCCCAAATCTCCACCTAGGACTCCCAAACCCCCCTAATTTCGGGGTGAACATGCTCGGGGGGACCCCAAAACCCCCTCAAGACCCCCCAAACTGACCCCCAAGATCCCACAATTATCCCCACCCACCCAGTTAAGAGCAGAGGCATTAATTGGTGACCCCAAAACCCACCCAGAACCCCCCAAATCTCCGCCTAGGACACCCAAACCCCCCTAATTTCGGGGTGAACATGCTCAGGGGGACCCCAAATTCCCCCGAGGACCCCCCCAGGACCTTGGGGTGCCCCCTGACTGCGCAGTTGAGGGCGGTGGAGTATCCGGCCACGGCGCTGCGATCCACCAGCGGGGTCAGGAACTGGGGGGCCGAGCGGAAATCGTGCTCCTGGTACTGGGGGGGCTTCAGCCGCAGCTCTGGGGGGGTCCCACAGCAGTTAGGGGGACCCCAAAATTCTTGGGGGGGTGAGAATTGTACGGGGTTCCACCCCCCAACCCCAAAAATTTGTGGGTGAAATCAGGGCGAGACCCCAATGGCTAAAAACCCTTTAAAAATCTTCATAATATTCACTGTAAAACACCCCAAAATTAATACCTCACAATTAAAAAAGAGACAGCAATTCATTAAAAATCCCAATTAAGAGCTTAATTAAGGCTGTGATTTTGGGGTTGGGGTTTGGGGATGCTGGGAGTGCTTTTGGGGATCACGGGGATCTTCCCGAAACCATAGGAACTGTACAAAATCTCTTCAATCTACCCCAAAATCACCTCAAATACCCCCAAAAGCACCTCAAATCCCCCCTGAACCACATCAAATTCCCCCAAAATGCCCCCAAACCCCTCCCAAAGTCCCCAAATTTTGGGGTACCCACTTTGGGGATGCTTTGAGTGTTTTTAGGGACCACGGGGCTCTTCCTGAACCCACAGAAAGCGCCCCCAAATCCTTTCAATCTCTCCTAAAACCACCTCAAACCCCCCAAAACCACCTCAAAACCCTCAAAATCACCTGAAATTGCCCCAAAACCACCTCAAATCTCCCCCAAAACAGCTCAAAACCACTTCAACCCTCCCCAAATCCCTTCAAATTCATCAAAACCACCTCAAATCCCCCGAAAACCACCTCAACCCCCCCAAAACCACCTCAAAGCCCCCCAAATCCCTTCAATCTCCCCCAAAACCACCTCAAACTCCCCAAAAACCACCTAAAACCCTCCCAAAATCAAATCAAACCCCCCAAAAACCACCTCAAACCCCCCCAAAACCACCTCAAACCCCCGCACATCCCTTTGATCTCCCCCAAAACCCCCCCAACCCCCCCCCAAAGCTCCCGAATTTTGGGGTACCCGCTTTGGGGATGACAGCAGTGTTGGAGGACAGCCCGGGTTTCTCGCTCAGCCCGCACAGGTACCCCCCCAAATCCCTTCGATCTCCCCCAAAACCACCTCAACCCCCCCCAGAATCACCTCAAATCCCCCAAAACCACCTCAACCCCCCCCAAACCACCTCAACCCCCCCCAAATCCCTTTGATCGCCCCCAAAACCACCTCAAACTCCCCAAAAACCACCTCAAACCCTCCCAAAATCAAATCAAACCCCACAAAAAACACCTCAAACCCCCCCAAAACCACCTCAACCCCCCCCAAAACCACCTCAAACCCCCCCAAAACCACCTCAACCCCCCCCAAAACCACCTCAAACCCCTCCCAAAGTCCCCAAATTTTGGGGTACCCACTTTGGGGATGCTTTGAGTGTTTTTAGGGACCACGGGGCTCTTCCTGAACCCACAGAAACCGCCCCAAATCCTTTTAATCTCCCCCAAAACCACCTCAAAACCCCCAAAATCACCTGAAATTGCCCCCAAAACCACCTCAACCCCCCCCAACCCCCCCCAAAGCTCCCGAATTTTGGGGTACCCGCTTTGGGGATGACAGCAGTGTTGGAGGACAGCCCGGGTTTCTCGCTCAGCCCGCACAGGTACCCCCCAAATCCCTTCGATCTCCCCCAAAACCACCTCAACCCCCCCCAGAATCACCTCAAATCCCCCAAAACCACCTCAACCCCCCCCAAACCACCTCAACCCCCCCCAAATCCCTTTGATCGCCCCCAAAACCACCTCAAACTCCCCAAAAACCACCTCAAACCCTCCCAAAATCAAATCAAACCCCACAAAAAACACCTCAAACCCCCCCAAAACCACCTCAACCCCCCCCAAAACCACCTCAAACCCCCCCAAAACCACCTCAACCCCCCCCAAAACCACCTCAAACCCCTCCCAAAGTCCCCAAATTTTGGGGTACCCACTTTGGGGATGCTTTGAGTGTTTTTAGGGACCACGGGGCTCTTCCTGAACCCACAGAAACCGCCCCCAAATCCTTTTAATCTCCCCCAAAACCACCTCAAAACCTCCAAAATCACCTCAAATCCCCCAAAACCATCTCAAACCCCCCAAAACCATATCAACATCCCCCCAAAACCACCTCAAACCCCCCCAAATCCCTTTGATCTCCCCCAAACCCATCTCAAACCCCCCAAAACCATATCAACATCCCCCCAAAATCAAATCAAACCCCCCAAAAACCACCTTGAACCTCCACAAAACCACCTCAAAATCACCTCAAATCCCCCCAAAACCACTTCAAACCCCCCCAAAACCACCTCAAAACCCCCAAAATCACCTGAAATTGCCCCCAAACCACCTCAACCCCCCCCAAATCCCTTTGATCTCCCCCAAAACCATCTCAAACCCCTCAAAACCGTATCAACACCCCCACAAAATCACCTCAAACCCCCCAAAAACCACCTCGAACCTCCCCAAAATCACCTCAAACCCCCCCAAACCACCTCAACCCCCCCCAAAACTCCCCCAAAACCCCTCCCAAACCCCCCGAATTTTGGGGTACCCGCTTTGGGGATGACAGCAGTGTTGGAGGACAGCCCGGGTTTCTCGCTCAGCCCGCACAGGTTCCCCCCAAATCCCTGTGATCTCCCCTAAAACCACCTCAAACCCCCCAAAATCACATCAACCCCCCCCAAAATCCCTTTGATCTCCCCCAAAACCATCTCAAACCCCCCAAAACCGTATCAACACCCCCACAAAATCACCTCAAATCCCCCAAAACCCCCCCAAACCCCCCCCAAAGCCCCCGAATTTTGGGGTACCCGCTTTGGGGATGACGGCAGTGTTGGAGGACAGCCCGGGTTTCTCGCTCAGCCCGCACAGGTTCTCGCTGAACACCTTGAACAGGTACTCGTTGCCCATCACCAGCTCCGAGGCCGTGCAGCGCAGGGGCCGGTTGTGCTCGTACACCGTGAACCACTCCTGGGTTTGGGGGGTTTGGGGGGTCGTGAGGGGGTTTGAGGTGGTTTTGGGGAGGTTTGGGGGAGATTTTGGGGAGTTGACAGGTTTTTGGGGCGACCTGAGTGGTTTTTGGGGGGTGATCAGGGGGTTTTGGGTGGGAGCTGAGGGGGTTTTGGGGTATTTGAGGGGGTTTTGGGGTATTTGAGGGGGTTTTGGGGGAGATTTTGGGGAGCTGTGGGGTTTTTTGAGGGGGTTCGAGGTGGTTTTGGGGAGGTTTGGGGGAGATTTTGGGGAGTTGAGGGGTTTTCAGGGCGACCTGAGAGAATTTGGGACAGTTGAGGGGGTTTTGAGGGGAGCTGAGGGGTTTTTGGGGGGGTTTGAGGTGGTTTTGGGGAGGTTTGGGGGAGATTTTGGGGAGCTGACAGGTTTTTGGGGCGACCTGAGTGGTTTTTGGGGGGTGATCAGGGGGTTTTGGGTGGGAGCTGAGGGGGTTTTGGGGTATTTGAGGGGGTTTTGGGGTATTTGGGGAGGTTTGGGGGAGATTTTGGGGAGCTGAGGGGTTTTTGGGGGAGTTTGAGGAGGTTTTGGGGAGGTTTGGGGGAGATTTTGGGGTGCTGAGGGTTTTTTGGGGCTCAGTTCAGGATTTGGGGGTTCAGTTCAAGATTTGGGGTCTCAGTTCAGGATTTGGGGGTTCAGTTCAAGATTTGGGGGCTCAGTTCAGGATTTTGGGGGTTCAGTTCAATATTTGGGGTCTCAGTTCAGGATTTGGGGGTTCAGTTCAATATTTGGGGTCTCAGTTCAGGATTTCGGGGTTCAGTTCAATATTTGGGGACTCAGTTCAGGATTTTGGGGTTCAGTTCAAGATTTGGGGGCTCCATTGATGATTTGGGTGTTCCATTCAGAATTTGGGGGATCCATTGAGGATTTGGGGGTTCCATTGAGGATTTGGGAGTTCCATTCAGAATTTGGGGGTTCCATTGATGATTTGGGGGTTCCATTCAGAATTTGGGGGTTCCATTCAGAATCTGGGTGTTCCATTCAGAATTTGGGGGTTCAGTTCAGAATTTGGGGGTTCCATTGATGATTTGGGTGTTCCATTCAGAATTTGGGGGTTTAATTCAGAATTTCGGGGTTCAATTCCAGATTTCTGGGTTCCGCTCAGGACCTGGGGGTTCCCTTGAGGATCTGGGGGTTCCGTGGAGCATTTTGGGGTTCCCCGGGCGGGTTTTGGGGTGCTGCCCCTCACCATGGTTCTCTTGTCAGCCTTCATGATGGTGTAGCCGGTGATTTCGGCGTTGCCGTCGTCCTCGGGGGGCTCCCACTCCACCAGCGCGTTGAACCCCCAAACCTCCTTCACCTGCACCTTCCGGGGGGGCCCCGGCCGCTCTGGGACAGAGGGGAACGCCTCAGGTACACCCCAAAAATGTACCCAAAAATATACCCAAAAAACAGCCCAAAAAACTCAAAAACACCCCAAAAATGTACCCGAAAATATACCCAAAAAACAGCCCAAAAACCTCAAAAACACCCCAAAAATATACCCAAAAAACTCAAAAAACACCTCAAAAATACCCCCAAAACACACAAAGAAACCCTGAAATATCCCAAAAAACACTCCAGAAAAACAAAAAAAACTACCCCAACAACACCCCAAAAATATACCCAAAACCACCGCAAAAAAACAACTCAAAAAAAACCCCAGAAACACCCAAAGAAACCCCAAAATAGCCCAAAAACACCCCAAAAATATACCCAAAAATACACCCCAAAAACCTCAAAAACACCCCAAAAATATACCAAAAAATACACCAAAAAAAACCCCCAAAAACCTGAAAAACACCCCAAAAATATACCCAAAAATACACCAAAAAAAACCCCAAAAACCTGAAAAAACACCTCAAAAATAACCCCGAAACACCCAAAGAAACCCCAAAATAGCCCAAAAACACCCCAAAAATATACCCAAAAACACTCCAAAAATATACGCAAAAACACTCCAAAAATATACCCAAAAACACACCAAAAATATACCCAAAACCACCCCAAAAGTATACCCAAAACCACTCCAAAAACACCCCAAAAAACCCCAAAATCTGCTCCAAAAATCCCCCAAAATCACCCAAAACCTCAAAATCACCCAAAAATCCACAAAAAAACACCCTAAAAACCGTCCCAGTGCTCCCAGTGCTCCCAGTTCCCAATCCCAGTGCTCCCAGTTCCCAATCCTTGTCCAGTCCTGCTTTCCCCATTGCCTCTCCCATCACTCCCAGTGCTCCCAGTGCTCCCAGTTCCCAATCCCAGTGCCAGCCCCTGTTCCCCTCACACCACTCCCATCCCTCCCAGTGCTCCCAGTCCGTCCCAGTGCTCCCAGTGCTCCCAGTTCCCATTCCCAGTGCCCATCCCAGTGCTTCCCCCAGTTCCTCCAGTTCCTCTCCCATCACTCCCAGTCACTCCCAGTGCTCCCAGTACTCCCAGTTCCCAATCCCAGTGCTCATCCCTACTTCCCCCAGTTCCTCCAGTTCCTCTCCCAGTCACTCCCAGTCCCTCCCAGTGCTCCCAGTTCCCAATCCCAGTGCCCAGACCAGTTCCCCTCACACCATTTCCATGTGTCCCAGTGCTCCCAGTCCATCCCAGTCCCTCCCAGTTACCGACGATGCGCAGGCGCATCTCGGCCGTGTCCTCCATGCCCTCGATGCCAACACTCAGCCATTCCCAGTGCTCCCAGTGCTCCCAGTGCCCAATCCCAGTGCCCAGTCCTGCTTTCCCCATTGCCTCTCCCATCACTCCCAGTCACTCCCATCATTCCCAGTGCTCCCAGTCCCTCCCAGTCCATCCCAGTGCTCCCAGTTCCCAATCCCAGTGCCCATCCCAGTTCCCCTCACACCATTCCCATCCCTCCCAGTGCTCCCAGTGCTCCCAGTGCTCCCAGTTCCCAATCCCAGTGCCCAGACCAGTTCCTCTCCCATCCCTCCCATCCCTCCCAGTGCTCCCAGTCCGTCCCAGTGCTCCCAGTCCCCAATCCCATTGGCCGGACCCAGTTCCCCCAGTTCTCCTCACACCACTCCCACCCCTCCCAGTCCCTCCCAGTCCCTCCCAGTGCTCCCAGTACTCCCAGTTCCCAATCCCATTGCCCAGACCAGTTCCCCTCACACCATTCCCATCCCTCCCACCCCTCCCAGTCCCTCCCAGTCCGTCCCAGTGCTCCCAGTACCGACGATGCGCAGGCGCATCTCGGCCGTGTCCTCCATGCCCTCGATGCGCACGCTCAGCCCGTAGCGCCCCGAGTGCCCTCTGGCGGCCGCGCGGATGAAGAACACCGTGTCCCGGTCCGAGGTGCGCACGTGCACGTCCTCGCCCAGGGCCCCGCCCTCCTTCGTCCACGTCACCTGGGGGCGGGGCTTGCCCTGGGGGGCGGGGCTTGGTTAGAGCCTATGGGGGGTGTGGGGCTGGGGTGGGCCTATGGGACCTATGGGGCTGGGGTGTTCCTATGGGATCTATGGGGTTCTGGGGTTATGGGGCTGGGGTGGCCCTATGGGATCTATGGGGTTATGGGGTTATGGGGCTGGGGTGGCCCTGTGGGGCTGAGGTGTCCCTATGGGGCTGTGGGCTTGTGGGGCTGAGGTGTCCCTATGGGATCTATGGGGCTGTGGGGTACCGTATGGGGTTGGGGTCGCCCTATGGGATCTGTGAGGTTATGGGGTTATGGGGTTGAGGTGTACCTATGGGGCTGTGGGGTCCCTATGGGGCTCGGGTGTCCCTATAGGGCTGTGGGGTTGTGGGACTGGGGTGTCCCTATGGGGTTGTGGGGCTGAGGTGTCCCTATGGGTTGGGGTGTCCCTATGGGGCTGTGGGGTTGTGGGGCTGAGGTGTCCCTATGGGGCTGTGGGGTCCCCTATGGGGCTGGGGTGGTCCTGTGGGGCTGTGGGCTTGTGGGGCTGAGGTGTCCCTATGGGATCTATGGGGTTGAGGTGTCCCTATGGGATCTATGGGGCTGAGGTGTCCCTATGGGGCTGTGGGCTTGTGGGGCTGAGGTGTCCCTATGGGATCTACGGGGTTGAGGTGTCCCTATGGGGTTGGGGTGTCCCTATGGGGCTATGCGGTTGTGGGGTTATGGGGTTGAGGTGTCCCTATGGGGCTGTGGGGCTGGGGTGTTCCTATGGGATCTATGGGGTTCTGGGGTTGAGGTGTCCCTATGGGGCTGTGGGGCTGGGGTGTCCCTATGGGATCTATGGGGCTGAGGTGTCCCTATGGGGCTGGGGTGACCCTATAGGGCTGGGGTGTCCCTATGGGGTTGTGGGGCTGGGGTGTCCCTATGGGGCTGGGGTGTCCCTATAGGGCTGTGGGGCTGAGGTGTCCCCATGGGGCTGTGGGGTTGTGGGGCTGGGGTGTCCCTATGGGATCTATGGGGCTGTGGGGCTGGGGTGTCCCTATGGGGCTGGGGTGGCCCTGTGGGGCTGGGGTGGCCCTGTGGGGCTGTGGGGCTGGGGTGGCCCTATGGGGCTGGGGTGGCCCTGTGGGGCTGGGGTGTCCCTATGGGATCTATGGGGCTGTGGGGCTGAGGTGTCCCTATGGGACTGAGGTGTCCCTATGGAGCTGAGGTGTCCCTATGGGGCTGTGGGGTTATGGGGCTGGGGTGTCCCTATGGGGCTGGGGTGGCCCTATAGGGCTGTGGGGTTGAGGTGTCCCTATGGGGCTGAGTTCTCCCTATAGGGCTGCGCCCCCTATGGCGCTGAGCTCTCCCTATGGGGCCGTGCTCCCTATGGGGCTGAGTTCTCCCTATGGGGCCGTGCCCTCCCTATGGGGCTGAGTTCTCCCTATGGGGCTGAGTTCTCCCTATAGGGCCGCGCCCTCTATGGAGCTGAGTTCTCCCTATGGGGCTGAGTTCTCCCTATAGGGCCACGCCCCCTATGGGGCCGCGCCCCCTATGGGGCCGAGTCTCCCCATAAGTTGTGGGTCCGGCTCACCTGGAAGGGGATCACCAGGTTCACCTGCTCCCCCACCTTCCTGACGTACGTCTGCCGCAGGTGTCGGGGCAGTCGGATTTTGGGGCGCTCTGGGGGTGCGACAGAGGTTGGGGGGGATCTATGGGGCAGAACCCCCAAATCTGGGGGGCTCCCCCCAATTTTGGGGTCATCGCTCCCCCCCTTCCCCATCAATTCCCCCCAAAACGGCTCCAGGTTCTCCTCACTAAAGTTTCTGCTTCCTCCAAGTTTTTGGGGTTCTTCCCCATTTTTGGGGTCCCACCTCATTTTTGGGGTCTCCCTCCATTTTCAGTCTCCTCCAAATTTTTGGGGTCACTCCCCAATTTTAGAGACTCTCCTCATTTTTGGGATCCTTCCCCAATTTTGGGGTCCCACCTCATTTTGGGGTCTCTCCCCATTTTTGGGGTCCTCCCCCTTTTTTGGGGTCCCACCCAATTTTGAGGTCTCTTCCCATTTTTAGATACTCTCCCTATTTTTGGGGTCCTTCCCCATTTTTGGGGTCCCACCTCATTTTTGGGCTCCTTCCCCATTTTTGTGGTCCCACCCAATTTTGGGGTCTCTCCCCATTTTTAGGGTCCCACCCCATTTTTGGGGTCCCACCCAATTTTGGGGTCTCTCCCTATTTTTAGGGTCACCCCCCATTTTCAGGGTCCTTCCCCAATTTTAGGGTCCCACCTAATTTTTGGGCTCCTTCCCCGTTTTTGGGGTCTCTACCCATTTTTGTGGTCCCACCCAATTTTTGGGGTCCCATCTCATTTTTGGGTCCTTCCCCATTTTTGTGGACCCACCCAATTTTGGGGTCTCTCCCTATTTTTAGGGTCACCCCCCATTTTCAGGGTCCCTCCCCAGTTTTGGGTTCCCGCCTTTTTGTAGTCCCTCCCCAATTTTGGGGTCCCACCTCATTTTTGGGGTCTCTCCCCATTTCTGGGCTCCTTCCCCATTTCTGGGGTCCTCCAAATTTTTGGGATCCCCCACTGATTTCAGGATCCCCCCTGATTTTGGGCTCCCCCCCAATTTCGGGATCCCCCCCAATTCCAGGGTGCCCCCCTGATTTGGGCTTCCCCCCAAAATTTCAGGCTAGCCCCCGTGATTTGGGGGTGCTCCCCCAGATTTTAGGGGTGCTCCCCGTGATTTTGGGGTGCCCCTCTGATTTGAGGACCCCCCTAATTTCAGCCTCCCCCCCCCCAATTTCAGCCTCCCCTCCTATCCCACAGTGCCCCCCTTTACTCGGGGCTGCCCCCCGTGATTTTGGGGTGCTCCCCCAGATTTTAGGGGTACCCCCCGTGATTCGGGGGTACCCCCCGTGATTCGGGGGTGCTCCCCGTGATTTGGGGGTACCCCCCTGATTTGGGGGTGCCCCTCTGATTTCAGGACCCCCCTAATTTCAGCCTCCCACCCCCAATTTCAGCCTCTCCCCCGATCCCACAGTGCCCCCTTTATTCGGGGCTGCCCCCCGTGATTTTGGGGTACCCCCCCAGATTTTAGGCGTACCCCCCGTGATTCGGGGGTGCCCTCCTGATTTTGGGGTGCCCCCCTGATTTGGGGGTGCCCCTCTGATGTCAGGACCCCCCTAATTTCAGTTTCCCCCCCCCTATTTCAGCCTCCCCCCCTATCCCACAGTGCCCCCCTTTATCCAGGGTTGCCCCCCGTGATTTTGGGGTATCCCCCATGATTTGGGGGTGCTCCCCCAGATTTTAGGGGTACCCCCCGTGATTCGGAGGTGCTCCCTCTGATTTTGGGGTGCCCCCCTGATTTGGGGGTGCCCCTCTGATTTGAGGACCCCCCAAATTTCAGCCTCCCCCCCCCCAATTTCAGCCTCCCTCCCCCAATTCCAGCCTCCCCCCCTATCCCACAGTGCCCCCTTTATTCGGGGCTGCCCCCCGTGATTCGGGGGTGCTCCCCCAGATTTTAGGGGTACCCCCCGTGATTTTGGGGTACCCCCCGTGATTTTGGGGGTGCTCCCCCTGATTTGGGGGTGCCCCTCTGATATCAGGACCCCCCTAATTTCAGCCTCCCCCCCCCCTAATTTCATCCTCCCCCCCCCCAATTTCAGCCTCTCCCCCCCCCAATTTCCGCCTCCCCCCCTATCCCACAGTGCCCCCTTTATTCGGGGCTGCCCCCCCGTGATTTTGGGGTACCCCCCGTGATTTTGGGGTACCCCCCGGATTTGGGGGTGCCCCGGGGCGCACCCACGATCTCGCGGATGGTGACGGGCTGGGCCATGGTGGCCGGGGGGCTGCGGCCGGCGATGTTCACCCCGACCACGCGGAACAGCAGCTTCTCCCCCGTGGGCAGCCCCCGCACCGTCAGCCCGCAGCGCTCCACCAGCTCCGTGTTCGCGGGGGTCCACGTGGAGTCTGGGGGTAAAAACAGGGGTTATGGGGTCGGGGGGTACTGGATTTGGGGGTTTATGAGGTTGGGGATGGGGTTATGGGGTCGGGGAGGGGGTTATGGGGTCAGGGGATGTTGAGTTTTGGGGGTTATGGGGTTGGAAGGTACCAAATTTGGGGGTTATGGGGTCGGAGATATTTTATTTTGGGGGGTTATGAGGTCGGGGTATCGGATTTGGGGGTTATGGGGTCGGGGAGGGGGTTATGGGGTCGGGGTATCGGATTTGGGGGTTATGGGGTCGGGGAGGGGGTTATGGGGTCGGGGGTATTGGATTTTGGGGGGTTATGGGGCTGGGGGCTCCACCAGCTCCGTGTTTGCGGGGGTCCACGTGGAGTCTGGGGGGAAAAATCGGGGTTATGGGGTCGGGGAGGGGGTTATGGGGTCGGAGGTATGGGATTTGGGGGGTTATGGGGTCGGGGGTATTGGGTTTGGGGGGTTATGGGGTCAGGGGTTATGGGATTTGGTAGTTATGGGGTTGGAAGGTATCAGATTTGGGGGTTATGGGGTCAGGGGGTACCAAATTTGGGGTTAATGGGGTCGGGGGTACCGGATTTGGGGGTTATGGGGTCGGGGAGGGGGTTATGGGGTCAGGGGATGTTGAGTTTTGGGGGTTATGGGGTTGGAAGGTACCAAATTTGGGGGTTATGGGGTCGGGGGGTATCAGATTTGGGGGGTTATGGGGTCGGGGGTATTGGGTTTTGGGGGGTTATGGGGTCGGGGGTATGGGATTTGGGGGTTATGGGGTTATGGGTTATGGGGCTGGGGGCTCCACCAGCTCCGTGTTGGCGGGGGTCCACGTGGAGTCTGGGGGGTAAATCGGGGTTAAGGGGTCGGGGGTATGGGTTTTGGGGGTTATGGGGTCGGGGAGGGGGTTATGGGGTTGGGGGTATTGGGTTTGGGGGGTTATGGGGCTGGGGGCTCCACCACCTCCGTGTTGGCGGGGGTCCACGTGGAGTCTGGGGGTAAAAATCGGGGGTCAGGGGGTCGGGGATGGGGTTATGGGGTCGGGGGTATCGAATTTGGGGGATTATGGGGTCGGGGAGGGGGTTATGGGGTCGGGGGGTACCAGATTTGGGGGTTATGGGGTCGGGGGATATCAGATTTGGGGGGGTTATGGGGTCGGGGATGGGGTTATGGCGTCTGGGGTATCGGATTTGGGGGTTAGGGGGTCGGGGATATTGGGTTTGAGGGGGTTATGGGGTCGGGGGGTACCGGATTTGGGGGTTATGGGGTCGGGGAGGGGGTTATGGGGTCGGGGAGGGGGTTATGGGGTCGGGGGTATTGGGTTTTGGAGGGTTATGGGGCTGGGGGCTCCACCAGCTCCGTGTTGGCGGGGGTCCACGTGGAGTCTGGGGGTAAAAATAGGGGTTATGGGGTCGGGGGTATCGAATTTGGGGGTTATGGGGTCGGGGAGGGGGTTATGGGGTCGGAGGATATCACATTTGGGGGTTATGGGGTCAGGGGTATTGGGTTTTGGGGGGTTATGGGGTCGGGGGGTGCCGGATTTGGGGTTATGGGGTCGGGGAGGGGGTTATGGGGTCAGGGATATTTGATTTTGGGGGGTTATGGGGTCGGGGAGGAGGTTATGGGGGTCGGGGGTATTGGGTTGGGGGGGTTATGGGGACGGGGAGGGGGTTATGGGGTCGGGGTATATCAGATTTGGGGGGTTATGGGGACGGGGAGGGGGTTATGGGGTCGGGGTATATCAGATTTGGGGGGTTATGGGGTCGGGGAGGGGGTTATGGGGTCGGGGGTATCGGATTTGGGGGTTATGGGGTCAGGGAGGGGGTTATGGGGTCGGGGGTATCAGATTTGGGGGCTTATGGGGTCGGGGGTATTGGGTTTTGGAGGGTTATGGGGCTGGGGGCTCCACCAGCTCCGTGTTGGCGGGGGTCCACGTGGAGTCTGGGGGGTAAATCGGGGTTATGGGGTGGGGAGGGGGTTATGGGGTCGGGGGGTACCGGATTTGGGGGGGTTATGGGGTCGGGGAGGGGGTTATGGGGTCGGGGGTATGGGATTTGGGGGGTTATGGGGACGGGGAGGGGGTTATGGGGTCGGGGCTATTGGGTTTTGGGGGGTTATGGGGTCAGGGGTATTGGGTTTGGGGGGGTTATGGGGCTGGGGGCTCCACCAGCTCCGTGTTCGCGGGGGTCCACGTGGAGTCTGGGGGGAAAAATCGGGGTTATGGGGTCGGGGGTATCAGATTTGGGGGGGTTATGGGGTCGGGGAGGGGGTTATAGGGTTGGGGGTATTGGGTTTGGGGGGTTATGGGGTCAGGGATGGGGTTATGGGGTTGGGAGGTATTGGGTTTGGGGGGTTATGGGGCTGGGGGTATTTGATTTTGGGGGGTTATGGGGCTGCAGAGGGGGTTATGGGATGGGGGGTATGGGATTTGGGGGGTTATGGGGTCAGGGATATTTTATTTTGGGGGTTATGGGGCTGGGGGCTCCACCAGCTCCGTGTTGGCGGGGGTCCACGTGGAGTCTGGGGGTAAAAATCGGGGGGTCAGGGGGTCGGGGGTATCGGATTTGGGGGGTTATGGGGTCGGGGAGGGGGTTATGGGGTCGGGGGGTACCAGATTTGGGGGGGTTATGGGGTCGGGGGTATTGGGTTTTGGGGGGTTATGGGGCTGAGCGCTCCACCAGCTCCGTGTTCGCGGGGGTCCAGGTGGAGTCTGGGGGGAAATCAGGGAGTTATGGGGTGGGGAGGGGGTTATGGGGTCGGCGGTATCGGATTTGGGGGGTTATGGGGTCGGGGGTATTGGGTTTGGGGGTTATGGGGTCAGGGGTATTGGGTTTGGGGGGTTATGGGGTCGGGTGTATTGGGTTTGGGGGTTATGGGGTCGGGGGTATTGGGTTTGGGGGTTATGGGGTCGGGGGGTACCGGATTTGGGGGTTATGGGGTCGGGGAGGGGGTTATGGGGTCGGAGGATATCACATTTGGGGGGTTATGGGGTCGGGGGATATCAGATTTGGGGGTTATGGGGTCGGGGATATCGGATTTTGGGGGGTTATGGGGCTGGGGGCTCCACCAGCTCCGTGTTGGCGGGGGTCCAGCTGGAGTCTGGGGGTCAAATTGGGGGTTATGGGGTGGGGGGTATCGGATTTGGGGGTTATGGGGTCGGGGGATATCAGATTTGGGGGGGTTATGGGGTCGGGGATGGGGTTATGGGGTCAGGGATATTGAGTTTTGGGGGGTTATGGGGTTATGGGTTATGGGGCTGGGGGCTCCACCAGCTCCGTGTTCGCGGGGGTCCACGTGGAGTCTGGGGGGAAAATCGGGGTTATGGGGGTGGGGAGGGGGTTATGGGGTCGGGGGTATTGGGATTTGGGGGGTTATGGGGCTGGGGGCTCCACCAGCTCCGTGTTGGCGGGGGTCCAGGTGGAGTCTGGGGGTAAAAATAGGGGTTATGGGGTGGGGGGTACCAGATTTGGGGGTTTATGGGGTCGGGGAGGGGGTTATGGGGTCAGGGGGTATTGGATTTGGGGGTTATGGGGTCGGGGGGTACCAGATTTTGGGGTTATGGGGTCGGGGAGTACCGGATTTGGGGGTTATGGGGTCGGGGGGTATTGGATTTGGGGGGTTGTGGGGCTGCAGAGGGGGTTATGGGGTCGGGGGTATTGGATTTGGGGGGTTATGGGTTCGGGGGTATTGGGTTTTGGGGGGTTATGGGGTCGGGGGTATCGGATTTGGGGGTTATGGGGTCGGGGAGGGGGGTATTGGGTCGGGGGGTATCGGATTTGGGGGTTATGGGGTCAGGGTATCAGATTTAGGGTTTATGGGGTTGGGGATGGGGTTATGGGGTCAGGGGGTACCAGCTTTTGGGATCCCACCCCACAGTTTCGGGGTGCCCCCGATCGGGCTCACCCCCTTCGCGGCACCACTCCACCAGGTACCCGTCGATGCCGCCGGCGCCGACGCGCTCGGGCGGGCGCCACTTGAGCGTGGCCGTGGTGTCCGTGACGTCCTCCAGAGCCAGGTGGGTGGGCTCGCTGGTGGGGGCTGGGGGCCCGAAAAGCACCCCGAAATCATCCACCCCAAAATCATTGACCCCAAAAATCACCCCAAAATCATCGACACCGAAATGAGCGACCCCGAAAATCACCCCGAAATGATTGACCCCAAAAATCAACCTGAAATTATCGACACCGAAATTATCGACACCGAGAATCACCCCGAAATTATCGACCCCGAAAATCACCCCGAAATTGTCAACCCTGAAATGATCGACCCTGAAAATCACCCCGAAATCATCGACACCAAAATTATCGACCCCGAAATCATCGACACCGAAAATCATTCCGAAATTAATGCACGACCCCGAAAATCACCCCGAAATTGTCAACACCGAAATTATCGACCCCGAGAATCACCCCAAAATGATTGACACCAAAAATCACCCCGAAATTAATGAGTGACCCCGAGAAGCACCCCGAAATTATCGACACCGAAATTATCAACCCCGAAAATCAGCCCGAAATTAACGAGCGACCCCAAAAATAACCCCAAAATAATTGACACCGAAAATCAGCCCGAAATTATCGACACCAAAATTATCGACACCGAAATTATCGACCCCGAAATCATCGACCCCGAAAATCACCCCGAAATGATCGACACCGAAATGAGCGACCCCGAAAATCACCCCGAAATCCCCACCAGGACCCCCCAAATCCCCCAGACCCAATCCAGGACCCCCCAAGTCCTCTTCAGGACCCCCCAAATCCCCCTCAAATCCCCCCAAATCTCATCCAGGAACCCCCAGACCCAATCCAGGACCCCCCAAATCCCCCCTGGAACCTCCCAGACCCAATCCAGGATTCCCCAAATCCACCTCAGATCCCCTCCAGGAACCCCCAAACCCCCAGACCCAATCCAGGAGCCCCCAAATCCTCTTCAGGACCCCCCAGATCCCCCCCAAATCCCCCGTAGGACTCCTCAAATCCCCCTGGGTGCCCCCAGACCCAATCCAGGACCCCCCAAATCCCCCTGAGACTCCCCCAGACCCAATCCAGGACCCCCCAAATCCTCCTGAGACTCCCCCAG
The DNA here is from genome assembly GCF_048771995.1 of Taeniopygia guttata. Classification (NCBI taxonomy): domain Eukaryota; kingdom Metazoa; phylum Chordata; class Aves; order Passeriformes; family Estrildidae; genus Taeniopygia; species Taeniopygia guttata. Next base: position 1,294,464 of record NC_133062.1, read on the forward strand.
AGCCAATCCAGGACCCCCAAATGCCCCCCAAATGCCCCCAAATCTCCCAGACCCAATTCAGGACCCCCAAAATCCTCTTCAAATCCCCTTCAGGACCCCCCAAATCCCCCTGAGACTCCCCCAGACCCAGTCCAGGACCCCCCAAATCCACCTCAAATCCCATCCAGGACCCCCCAAGTCCCCCCCAAATCCCCGCCAGGAACCCCCAGACCCAATCCAGGACCCACAAATCAACCCCAAATCCCCTCCAGGACCCCCCAAATCCCCCTCAAATTCCCTCCATGATCCCCCAAATCCCCCTGGGTGCCCCCAGACCCAATCCAGGACCCCCCAAAATTCCCCAGAAATCCCCTCCAGGACCCCCCAAATCCCCCAGACCCAATCCAGGACCCCCCAAATCCTCTTCAGGACCCCTCCAGGAACCCCCAAACCCCTCCGCGACCCCCCAAATCCCCCCCAAATCCCCTCCAGGACCCCCAAATCTCCCCCAAATCCCCTCCAGGACCCCCCAAATCCTCCTGAGACTCCCCCAGACCCAGTCCAGGAGCCCCCAAATCCACCTCAAATCCCCTCCAGGACCCCCCAAATCCCCCAGACCTAATTCAGGACCCCCAAAATCCTCCTCAAATCCCCTCCAGGACCCCCAAAATCCTCCTCAAATCCCCACCAGGAACCCCCAGACCCAATCCAGGACCCCCCAAATCCACCTCAAATCCCCTCCAGGACTCCTCAAATCCCCCTGGGTGCCCCCAGACCCAATCCAGGACCCCCCAAATTCCCTCCAGATCCCCCCCAAATCCCTTCCAGGACCCCCCAAATCCCCCCAAATCCCCCCCAAATCCCCCTGGGTGCCCCCAGACCCAATCCAGGACTGCCCAAATCCCCCCCCAAATCCCCTCCAGGACCCCCCAAATCCCCCAGACCCAATTCAGGACCCCCAAAATCCACCTCAAATCCCCTCCAGGACCCCCCAAATCCCCCTGAGACTCCCCCAGACCCAATCCAGGAGCCCCCAAATCCCCCCCAAATCCCCCCCAAATCCCTTCCAGGACCCCCCAAATCCCCGCAAATCCCCCCCAAATCCCCCTGGGTGCCCCCAGACCCAATCCAGGACCCACCGGTCCCCCTCAAATCCCCTCAAGGACCCCCCACATGCCACAGACCCAGTCCAGGACCCCCCAAATCCCCGTGAAATCCCTTCCAGGACCCCCCAAACCCCCCCAAATCCCCCCGGGACCCCTCCCCAGCCCCCACCCACCGATGGGCATGAAGGGGGGGGTGTTGAGGCTGGGGGCCGAGACCCCGATGGCGTTGACGGCGAAGACCCTCATCTCGTACAGGACCCCCTCGATCATCCGCGTGGACTCGAAGGTCAGCGCCGGCAGCACCTCGAAATTGAGCTTCATCCAGCGGTGGGAGCCCTTCTTCTTCCTCTCCACCAGGTAACCTGCGCAGGTGGGACAGGTGGGACAGGTGAGACAGGTGAGGGACAGGTGGGACAGGTGAGACAGGTGAGGGACAGGTGGGACACAGGTGAGACACAGGTGGGACAGGTGGGACACAGGTGGGACACAGGTGGGACACAGGTGGGACAGGTGAGCCCTAAATCCGCCTTCATCCAGCGGTGGGAGCCCTTCTTCTTCCTCTCCACCAGGTAACCTGCACAGGTGGGACAGGTGGGACAGGTGAGGGACAGGTGGGACAGGTGAGGGACAGGTGAGCCCTAAATCCGCCTTCATCCAGCGGTGGGAGCCCTTCTTCTTCCTCTCCACCAGGTAACCTGCACAGGTGAGACAGGTGTGACAGGTGGGACACAGGTGAGACACAGGTGAGATACAGGTGAGGCACAGGTGAGACACAGATGAGACAGGTGAGGCACAGGTGAGGCACAGGTGAGGCACAGGTGGGAAAGGTGAGACACAGGTGAGATACAGGTGAAGCACAGGTGAGGAACAGGTGAGACACAGGTGGGACACGGGTGAGGGACAGGTGAGCCCTAAATCCGCCTTCATCCAGCGGTGGGAGCCCTTCTTCTTCCTCTCCACCAGGTAACCTGCGCAGGTGGGACAGGTGGGACACAGGTGGGACACAGGTGGGACACAGGTGAGACACAGGTGGGACAGGTGAGGACAGGTGAGACAGTTGAGATAATGGTGGGACAGGTGAGGCCCAGGTGAGGCTCAGGTGAGGACAGGTGAGACAGGTGGGACACAGGTGAGGGACAGGTGAGCCCTAAATCCGCCTTCATCCAGCGGTGGGAGCCCTTCTTCTTCCTCTCCACCAGGTAACCTGCACAGGTGGGACAGGTGGGACAGGTGGGACACAGGTGGGACACAGGTGAGACACAGGTGAGGACAGGTGAGACACAGGTGGGACAGGTGAGGGACAGGTGGGACAGGTGAGGCCCAGGTGAGGCCCAGGTGAGGACAGGTGAGACACAGGTGGGACAGGTGAGGGACAGGTGAGACACAGGTGACACAGGTGAGACAGTTGAGATACAGATGGGACAGGTGGGACAGGTGAGGACAGGTGAGGCCCAGGTGATGCCCAGGTGTGCCATCCACCCGCACAGAGACCAGAGCAGAACGAGGATGGGGAGGGGGCGCCCAGGTGTGTGCCCAGGTGCCACCTGCCAGGTGTGGCCCTCACCTGTCACCGGCTGCCCCCCGTCGAACTTGGGGGGCTCCCAGACCAGCACGGCCCAGTCCTCGCCCACCTGGGTGACGCGAACGGCCTCGGGCGGGTCGGGGACGTCTGCGGGGACGGGGCACACCTGAGTGCCAGGGCGGCCTCCCGGGGACCCAGGTGTGCCCAGGTGTGCTCCCAGGTGTGCCCAGGTGTGCCCCCAAGTGAGTCCCCAGGTGTGCCCCCAGGTGAGTGCCCAGGTGCCTCCAGGTGTGCCCCCAGGTGTGCCCAGGTGTGCCCAGGTGTATCCCAGGTGCCCCCAGGTGTGCCCAGGGGCCCCCAGGTGTATTCCCATGTGTGCCCACGTGTGCCCAGGTATATTTCAGGTGCCCCAGGTGCCCAGGTGTGCCCAGGTGTGTCTGTGGATATCCCCAGGCGCCCCAGGTGTTCCCAGGTGTATTCCCAGGTGTGCCCGCAGGTGTGCCCAGGTGCCTCCAGGTGAGTCCCCAGGTGTGTGCCCAGGTGCCCCCAGGTGTGCTCCCAGGTGTGCCCAGGTGTCCCCAGGTGAGTCTGCAGGTGTGCCCAGGTGTGCCCTCAGCTGTGCTCCCAGGTGTGTGCCCAGGTGTGCTGCACCCATGATGTGGATGTTGATGGTGGCCGTGTCCCCCCAGGTGCCCCCAGGTGTGCCCAGGTGTGTCCCCAGGTGTCCTCAGGTGCCCCCAGCTGTCCCCAGGTGCCCCCAGCTCTCCCCAGGTGCCCCCAGGTGTGTGTCCAGGTGTCCCCAAGTGCCCCCAGCTGCCCCCAGGTGCCCGCAGGTGTGCCCAGGTGTGCCGCACCCACGACGTGGATGCTGATGGTGGCCATGTCCCCCCTCCCCACTGCCCCCAGGTGTGCCCCCAGGTGCCCCCAGATGTGCTTCCAGGTGTGCCCAGCTGCCCCCAGGTGCGCCCAGGTGTCCCAGATGTCCCAGGTGTGTGCCCAGGTGTGCCCAAGTGTGTTCCCAGGTACCCCCAGGTGTGCCCCAGGTGCCCCCAGGTGTGCCATCTGCCCCCAGGTGTACCTCCCAGGTGCCCCCAGGTGTGCCCAGGTGCCCCCAGGTGTGCCCAGGTGTGTCACACCCACGACGCGGATGGTGATGGCGGCCGTGTCCCCCCATCCCTCTGTCCCCAGGTGTGCCCAGGTGTGCCCAGGTGCCCCCAGGTGTGCCCAGGTGTGCCACACCCACAATGCAGATGCTGATAGTGGCCGTGTCCCCCCTCCCCACTGCCCCCAGGTGCCCCCAGGTGTGCCAGGTGTGCCCCCAGGTCTGCCCAGCTGTCCCCAGATGCCCCCAGGTGAGTCCCCAGGCATACCCAGGTGTGCCCAGGTGTGCCCCCAGGTGTGCCCAGCTGCCCCCAGGTGTGCCCAGGTGTGCCCCCAGGTGTCCCCCCAGGTGTGCCCAGGTGTGCCAGGTGTGACCCAGGTGTGCCCAGGTGCCCCCAGGTGCCCCCAGGTGTGCCCTCAGGTGTGCCCCAGGTGCCCCCAGGTGTGCCCAGGTGCCCCCAGCTGCCCCCAGGTGTGCCAGGTGTGCCCAGGTGTATTTCCAGGTGCTCCCAGGTGTGCCCAGGTGCCCCCAGGTAAGTCCCCAGGTGTGCCCCAGGTGAGTCCCCAGGTGCCCCCAGCTGCCCCCAGGTGTCCCAGGTGTGCCGCACCCACGACGCGGATGGTGATGGCGGCCGTGTCCTCCCCGGCCGGGTTGGTGACGCGGATTTGGTATCGGCCCTCGTCGGCGCGCTCGGCGCTCTCGATGACGAAACTGCTCAGCCCGTGCTTGGCCTCGAGCCGGGCGCGGCCCTCGGCGGCCGAGAACTCCTGGGACAGGTGAGATACAGGTGAGATACAGGTGAGACAGGTGAGATACAGGTGAGATACAGGTGAGATACAGGTGTGACACAGGTGACACAGGTGTGACACAGGTAAAGGACACCAGGAACTGCTCAGCCCGTGCTTGGCCTCCAGCCGGGCCCGGCCCTCGGCGGCCGAGAACTCCTGCAGGTGAGATACAGGTGAGACAGGTGTGACAGGTGTGACACAGGTGAGATACAGGTGAGATACAGGTGAGATACAGGTGAGATACAGGTGAGATACAGGTGAGACACAGGTGAGACACAGGTGAGATACCGGTAACAGAGGTGGGACAGGTGAGACAGGTGTGACACAGGTAACACAGATCACACACAGGTGACACAGATGACACACAGGTGACACACAGGTGTGCCCAGGTGATCTCACCTTGCCGTCCTTGCTCCAGGTGACGGTGGGCAGGGGCTCTCCCGAGATGGGCACAGGTGACACAGGTGTGACAGGTGTGACACAGGTAACACAGATGGCACAGGTGAGACACAGGTGACACAGATGGCACAGGTGACACAGGTGACACAGGTGACACACAGGTGGCACACAGGTGACACAGGTGACACAGGTGACACAGGTGACACACAGGTGCCCCAGGTGATCTCACCTTCCCGTCCTTGCTCCAGGTGACGGTGGGCAGGGGCTCCCCCGAGATGGGCACAGGTGTGACACAGATGGCACAGATGGCACACAGGTGACACAGGTGACACACAGGTGGGACAGGTGACACACAGGTGTGACACAGGTGATCTCACCTTCCCGTCCCTGCTCCAGGTGACGGTGGGCAGGGGCTCCCCCGAGATGGGCACAGGTGTGACACAGGTGAGACAGGTGTGACACACAGGTGACACAGGTGACACACAGGTGACACACGGGTGACACACAGGTGTGCCCAGGTGCGCTCACCTTCCCGTCCTTGCTCCAGGTGACGGTGGGCAGGGGCTCCCCCGAGATGGGCACAGGTGACACAGGTGTGACAGGTGTGACACACAGATGGCACAGGTGGCACACAGGTGTGACACAGGTGAGACAGGTATGACACAGGTGTGACACAGGTGACACAGGTGACACAGGTATGACACAGGTGACACAGATGGCACACAGGTGACACAGGTGACACAGGTGTGACACAGGTGACACAGGTGTGACACAGGTGACACACAGGTGACACAGATGACACAGATGGCACAGGTGTGACACACAGGTGACACAGGTGTGACACAGGTGGCACACAGGTGACACAGAGGTGACACACAGGTGACACACAGGTGACACAGGTGATCTCACCTTCCCATCCTTGCTCCAGGTGACGGTGGGCAGGGGCTCCCCCGAGATGGGCACAGGTGTGACACAGGTGACACACAGGTGACACAGGTGACACAGGTGACACACAGATGACACAGGTGACACACAGGTGACACAGGTGACACAGGTGTGACACAGGTGACACAGGTGACACAGGTGACACACAGGTGTGCCCAGCTGATCTCACCTTGCCGTCCTTGCTCCAGGTGACGGTGGGCAGGGGCTCCCCCGAGATGGGCACAGGTGTGACACAGGTGACACAGGTGTGACACAGGTGACACAGGTGTGACAGGTGACACAGATGACACACAGATGACACAGGTGACACACAGGTGACACAGGTGTGACACAGGTGACACAGATGACACAGGTGTGACAGGTGACACAGGTGACACAGGTGACACACAGGTGACACAGGTGACACAGATGGCACAGATGGCACACAGGTGACACACAGGTGACACACAGGTGACACAGGTGACACACAGGTGTGCCCAGGTGATCTCACCTTGCCGTCCTTGCTCCAGGTGACGGTGGGCAGGGGCTCCCCCGAGATGGGCACAGGTGAGACAGATGACACACAGGTGACACACAGGTGACACAGGTGACACAGATGGCTCACAGGTGACACCCAGGTGACACAGGTGACACCCAGGTGCCCCAGGTGATCTCACCTTGCCGTCCTTGCTCCAGGTGACGGTGGGCAGGGGCTCCCCCGAGATGGGCACGTCCAGCCGCAGTTTGTTTCCCGCCACCACCACCAAGGTGTTCTCCGAGTCCCGGCCCGAGCAGTCCAGGTGGATCTTGGGGGGCTCTGCGGGTGGGCACAGGTGGGATGGCACAGGTGGGCACAGGTGGGCACAGGTGGGCACAGATGGGATGGCGGCGGTGCCCACACATGTGCCCAGGTGTGCTCTGTCTCTCCAGGTGTTCATTCTCCCCACCAGGTGCTCCCAGGTTTGCCCAGGTGTGCCCAGGTGTGCCCAGGTGTCCCCCCAGGTGCCCCCAGGTGTGCCCAGGTGTGCCCAGGTGCCCCCATGTGTGCCCAGATGCCCTCCCAGGTGTGCCCAGGTGTGCCCAGGTGTGCCCCAGGTGTTTGTTCTCCCCACCAGGTGCCACCAGCTGTCCCCCCAGGTGTGCCCAGGTGTGCCCCCAGGTGCCCCCAGGTGTGCCCAGGTGTGCCCCCAGGTGCCCCCAGGTGTGCCCAGGTGTCCCCCCAGGTGTGCCCAGGTGTCCCCAGGTGTCCCCAGGTGTGCCCAGGTGAGTCCCAGGTGTGCCCCAGGTGTGCCCAGGTGTGCCCCAGGTGTGCCCAGGTGTCCCCTCCCCCTCACCTTGTTTGGGGACGTACTCCACCTTGATCTCTGTGGGGGGGGAGATGGGGAGTTAGTGACGTCACAGGCCACGCCCACCACCCCCTGTGACATCACCGATGACATCATCAGGAACACTAGTGACGTCATTGTCCCAAATGTCCCCCAAATTTCCCCTAAATTCCCCAAATCCCCCCAAATCTCCCCAAATCCCCCCAAATCACCCCCAAAACCTCCAAATTTTTCCCAAATTTCTCCAAATCCCCCAAATCCCCCCAAATTTTGCCAAATCCCCCCCAAAACACCCCCAAACGCCCCCAAATTCCCCCTAAACTTCCCCCAAATGCCACCAAAACCCCCAAACCCTCCAAATTTTCCCCAAATCCCCCCAAACCCCCCCAAACCTCCGCAAATCCCCCAAATCCTCCCAAATGTTCTCTAAATGCTCCCAAATTTCCCCAAATCCCCCCGAATCCCCCCCAAATCCCCCCTAACCTTCCCCCAAATGCCACCAAAACCCCCAAATCCCCCCAAATTTCCCCAAATCCCTCCCAAATCCCCCCCAAACCCTCCAAATTTTTCCCAAATCCCCCCAAAACACCCCCAAATTTCCCCTAAATCCCCCCAAAACTCTCCAAATTTTTCCCAAAGTTCCCCAAATTCCCCCCAAATCCCCCCAAAACCCTCCCAAATCCCCCCAAATTTCCCCCAATCCCCCTAAATCCCCCCAAAACTCCCCCAAATCCCCCCAAAACCCTCCAAATTTTTCCCAAATCCCCCCAAATCCCCCCCAAAACCCTCCAAATTTTTCCCAGATTTCCCCAAATCCCCCCAAACTACCCCAAATTTCCCCAAATCCCCCAAATTTCCCCAAATCCCCCCAAAACCCTCCTAAATCCCCCCAAATCCCTCCCAAATCCCCCTAAATCCCCCCCAACACCCTCCAAATTTTTGTCAAATCCCCCCAAATCCCTCCCAGATCCCCCCAAAACACCCCCAAATTTCCCCTAAATCCCCCCAAAACCTCCAAATTTTTCCCAAATTTCCCCAAATTTCCCCAAACTCCCCCAAATCCCCCCCAAAACCTCCAAAATTTTCCCAAATTTCTCCAAATCCCCCTGAAATTTTCCCACATCCCCCCAAACCCCCCCAAATTTTTCCCAAATTTCCCCAAATCCCCCCAGATTTCCCTCAAAACCCCCCCAAACCCCCCCAAAACCCTCCCAATTTTTCCCAAATTCCCCCAAATCCCCCCCAAACCCCTCCAAATTTTTCCCAAATTCCCCCAAATTTTTCCCAAATTTCCCCAAATGCCCCAAATTCCCCCAAACCCCACCGAGGAAGTTGAGCTTGGCCGAGAGCGTGAGGGCGAAGCCGTCGGGGACGAAGGTGTAATCGCCCTCATCCTCGGGCCGCACGTCGTCGATCACCAGCTTGTGGATCCTGCGGGGGGCAAAGGTCAGACACCCCAAAATTCCCAAAATTCACATCAAAAAGGGCAAAATCGCAAAAATTCCCAGCCAAAAATGGCAAAATAGCAAAAAATTCCAGCCAAAAATGGCAAAAATCGCAAAAAATTCCAGCCAAAAATGGCAAAAAGCGCAAAAAATCCCGGCCAAAAATCACAAAAATCGCAAAAAATCCCAGCCAAAAATCACAAAAATCGCAAAAAATCCCAGCCAAAAATGGCAAAAATCGCAAAAAATCCAAGCAAAAAATGGCAAAAATCGCAAAAAATTCCAGCCAAAAATCATAAAAATCACAAAAAATCCCAGCCAAAAATGGCAAAAATCGCAAAAAAATCCCAGCAAAAAATCACAAAAAACGCAAAAAATCCCAGCCAAAAATCGCAAAAAATTCCACCCAAAAATCGCAAAAAATTCCAGCCAAAAATGGCAAAAAGCACAAAAAATTCCAGCCAAAAATCACAAAAATCGCAAAAAATTCCAGCCCAAAAAGGCAAAAATTGCAAAAAATTCCAGCCAAAAACGGCAAAATAGCAAAAAATCCCAGCCAAAAATGGCAAAAATTGCAAAAAATCCCAGCCAAAAATGGCAAAATCACGAAAAATCCCAGCCAAAAATCACAAAAATTGCAAAAAATTCCAGCCAAAAATGGCAAAAATCGCTAAAAATCCCAGCCAAAAATGGCAGAAATCACAAAAAATCCCAGTCAAAAATCACAAAAATAGCAAAAAATTCCAGCCAAAAATGGCAAAATCGCAAAAAATTCCAGTCAAAAATCACAAAAATCGCAAAAAATCCCAGCCATAAATGGCAAAAATCGCAAAAAATCTCAGCCAAAAATGGCAAAAAATTCCAGCCAAAAATGGCAAAAAATGCAAAAAATCCCAGCCAAAAATGGCAAAAATTGCAAAAAAACCCAGCCAAAAATGGCAAAAATTGCAAAAAATTCCAGCCAAAAATGGCAAAAATCGCAAAAAATTGCAGCCAAAAACACAAAAATTGCAAAAATCGCGAAAAATTCCAGCCAAAAATGGCAAAAATTGCAAAAAATCCCAGCCAAAAATCACAAAAATCGCAAAAAATTCCATCCAAAAATGGCAAAAAAATGCAAAAAATCCCAGCCAAAAATGGCAAAATCACGAAAAATCCCAGCCAAAAATCACAAAAATTGCAAAAAATTCCAGCCAAAAATCACAAAAATTGCAAAAAATTCCAGCCAAAAAAGGCAAAATCGCAAAAAATTCCAGCCAAAAAACGCAAAAAAGGCCCACGAAAACGGCAAAATCAAAAAAAAGCTCCCCAGCCAAGAATCCCCAAAAATTACAAAATCCACAGCAAAAAATCCTAAAATCCCAAAAATCTCCTAAAATCGCAAAATCCTAAAAAATCCACAGCCAAAAATCCCCCCAAAATTACAAAATCCTAAAAAATCCACAGCTAAAAATCCTCAAAAATTACAAAATCCCAAAAATCACAAAATCCTAAAAATTCTGCAACCAAAAAATCCTAAAATCCCAAAAATCTGCCAGCAAAAATCCCAAAATTCCAAAAAAAATCCATCCTAAACCCCAAAATCCTGAAAATTTTCCACTCAAGAATCCCAAAATCACAAAAACTGCCTAAAATTCCCAAAATCCCAAAAATTCCCAGCCAAAGCCTGGGAATTTGGGGCTTTTTTGGGATATTTTGGGGGGGATTTTTGGGGATATTCTGGGGGGCAATTTTTTGGGAATTTTGGGATATTTTTGGTTTTCTTTTTTTGGGGATATTTGGTGGGGGGTTTTTTGGGGATATTTTGGGATTTTGGGGGGATTCTTTTTATTTTTTGGGGGGGATTTTTTTGGGAATTTTGGGATATTTTTGGGATATTTTTTGATTTTTGGGGGGATTTTACTTTGATTTTTTGGGATATTTTCGGGGGATTTTTTTGGGAATTTTGGGATTTTTGAGGGATTTTTTTTTTAATTTTGGGGATATTTTGGGGGGGATTTTTTGGGTCTTTTTTTTTTAATTTTTTTGGGATTTTTTGGGGGGCTTTTTGGGATATTTTGGGGGGGAGTTTTTTGGGAATTTTGGGATTTTGGGGGGATTTTGGGGGGATTTTTTGGGAGCCCTTTTGGGATATTTTGGGGGGATTTTTGGGGGATTTTTGGGCTAGTTTGGGGATTTTTTTGGGATATTTTTGGATCTTCTTTGAATTTTTTTTATTTTTTGGAGAAAATTTTGGGATGTTTTTGGGGAATTTTGGGATTTTTCGGGCGTCTCACCTGCCGGTGTGGGAGATGTGGATGCGTTTGCTGGGCCGGACCTCGACGCCGTTCTTGAACCAGCGGCCGGTGACCTTCTCGTCCGACACCTCGCACTTGAACACCGCCTGCTCGGCCGCCTGCACCGTCAGGTCCGCGATGCCCTGAAGCACCTCCAGCTGCTTCTCTGTGGGCCAAAATCCCAAAAATTCCATGGGAACACCAAAAATTCCATGGGAACCCCAAAAAATTCCATGGGAACCTCAAAAAATTCCATGGGAACATCAAAAAGTTCATTGGAACCACCAAAAAATCCATGAGAACTTCAAAAAGTCAATGGGAACCCAAAAAATCCCACAGGAACCCTTGGAGAACCCATGGAGAACATCTGGAGAACATCTGGAGAACTTCCTGCAGCACCTCCAGCTGCTTCTCTGCGGGCCAAAACCCCAAAATTCCATGGGAACCCCAAAAAATTCCATGGGAACCTCAAAAAATTCCATGGGAACACCAAAAAATTCCATGGGAACACCAAAAAATTCCATGGGAACCCCAAAAAATTCCATGGGAACCCCAAAAAATCCATGGGAACCCCCAAAATTCCATGGGAACCTCAAAAAATTCCATGGGAACACAGAAAAACTCCATGGGAACTTCAAAAAGTTCATCGGAACCACCAAAAAGCCACAGGAACCCTTGAAGAACCCATGGAGAACATCTCAGGAACTTCCTGCAGCACCTCCAGCTGCTTCTCTGCGGGCCAGAACCCCAAAAATTCCATGGGAACCCCAAAAAAATCCATGGGAACCCCAAAAAATTCCATGGGAACACAAAAAAACTCCATGGGAAGCAAAAAAATTCCATGGGAACCCCAAAAAAATCCATGGGAATATCAAAAAGTTCATTGGAACCACCAAAAAGCCACAGGAACCCTTGAAGAACCCATGGAGAACATCTCGAGAACTTCCTGCAGCACCTCCAGCTGCTTCTCTGCGGGACAAAATCCCAAAAATTCCATGGGAACCCCAAAAAATTTCATGGGAACGTCAAAAAACTCCATGGGAACTTCAAAAAGTTCATCGGAACCACCAAAAAGCCACAGGAACCCTTGAAGAACCCCTGGAGAACCCATGGAGAACATCTCAAGAACTTCCTGCAGCACCTCCAGCTGCTTCTCTGTGGGCCAGAACCCCAAAATTCCATGGGAACCTCTGGAGAACCCATGGAGAACCTATGGAGAATTCCCCTGGGACCTTCTGGGATCTTCAGGACCTTCTCCAAGGTGACCCTCAAACATCTTCTGGAGCTTTTAGGACCTCCTGGGACCCCTGAAATTCCACTGGGACCTTCTGAGATCTCCAGGAACTTCTCTAAAACATCTCCAGGACCTTTTAGGACCTTCCAGGACCCTCCAAATTCCCCTGGAACCTTCTGAGATCTCCAAGAACTTCTCCAAGGTGACCCTCAAACATCTCCTGGAGCTCCCAGGACCTCCCAGGACCTGCCCAGACCCTCCAAATTCCCCTGGGACCTTCTGAGATCTCCAAGAACTTCTCCAAGGTGACCCTCAAACATCTCCTGGAGCTCCTAGGACCTCCCAGGACCTTCCAGGACTCTCCAAATTCCCCTGGAACCTTCTGGGATCTCCAGGAACTTTTCTCAAACATCTCCAGGAACTTTTAGGACCCTCCAGAACCCCTGAAATTCCACTGGGACCTTCTGGGATCTCCAGGACCTTCTCCAAGGTGACCCTCAAACATCTCCTGGAGCTTTCAGGACCTCTCGGGACCTTCCCAGACCCTCCAGGACCCCCCAGAATCTCCTTGGACCTTCCGGGATCTCCAAGAACTTCTCCAAGGTGACCCTCAAACATCTCCTGGAGCTCCCAGGACCTCCCAGGACCTTCCAGGACCCTCCAGAACCCCTGAAATTCCACTGGGACCTTCTGAATTCTCCAAGAACTTCTCCAAGGTGACCCTCAAACATCTCCTGGAGCTTCCAGGACCTCCCAGGACCTTCCAGGACCCTCCAAATTCCCCTGGGACCTTCTGGGATCTCCAGGACCTTCTCCAAGGTGTCCCTCAAACATCTCCTGGAGCTCCCAGGACCTCCCAGGACCCCCCCGGAGCAGGAAGAACCGCAGAGGAACCCTGAGGAGGTCCCACCTTCCACGATGACCTCGGCCTCGGCCTCGCCGCCGTTGGTCATGATGCGGTAGCGGCCGGTGTCCTCCTTGGTGGCCTCGTTGAGGATCAGGAAGTGCTTCTTGCCGTCCTTCTTGAAGCGGTACTTGAAGGTCTCCTCGCGGGTCAGCTCCACCCCGTCCTTCGTCCTGCGGGTGGACACCGGGTGGGCATGGAGATGGACATGGAGATGGACACCAGGTGGACATAGGGTGGACACAAGGATGGACATGGAGATGGACATGGAGATGGACATGGAGATGGACATGGGGTGGGCATGGGATGGAGGTGGAGATGGACACCAGGTGGACACCAGGTGGACATGGAGATGGACATGGGGTGGACATGGGGTGGACACAAGGATGGACATGGAGATGGACACCAGGTGGACATGGAGATGGACATGGAGATGGACATGGAGATGGACATGGGGTGGACATGGAAATGGAGGTGGAGATGGACACCAGGTGAACATTGGGGTGGACATGGAGATGGACACCAGATGGACGTGGAGTGGACATTGGGGTGGACATGGAGATGGACATGGAGATGGACACCAGGTGGACATGGAGATGGACACGGAGTGGACACAGGGTGGACATGGAGATGGACATGGGGATGGACGCAAGATGGACATGGAGATGGACAGGGAGTGGATTTGGGGTGGACATGGAGATGGACATGGGGTGGACATGGAGATGGACACCAGGTGGAAATGGGGTGGACATTGGGGTGGGCAAGGGTGGACATGGAGATGGAGGTGGAGATGGACATGGGGTGGACATGGAGATGGACACCAGGTGGACATGGGGTGGAGGTGGACATGGGGTGGACACAGGGCGGACATGGGGTGGAGGTGGAGATGGACATGGGGTGGGCACGGGGTGGGCATGGGGTGGACATTGGGGTGGACATGGGGTGGACATGGAGATGGACACATGGATGGACATGGAGATGGACATGGGGTGGACATGGGATGGAGGTGCAGATGGACATGGGGTGAACATTGGGATGGACACAAGGATGTCCACTATGGACATGGAGATGGACATGGGGTAGACATGGAGATGGACATGGGGTGGACACAAGGATGGACATGGAGATGGACACCAGGTGGACATGGAGATGGAGGTGGGGATGGACACAAGATGGACATGGAGATTTACAGGGAGTGGATTTGGGGTGGACACGGGGTGGACACAGGGTGGACATGGGGTGGACATGGGGTGGACATGGAGATGGACATGGGGTGGACACAGGGTAGATGTGGAGATGGACACAGGGTGGACATGGAGATGGACATGGGGATGGACACAAGATGGACATGGAGATGGACAGGGAGTGGACATGGGGTGGGTTTGGGGTGGACACAAGGATGGACATGGAGATGGACACCAGGTGGACATGGGGTGGACATGGGGTGGAGGTGGAGATGGACACAGGGTGGGTTTGGAGATGGACATGGGGTGGACATGGGGTGGACATTGGGGTGGACATCGAGATGGACACATGGATGGACATGGAGATGGACATGGAGTGGACATGGGATGAAGGTGGAGATGGACATGGGGTGGACATGGAGATGGAGGTGGAGATGCACATGGGGTGGACATGGAGATGGACATGTGGTGGACATTGGGGTGGACATGGAGATGGACACCAGGTGGACATGGGGTGGTGGGGGAGATGGACACAGGGTGGGTTTGGAGATGGACATGGAGATGGACACCAGGTGGACATGGGGTGGGCATAGAGATGGACACCAGGTGGACATGGAGATGGACATGGGGTGGACACGGGATGGACACACGGACACGTTCCCCGGCCGTACCACATGACCTGGGCGCCCTCCTCGGACACTTCGGCCTCCAGCACCACCCGCTCACCCACCACCACCTGCTGGTCCTCAGGGCCACGCACGATCGTCACCGGCGGCTCTGGCAGGGACAGGTGGGACAGGTGGGACAGGTGGGACAGGTGGGACAGGTGGGACAGGTGAGGGACAGGTGACACATGTGAGTGACACAGGTGAGGGACAGGTGACACAGGTCACAGGTGAGGGACACAGGTGAGGGGACAGGTGAGGGTGACCCACCCAACATCTCACAGAGCCCCCAAAAACCCACCCAGGTGCCCTCAGGTGCCACCCAGATCACCCCCAGGTGTGCCCAAGTACCCCCAGATGCCCTCAAACCCCTCCAGGTGCCCCCAGGTGCCCTCAAACCTCTCCAGGTGTGCCCAGGTACCCCCAGATGCCCTCAAACCCCCTAAGGTACCCCAGATCACCCCCCAGCTACCCCCAGGTGCCCCCAGGTGCCCCCAGGTGTATCCCCAGGTGCCCCCAGGTGTATCCCCAGGTGTGCCCAGGTGTCCCCAGGTGCCCCCAGGTGTCCCCAGATCACCCCCCAGGTGCCCCCAGGTACCCCCAGCTACCCCCAGGTGCCCCCAGGTGCCCCCAAATGTGCCCAGGTGCCCCCAGGTGCCCCTAGGTGTCCCCAGGTGTATCCCCAGGTGCCCCCAGATGCCCCCAGGTGCCCCCATGTGTCCCCAGGTGTCCCCAGGTGTCCCCAGGTGTGCCCAGGTGTGCCCAGGTGTATCCCCAGGTGCCCCCAGGTGCCCCAGGTGTGCCCACCTTTGACGAAGACCTCGGTGAAGCTCTTCTCGTCGTTGACCTGACACTGGTACCCCCAGGTACCCCCATGTGTCCCCAGGTGTCCCCAGGTGTCCCCAGATGCCCCCAGATGCCCCCAGGTGCCCCAGGTGTGCCCAGGTGTGCCCACCTTTGACGAAGACCTCGGTGAAGCTCTTCTCGTCGTTGACCCGGCACTGGTACCCCCAGGTGTGCCCAGGTACCCCCAGATGCCCTCAAACCCCTCCAGGTGTGCCCAGGTGTCCCCAGGTGCCCCCAGGTGTGCCCAGGTGTATCCCCAGGTGCCCCCAAGTGTGCCCCCAGGTGTGCCCAGGTGTCCCCAGGTGCCCCAGGTGCCCCCAGGTGTGCCCCAGGTGTGCCCACCTTTGACGAAGACCTCGGTGAAGCTCTTCTCGTCGTTGACCCGGCACTCGTACCCCCAGGTGTGCCCAGGTACCCCCAGATGCCCTCAAACCCCTCCAGGTGCCCCAGGTGCCCCCAGGTGTGCCCAGGTGTGTACCCTCAAACCCCCACAGATGCCCTCAAACCCCCTAAGGTACCCCAGATCACCCCCCAGGTGTGCCCAGATCACCCCCCAGGTGCCCCCAGGTACCCCCAGCTACCCCCCGGTGCTCCCAGGTGCCCCCAGGTGCCCCCAAATGTGCCCAGCTGCCCCCAGGTGCCCCAGGTGCCCCCAGGTGTGCCCAGATCACCCCACAGGTGTCCCCAGGTGCCCCAGGTGCCCAGGTGTGCCCACCTTTGACGAAGACCTCGGTGAAGCTCTTCTCGTCGTTGACCCGGCACTCGTAGGCGGCGTCGTCGGCCAGAGAACATTTGTTGATGGTCAGGATGCGCTTCAGCCCCACGTTCTCAAAGACGTACCTGCGGGAGGGCACACCTGGCACAGCTGGGGACACCTGGGGACACCTGGGCAGGTCTGGGGGAGCACTTTGGGACACCTGGGGGGCATCTGGGGACACCTGGGGACAGCTTGGGCACACCCGGGTATACCTGGGCATGCCTAGGTGGGCATCTGGGCACACCTGGGCACACCTGGGCACACCTGGGCATGCCTGGGGGTGCCTAGGGACACCTGGGGGGCATCTGGGGGCATCTAGGGGGCACCTGGGTGCACCTGGGCATGCCTGGGCACACCTGTGCCACACCTGGGGACACCTGGGGGACACCTGGGCACACCTGGGCACACCTGGGCATGTCTGGGTGTGCCCAGGGCAGCACTTTGGGACACCTGGGGGGCATCTGGGGGCATCTAGGGGGGCCTGAGGACACCTGTGCCACACCTGTGCCACACCTGGGGGCACCTGGGGCACACCTGGGTGTGTCTAAGGACAACTGGGGTCAACTGGGGACAACTGGGGGGCACCTGTGCCACAGCTGTGCCACACCTGTGCCACACCTGGGGGCACCTGAGGGTGTCTGGGGACAACTGGGGACAGCTGGGGGTCACCTGTGCCACACCTGTGCCACACCTCGGCACACCTGGGCACACCTGGGGCACACCTGGTGGTGTCTAAGGACACCTGGAGACACCTGGGGTTATCTGAGGGACACCTGTGCCACACCTGGGCACACCTGGGGGTGTCTGAGGACAACTGGGGACAGCTGGGGGGCACCTGTGCCACACCTGGGCACACCTGGGGCACACCTGGGGGTGTCTAAGGACAACTGGGGGCACCTGTGCCCACCTGAGCCCCCCTGTGCCACACCTGGGCACACCTGGGACACACCTGGGGGTGTCTGGGGACAACTGGGGACAGCTGAGGGGCACCTGTGCCACACCTGGGGGCACCTGGGGACACCTGGGGCACACCTGGGGGTGTCTGAGGGACAACTGGGGGCACCTGTGCCACACCTGTGCCCACCTGTGCCCACCTGAGCCCACCTGTGCCCACCTGTGCCCACCTGTGCCCACCTGAGCCCACCTGTGCCCACCTGTGCCCACCTGAGCCCACCTCTGCCCACCTGTGCCCACCTGTGCCCACCTGAGCCCACCTGGGGCACACCTGGGGTTGTCTGAGGACAACTGGGGACAACTGGGTGGGATCTGTGCCCACCTCTGCCACACCTGGGCCCACCTCTGCCACACCTGGGCCCACCTGTGCCACACCTGGGGCACACCTGAGCCCACCTGTGCCACACCTGTGCCACACCTGAGCCCACCTGTGCCCACCTGTGCCCACCTGAGCCCACCTGTGCCCCACCTGTGCCACACCTGTGCCCACCTGTGCCCACCTGTGCCACACCTGTGCCCACCTGAGCCATACCTGAGCCCACCTGTGCCACACCTGGGGGCACCTGGATCACACCTGTGCCCACCTGGGGCACACCTGTGCCCACCTGTGCCACACCTGTGCCCACCTGAGCCCACCTGTGCCCACCTGTGCCCACCTGAGCCCACCTGTGCCCACCTGTGCCCCACCTGTGCCCACCTGTGCCCACCTGAGCCCACCTGAGCCCACCTGTGCCACACCTGAGCCCACCTGTGCCCACCTGTGCCCACCTGTGCCACACCTGTGCCCACCTGTGCCCACCTGTGCCCACCTGAGCCCACCTGGGCACTCACTTGTTGCTGGGTTTGATCAGCTGCCCGTTCTTGTACCACTTGAGGGGCAGGTCGGGGTTGCTGAGCTCCACCATCAGCCGGATCTTGTTGCCCTTGTCCACCTGGTAGGCGGGGTCCAGCTTCCGGATGAAGGCTGGGGGGGACAGGGGACCCCAAAATCACCCGGGGACCCCAAAAATAATCTGAGAAGCCCAAAAAACCAACCAGGACCCCAAAAATCCACCAGGAACCCCAAAAATCCAACAGGAACCCCAAAATTACAAAAAATACCCTAAAAAAACCATCCAAAACCCACCCTGAAGTCTCCAAAAATCACCTGAGAACCTCCAAAAACCACCTGAGAAGCTTCAAAAACCGCCTGAGAACCTCCAACAACCACCCAGGAACCTTCAAAAATCACCCAGGAACCTCCAACAACCACCCAGGAACCGCAAAAAATCACCTGAGAACCTCCAAAAATCACCTGAGAACCACCAAAAACCACCTGGAACCCCAAAAAGTCACCCAGGAACCCCCAAAAATCACCCAGGAACCCCAAAAAACCCACCTGAGAACCACCAAAAACCACCCAGGAACCCCAAAAATCTACCAGGAACTGCAAAAATCCACCAGGAACCCCAAAAAACCCGAAAGGTTCCTCAGGGAACCATCAGGGGTTCAGCTTCCGGATGAAGGCTGGGGGGGACAGGGGGGTCAGGGGACCCCAAAAATCACCCGGGGACCCCAAAAATCACCCGGGGACCCCAAAAATAATCTGGGAAGCCCAAAAAACCAACCAGGAACCCAAAAAACCACCAGGAATCCCAAAAAAATCACCCAAAAACTACCCAGGAACCACCAAAAATCATCTGAGAACCTCCAAAAAATCACCCAGGAACCCCAAAAAGTCACCTGGGAACCCCAAAAATCCACCAGGAACCTGAAAAATCACCTGGAACCCCAAAATTACAAAAAAATACCCAAAAAAACCCCATCCAAAAAACACCCAGGAACCTCCAAAAAACCATCCAGGAACCTCCAAAAATCACCTGGGAACCACCAAAAACCACCCAGGAACCCCAAAAAGTCACCTGGGAACCTCCAAAAATCCACCAGGAACCCCAAAAAACTACCCGGGAACCCCAAAAAACCACCCAGGAACCCCAAAAAACCCGAAAGGTTCCTCAGGGAACCATCAGGGGTCCAGCTTCCGGATGAAGGCTGGGGGGGACAGGGGGGTCACGGGACCCCAAAAATCCAACAGGAATCCCAAAATTACAAAAAATACCCACAAAATCACCCAAAAACTACCCAGGAACCTCCAAAAACCACCCAGGAACCCCAAAAAACCACCCAGGAACCCCAAAAATCCAACAGGAACCCCAAAATTACAAAAATACGCCAAAAAAACCCACCCAGGAAGGCCAAAAAACCACCCTGGAACCTCCAAAAACCACCCAGGAACCTTCAAAAATCACCCAGGCACCTCCAACAACCACCCAGGAACCGCAAAAAATCACCTGAGAACCTCCAAAAATCACCTGAGAACCACCAAAAACCACCTGGAACCCCAAAAAGTCACCCAGGAACCCCCAAAAAACACCCAGGAACCCCAAAAAATCATCCAGGAACCCAAAAAAATCACCCAAAAACTACCCAGGAACCTCCAAAAATCATCTGAGAACCTCCAAAAAATCACCCAGGAACCCCAAAAAGTCACCTGGGAACCCCAAAAAACCACCCAGGAACCCCAAAAATCACCTGAGAACCCCAAAATATCCCAAATTTCTCCCAAAGTGTCCCACCTTCGCTCTTCTTGGGCTCCACTTTGATCTTCTTGAGGCGCTTGAGCCTCCTCAAAACATCCTCCAGATTTTGCAAAAAAACCCCAAAATTCCTCCAAATTTCACCAAAATTTTCCCAAAATTTCTCCAAATTTCACCAAAATTTTCCCAAATTTTCCCAAAATGTCCCAAATTTCACCCAAAACTTCCCACCTTCGCTCTTCTTGGGCTCCACCTTGGTCTTCTTGAGGTGCTTGAGCCTCCTCAAAACATCCTCCAGATTTTGCAAAAATACCCCAAAATTTCTCCAAATTTCACCGAATTTTTCCCAAATTTTCCCAAAATCCCCCGAATTTCACCCAAATTTGTCCCACCTTCGCTCTTCTTGGGCTCCACCTTGATCTTCTTGAGGCGCTTGAGCCTCTCCCGTCCTCCAAACCACCCAAACGCCTCAAAACTTCCCCAAAATTTCCGCAAAAAAACCCCAAAATTCCTCCAAATTTCACCAAAATTTTCCCAAATTCCTCCAAAATTCCCAAAATTTCCCAAATTTTGCCAAATTTCTCCCAAAAAGTCCTACCTTCACTTTTCTTGGGCTCCACCTTGATCTTCTTGAGGCGCTTGAGCCTCTCCCGTCCTCCAAACCTCCCAAACGCCTCAAAATCCCCACAAAATTTCTCCAAATTTCCCCAAAATTCCACCAAATTTCACCAAAATTTTCCCAAATTTTCCCAAATTCCCTCCAAACATTCCCAAATTTTCCCAAATTTTCCTAAATTTCTCCCAGATTTGTCCCACCTTTGCTCTTCTTGGGCTCCACCTCGATCTTCTTGAGGCACTTGAGCCTCCTCAAAACCCCCTCCAGATTTTGCAAAAAAAACCCAAAATTTCTCCAAATTTCCTCCAAATTTCCCCCAAATTTCTTCCAAATTCCTCCAAAATTCCCAAAAATTCCCAAAATTTCCCGAATTCCACCCAAAGTGTCCCACCTTCGCTCTTCTTGGGCTCCACCTTGATCTTCTTGAGGCGCTTGAGCCTCTCCCGTCCTCCAAACCTCCCAAACGCCTCAAAACTCCCCCAAATTTTCACAAAAAACCCCAAAATTTCTCCAAATTTCACCGAAATTCTCCCAAATTTTCCCAAAATGTCCCAAATTTCACCCAAAACTTCCCACCTTCGCTCTTCTTGGGCTCCACCTTGGTCTTCTTGAGGTGCTTGAGCCTCCTCAAAACATCCTCCAGATTTTGCAAAAATACCCCAAAATTTCTCCAAATTTCACCGAATTTTTCCCAAATTTTCCCCAAATCCCCCAAATTTCACCCAAAACGTCCCACCTTTGCTCTTCTTGGGCTCCACCTTGATCTTCTTGAGGTGCTTCAGTTCCCTCAAAATCCCCTCCAGATTTCGCAAAAAAATCCAAAATTTCTCCAAATTTCCTCCAAATTTCTCCCAAATTTTTCCCAAATTTCTCCCAAATTCCTCCAAAATTCCCAAAATTTCCCAAATTTTCCTAAATTTCTCCCAGATTTGTCCCACCTTCGCTCTTCTTGGGCTCCACCTTGATCTTCTTGAGGCGCTTGAGCCTCCTCAAAACCCCCTCCAGATTTCGCAGAAAAACCCCCAAATTTCTCCAGATTTCACCGAAATTTTCCCAAATTTTCCCAAAATCCCCCAAATTTCACCCAAAATGTCCCACCTTCGCTCTTCTTGGGCTCCACTTCGATCTTCTTGAGGCGCTTGAGCCTCTCCTGTCCTCCAAACCTCCCAAACGCCTCAAAATCCCCCCAAAATTTCTCCAAATTTCCCCAAAATTCCTCCAAATTTCACCGAAATTTTCCCAAATTTTCCCAAAATCCCTCCAAAAATTCCTCAAATTTTCCCAAATTTTCCTAAATTTCTCCCTAATTTGTCCCATCTTCGCTCTTCTTGGGCTCCACCTTGATCTTCTTGAGCCACTTGAGCCGCCTCAAAATCCCCTCCATATTTCGCAAAAAAATCCAAATTTTCTCCAAATTTCCTCCAAATTTCTCCCAAAATTCTCCCAAAATTCTTTAAAAATTCCCCAAAATTCCCAAAATTTCCCAAATTCCTCCCAAAATGTCCCACCTTCGCTCTTCTTGGGCTCCACCTTGATCTTCTTGAGGCGCTTGAGCCTCCTCAAAACCCCCTCCAGATTTTGCAAAAAACCCCAAAATTCCTCCAAATTTCCTCCAAATTTCTCCCAAATTTCTCCAAAATTCCTCCAAAATTCCTCCAAAATTCCCAGAATTTCCCAAAATTTCCCGAATTTCTCCCAAAATATCTCACCTTTGCTCTTCTTGGGCTCCACTTTGATCTTCTTGAGGCCCTTGAGCCTCCTCAAAACCCCCTCCAGATTTTGCAGAAAAACCCCAAAATTCCTCCAAATTTCACCGAAATTTTCCCAAATTTTTCCAAAATCCCCCGAATTCCACCCAAAGTGTCCCACCTTCGCTCTTCTTGGGCTCCACCTTGATCTTCTTGAGGCGCTTGAGCATGCCGCGCAGGTCGGTGATGCCGTACTGGAAGGCGATGCGCTCGTACTCGCTCTTCTTGGTGACGCCCTTCAGCAGCTCCCAGATCTCGGGTGGGATGGTGTCCTCCTCTTCATCCTTCTTCTTCTTCTTCACCTCCTCCGCCTGCTCCTCCCTGCAAAGGGCCTTCATCCTCATCATCATCATCCTCATCCTCATCATCATCCTCATCTTCATCATCATCATCCTCATCCTCATCTTTATCCTAATCCTCCTCATCCTCATCCTCCTCATCTTTGTTCTTCTTCTTCACCTCCTCCGCCTGCTCCTCCCTGCAACATCCTCATCATCATCATCTTCATCATCCTCAACATCCTCATCATCATCTTCATCATCCTCATCATCCTCATCCTCATCATCATCCTAATCCCCATCCTCATCCTCCTCATCTTTGTTCTCATCCTCCTCCTCCTCATCCTTCTTCTTCTTCTTCACCTCCTCCGCCTGCTCCTCCCTGCAAACGGCCTTCATCGTCATCCTCATCATCATCCTCATCATCATCATCCTCATCTTCATCCTAATCCTCATCATCATCATCATCCTCATCCTAATCCTCATCATCTTTATCCTCATCCTAATCCTCATCATCCTCCTCTTCATCCTTCTTCTTCTTCTTCACCTCCTCCGCCTGCTCCTCCCTGCAAAGGGCCTTCATCGTCATCATCCTCATCATCCTCATCCTCATCTTCATCATCATCCTCATCATCCTCATCTTCGTCCTCATCATCCTCATCTTTACTCTACCCTTCCCAACACTCATCCTCATCCTCATCATCCTCATCATCATCCTCATCTTCATCATCATCCTCATCCTCGTCCTCCTCATCATCCTCATCAGCTTTGTCCTCATCCTCATTTTCACCCTCATTATCCTCATCCTCATCTTCATTCTCACCATCCTCATCCTCATCATATTTATCCTCATCCTCATCTTCATCCTCATCCTCATAATCTTTGTCCTCATCATCTTTATCCTCCTTATCCTCATGTTTATCCTCATCCTGATCTTCATCATCCTCATCTTCATCCTCATCTTCATCCTCATCATCTTTATCCTCATCCTCCTCATCATCCTCATCATCCTCATCAGCTTTAGCCTCATCTTCATCCTCATCCTCATCTTCATCCTCGTCATCTCTATCCCCATCCTCATCATCCTCATCCTCATCCTTCTCCTCCTGCCCTTCCTCCTCTTCCTCCTCTTCCTCCTCCTGTCCTTCCTCTTCCTCCTCTTCCTCCTCCTCTTCCTCCTCCTCCTGTCTTCCTCTTCCTCCTGCTCTTCCTCCTTCTCTTCCTCCTCTTCCTCATCTTCCCCCTCCTCCACCTCCTCCTCGTCCCCCTGCCCCTCCTCCTCCTCTTCCTCCTCCTCTTCCTCCTGCTGCCCTTCCTCCTCTTCTTCATCTTCCTCCTCCTCTTCCTCCTCCTCCTGCCCTTCCTCTTCCTCCTGCTCTTCCTCCTTCTCTTCCTCATCTTCCCCCCCCTCCTCCTCTTCCTCCTGCTCTTCCTCCTCTTCTTCCTCCTCCTCCTCTTCCTCCAATTCCTCCTCCTGCCCTTCCTCTTCCTCCTCCTGCCCTTCCTCTTCCTCCTGCTGCCCTTCCTCTTCCTCCTCTTCCTCTTCCTCCTCTTCCTCGTCCTGCCCTTCTTCCTCTTCTTCTTCCTCCTCCTCCTGCCCCTCCTCCTCCTGCCCCTCCTCTTCCTCTTCTTCCTCTTCCTTCTCCTCTTCCTCCTCCTGCCCTTCTTCTTCCTCCTCTTCCTCCTCCTCCTGCCCTTCCTCCTCCTCCTGCCCTTCCTCTTCCTCCTGCTCTTCCTCCTCTTCCTCCTGCTGCCCTTCCTCTTCTTCCTCCTCCTCCTCCTCCTCTTCTCCTTCTCTTCCTCCTCCTCTTCCTCCTCCTCCTCCTCCCCTCCCCCGGCCTTCCTCCCCTCCTCCTCCTCCTGCACCTCTTTTTCAGGAGCCCGCTGAAGTCCAGCTCTCCGGCCGTCTCATCCTTGGCGCCGTCCCTGCCGGCATTTGGGGGAATTTTGGGGGAATTTGGGCATTTTGGGGTCCCCAGGGGGGGTCTCGGGGTCCGGGAGGGTCCCTGGGGGGGATTTTGGGGGGAATTTGGGGAATTTTGGGGGTCCCCAGGGTGGGATTTTGGGGGAATTTGGGGGATTTTGGGGGAATTTTCGAGGAGTTTTTAGGGGATTTGGGGGGAATTTTGGGGGAATTTGGGGCAATTTGGGGCATTTTGGGGTCCCCAGGGGGGGTCTCGGGGTCCGGGAGGGTCCCTGGGGGGGATTTTGGGGGGAATTTGGGGAATTTTGGGGGTCCCCAGGGCGGGATTTTGGGGGAATTTGGGAGGATTGGGGAATTTTCGAGGAGTTTTTAGGGGATTTTGGGGGAATTTGGGGCATTTTGGGGTCCCCAGGGGGGTCTCGGGGTCCGGGAGGGTCCCTGGGGGGGATTTTGGGGGGAATTTGGGGGATTTTAGGGGTCCTCAGGGTGGGATTTTGGGGGAATTTGGGAGGATTTTGGTGAATTTTCGAGGAGTTTTTAGGGGATTTGGGGGGAATTTTGGGGCAATTTGGGGCAATTTGGGGCATTTTGGGGGCCCCAGGGGGGTCTCGGGGTCCGGGAGGGTCCCTGGGGGGGATTTTGGGGAATTTTGGGGGTCCTCAGGGTGGGATTTTGGGGGAATTTGGGAGGATTTTTGGGGAATTTTCAAGGAGTTTTTAGGGGATTTTGGGGGATTTTGGGCAATTTTGGGGCATTTTGGGGTCCCCAGGGGGGTCTCGGGGTCCAGGAGGGTCCCTGGGGGGGATTTTGGGGGAAATTTGGGGGATTTTGGGGAATTTTCAAGGAGTTTTTAGGGGATTTTGGGGGAATTTGGGGGGAATTTGGGGCATTTTGGGGTCCCCAGGGGGGTCTCGGGGTCCGGGAGGGTCCCTGGGGGGGATTTTGGGGGGAATCTGGGGGATTTTGGGGCTCCCCAGGGTGGGATTTTGGGGGAATTTGGGAGGATTTTTGGGGAATTTTCGAGGAGTTTTTAGGGGATTTGGGGGGATTTGTGGCATTTTGGGGGGATTTTTTATGGGAATTTGGGGGAATTTGGGGCATTTTGGGGTCCCCAGGGGGGTCTTGGGGTCCGGGAGGGTCCCTGGGAAGAATTTTGGGGAGAATTTGGGGTTTTGGGGGATTTTCAAGGAATTTTTAGGGAATTTTGGGGGATTTTGGGCAATTTTGGGGCATTTTGGGGTCCCCAGGGGGGTCTCGGGGTCCGGGAGGGTCCCTGGGGGGAATTTTGGGGGGAATTTGGGGAATTTTGGGGGTCCCCAGGGTGGGATTTTGGAGTTTTTGGAGTCCTGGGAAGTTTTTGGGGTCCCCGGGGTGGGATTTTGGGGTTTCTGGAGTGTCCCGGGTGGGATTTTGGGGTTTTTGGGATGTCCTGGGTGGGATTTTGGGGGTCCTGGGGAAGTTTTTGGCGTGTCCTGGGTGGGATTTTGGGGTTTTTGGGGTGTCCCGGGTGGGATTTTGGGGTTTTTGGGGTGTCTCGGGTGGGATTTTGGGGTTTTGGGGTTTTTGGGGTGTCCCGGGTGGGACTTTGGGATTTTGGGGTTCTTGGGGTGTCCCAGGTGGGATTTGGGGGTTTTGGGGGTCCTGGGAGGTTTTTGGGGTGTCCCGGGTATGATTTTGGGGTTTTTGGGGTGTCCCGGGTGGGATTTTGGGGTTTTTGGGGTGTCCCGGGTGGGATTTTGGGGTTTTTGGGGTGACCCGGGTGGGATTTTGGGGTTTTGGGGGTTTTTGGGGGGTCCCCACTCACGTCCTCTTGAAGGCCTGCAGGACGTTCTCCGAGCCCGAGGGGCGGCCGGCTGGGGGAGGGCGTCCCAAAAATGTCCCCAAATGTCCCAAATGTCCCCAAATCCCCCCAAAATTTCCCCAAATATCCCCAAATGTCCCCCCAAAATGTCCCAAATGTCCCCAAAATTTCCCCAAATGTCGCCAAAATGTCCCCAAATGTGTCCCAGAAATGTCCCCAAATGTCCCCAAATGTGTCCCCCAAATCCCCCAAAATGTCCCCAAATCCCCCAAAATGTTCCCAAAAATGTCCCCAAATCCCCCCAAAATGTCCCCAAATCTCCCCCAAATGTCCCCAAATCTCCCTCCAAAATGACCACAAATGTCCCCAAAATGTCCCCAAAATGTCCCCAAAATGTCCCCAAACCCCCCAAATGTCCCAAAATGTCCCCAAAATGTTCCCAAAATGTCCCCAAATATGTTCCCAAAATGCCTCAAAATGTCCCCAAATCTCCCCAAATCTCCCCCATAATGTCCCCAAAATGTCCCCAAAAATGTTCCCAAATGTGTCCCCCAAGTGTCCCAAAATCTCCCCAAATCTCCCCCAAAATGTCCCCAAATCTCCCCCAAATGTCCCAAAATGTCCCCAAATGTCCCAAAATGTCCCCAAATGTCCCCAGATGTCCCCAAATGTCCCCAGTGTTGTTTCCTGTGAGTTTTGGGGTTTTTTTGGGGCATTTTGGGGTTTTTTTAGGGGGGTTTTGGGGTAATTTTGGGATATTTTTGGAGTTAATTTTTGGGATATTTTTGGGGTTAATTTTGGGGTAATTTTGGATATTTTAGGAGTTAATTTTTGGGATATTTTTAGGATATTTTGGGGATATTTTTGGGGTTAATTTTGGGATATTTTGGGGTATTTCTGGGGTTAATTTTGGGATGTTTTGGGGTGGTTTTTGGGGTTAATTTTTGGGATATTTTTAGGATATTTTTGATATATTTTTGGGGTGTTTTTTTGTTTGATTATGGAATATTTTTGGGGTGATTTTGGGCGATTTTGGGGCTCCCACCCTCGACGTCCATGTTGAAGGAGCAGCGGGTGCCCGGGAGGTTTTTTAGGTTATTTTAGGTCAATTTTGGGACATTTTTATCGATAATTTTGGGATATTTTTGGGATAATTTTGGGATAATTTTGGGGTTATTTTTGGGGGGATTTTGGGGGATTTTGGGGCTCCCACCCTCGACGTCGATGTTGAAGGAGCAGCGGGTGCCCGGGAGGTTTTTTAGGTTATTTTAGGTCAATTTTGGGACATTTTTATGGATAATTTTGGGATATTTTTGAGATAATTTTGGGGTGATTTTGGGGATAATTTGGGGATATTTTTGGGGTGATTTAGGGGGATTTTGGGGCTCCCACCCTCGACGTCGATGTTGAAGGAGCAGCAGGTGCCCGGGAGGATTTGGGGTTAATTTGGGGTTAATTTTGGTATAATTTTATCGATAATTTTAGGACATTTTGGGATATTTTTGGGATAATTTGGGGATATTTTTGGGGTGATTTTGGGGATAATTTGGGGATATTTTTGGGGTGATTTTGGGGATAATTTGGGGATATTTTTGGGGTGATTTTGGGGGATTTTGGGGCTCCCACCCTCGACGTCGATGTTGAAGGAGCAGCGGGTGCCTGGGAGGTTTTGGGGTTAATTTTGGGATAATTTTATCAATAATTTTGGGATATTTTTGGGATATTTTTGGGATATTTTTGGGATATTTTTGGGGTATTTTTGGGATATTTTGGGGATATTTTTGGGGTGATTTTGGGTGATTTTGGGGCTCCTACCCTCGACGTCGATGTTGAAGGAGCAGCTGTCCTTCTTGTCCTTGGCCGTGACCTCGCAGCGATAATCGCCCCGGTCCCCCGGAACCACCTTGGAGATGGACAGCTCGAAGGTGTACACCTGGGCAGGTGGGACAGGTGAGACAGGTGAGAACACCTGGGCAGGTGAGAATGGACAGGTGAGACAGGTGAGACAGGTGAGACAGGTGAGAATGGACAGCTCGAAGGTGTACACCTGGGCAGGTGAGATGGGACAGGTGAGACAGGTGAGAACACCTGGGACAGGTGACAATAGAGAGGTGAGAATGGGCAGCTCGAAGGTGTACACCTGCGCAGGTGGGACAGGTGAGACAGGTGAGACAGGTGAGACAGGTGAGACAGGTGAGAATGGACAGGTCAGAACACCTGGACAGGTGAGAATGGACAGGTGAGAATGGACAGGTGAGAATGGGCAGCTCGAAGGTGTACACCTGCGCAGGTGAGACAGGACAGGTGAGACAGGTGAGAACACCTGGGACAGGTGACAATGGACAGCTCGAAGGTGTACACCTGGGCAGGTGGGACAGGTGAGACAGGTGAGACATGGACAGCTCAAAGGTGAACACCTGCACAGGTGAGAATGGACAGGTGAGAACACCTGGGACAGGTGAGACAGGTGAGAATGGACAGGTGAGAATGGACAGCTTGAAGGTGTACACCTGGGCAGGTGAGAATGGACAGGTGAGAATGGGCAGGTCGAAGGTGAACACCTGCACAGGTGGGACAGGTGAGAATGGACATGTGAGAATGGGCAGCCCAAAGGTGAACACCGGGACAGGTGAGACAGGTGAGACAGGTGAGAATGGACAGGTGAGACAGGTGAGAACACCTGGGACAGGTGAACACCTGGACAGGTGAGACAGGTGGGAATAGACAGGTGACACAGGTGGGAATGGACCGGTGAGAACACCTGGACAGGTGAGAATGGACAGGTGAGAATGGACAGCTTGAAGGTGAACACCTGGACAGGTGAGACAGGTGAGACAGGTGAGAATGGACGGGTGAGAACACCTGGGACAGGTGAGAATGGGCAGCTGGAAGGTGAACACCTGCACAGGTGAGACAGGTGAGAATGGACAGGTGAGACAGGTGAGAATGGACAGGTGAGACAGGACAGGCGAGAATGGGCAGGTGACATTGGACAGGTGAGATTGGACAGGTGAGAATGGACAGGTGAGAATGGACAGGTGAGAATGGACAGGTGAGAACACCTGGGACAGGTGAGAATGGACAGGTGAGACAGGTGAGAACACCTGGGACAGGTGAGAATGGACAGGTGAGATTGGGCAGGTGAGATTGGACAGGTGAGAATGGACAGGTGAGACAGGTGAGAACACCTGGGACAGGTGAGAATGGGCAGGTGAGACAGGTGAGAACACCTGGGACAGGTGAGACAGGTGAGAATGGACAGGTCAAAGGTGAACACCTGGACAGATGAGACAGGTGGGAATGGACCGGTGAGAACACCAGAGACAGGTGAGAATGGGCAGCTCGAAGGTGAACACTTGAGACAGGTGAGATAGGTGGGACAGGTGAGAATGCACAGGTACATTCCCCCCCAGTCCCTCCCAGCTCATTCCCAGTCCATTCCCAGTCCAAACCGGTCCGAACCGGTCCAAACCGGTCCCACCTGGCTGTCCTTGTCGCAGCTGTCCCGGAACTGGAACCGGGCCCCGCTCTTGGCGCTCAGCTCATTCCCAGTATAACCCAGTATAACCCAGTATAACCTAGTATAACCCAGTCCAAACCAGTCCAAACCAGTCCAAACCGGTCCAAACCAGTCCAAACCGGTCCCACCTGGCTGTCCTTGTCGCAGCTGTCCCGGAACTGGAACCGGGCCCCGCTCTTGGCTCCCAGCTCGAGCCATTTCCCTTTGAACCATTTGATGGAGGGTTTTGTCCCCGCTCGGCCACCGTCCACGCGCGCCACCACCTGAACGTCCCCGCCTGGGGGAAAAATGGGGAAAAATGGGGAAAAAATGGGAAAAAAATAGAAAAATGCACTAAAAAATATTGAAATTTGTGGAAAAAAATATGGAAAAGGGGAAAAAAGGGGGAAAAAAGGGCTAAAATAGGCTGAAAAACATCAAAAAAAGCTGTAAAAAGGCAAAAAACCACGCAAAAAAACACCAAAAGCAAAAACAAACTATAAAACCACAAAAAACACCAAAAAAACAAAAAAAAACCCCAAAAAAACCCCCAAAAAAACAAACGAAAAACAAAAAAAAACCCCACCAAAAATCTCAAAAAAATTAAAAAAAACCATCAAAAATCTCAAAAAATATAAAAAAAACCCCACCAAAAATCTCCAAAACATAAAAAAACCCGCTATTAAAAAATGAAAAAGCCCACAAAAAAACATTAAAAAATCCTAAAACCATCCTCAAAAAAGACCAAAAAAACCAAAATCTACAGAAAAAACCCGAAAAAAAGACCACCAAAAAATACTGAAGAAACAAAAAAACCTCCAAAAAACAGCCAAAAACCAGCCAAAAATCATAAAACCACCCCCAAAAAACACCGAGAAACCAAAATCTGCAAAAAATAAAAAACAACAGAAAAAAGAAAAAAATAGGGAAAAAACCACCCAAAAGAGCCCAAAAAACCCTATAAAATAGCTAAATAACCCACAAAAAACCCAAAAACAAAAACATAAAAAACTATAAAAACCACAAAAAAACCACAAAAAACCCCAAAACGCCCCCAAAAAAACCCCAAAAAACAAAACAAAAAAAGCCACCCAAAAATCCCCCACCAAAAAACAAAACCCGCTATTAAAAAATGAAAAAAACCCAAAAAATCCTAAAACCACACCCAAAACCCCCGAAATTTTCAAAAAAAAAAACCAAAGAAAAAAATGCAAAAAAAACAACAAAAAAATCCCCAAAGACGTAAAAAACCTTTCAAAAAACCCACAAAAAATGCTAAAATCACCCCCAAAAACCACCAAAAACCCCAAAATTTTCCAAAAACAACCCCAAAAAAAGAACAAATAGGCAAAAAAACCACAAAAAAATCCCCCAAAACAAAAAAAAACCTTTAAAAAGCCCCAAAAACCCACAAAAAAACTTAAAAATGCCCTAAAACTACCCCCAAAAAACACCTAAAAACCAAAATCTGAAAAAAACCCAAAAAAAGATAAAAACCCCCAAAAACCACAAAAATACCTCCAAAAAAAAAACCCCAATAAAAAACTGTTAAAAACCCAAAATTCCCCCCAAAAATCCCAAAATTCCCTCAGAAATCCCCCCCAAATTCCCCCAAATCTCCCCAAGCCCTCCAAAAAATTCCCCCCAACCCCCCCCAGGATCCCCCAAAACCCCCCCAGGACCCCCCAAATCCCCCTCAAATCCCCCCTAAACCCCCCCACGACCCCTCAAAATTCCTCCCAAATCCCCCCAAAACCCTCCCAGGAACACCCAAAACCCCTCAAGACCCCCCAAAATCCCCCCCCAAATCCCCAAATACTCCCCAAAATCTCCTCCAGGACCCCCCTAACCCCCCCCAGGACCCCCCCAAATCCCCCCAAAATCCCCCCAGGACCCCCCCAAATCCCCCCAAAATCCCCCCAGGACCCCTCAAAATCCCTCAGGACCCCCCAACACCCCCCAAAGTCCCCCCAGAACCCCTCAGAACCCCCCAAAATCCCCCAATTCCTGCCCCAGACCCCCCAAAATCCCCCCCAGGACCCCCCTAAATTCCCCAAAATCCCCCCAAAATGCCCCCGGGACCCCCCAAATCCCCCCCAGGACCCCCCAAAATCCCCCCCCAGGACCCCTCATAATCCCCCCAAAACCCCTCAGGACCCCCCAAAACCCCCCAAATTCCCCAAAATCCCCCCAAATTCCCCTCAAAATCCCCCCAAAATTCCCACAGGACCCCCTAAACTCCCCCAAGACCCCTCCAAATTCCCCCCAAAACACCCCAAACCCCCCCAAAATTTCCCCCAAATCTCCCCCAACCCCCCCCTGGACCCCCCAAAACCCCTCAGGACACCCCCAAAATCCCCCCCCAAATCCCCAAATACTCCCCAAAATCTCCTCCAGGACCCCCCAAAATCCCCCAACCCCCCCCCCAGGACCCCCCAAATCTCCCCCAAAACCCTTCAGGACCCCCCAAAATCCTCCAAAATCCCCCCAGGACCCCCCAAAATCCCCCAATCCCCCCCAAAATCCCCCCCAAATCTCCCCCAAACCCCCCCAGGACCCCTCAAAATCCCTCAGGACCCCACAAACACCCCCCAAAATCCCCTCCAAATCCCCCCCAGGACCCCCCAAACCCCCCCCGGACTCCCCAAAACCCCTCAGCCCCCCCCCAAATTCCCCCCAAAATCCCCCCAAAATCCCTCCAAATCCCCCCAACACCCCCCAAAATCCCCCCAAAACCTCCCCAGGACCCCCCCAAAATCCACCCAAAAACCCCTCAGGACCCCCCAAATCTCCCCAAAATCCCCCCCAAATCCCCCCCCGGGACCCCCCAAATCCCCCCAAAACCCTTCAGAACCCCCCAAAATCCCTCAAATCCCCCCAAATCCCCCCCAAAGCCCCTCACCGCTCTCCACGAGGACGTTTTGGGGTTTGCTGAGGAAAAGCCCGTCCGGATCTTGGGGTTCGGGGGGGTTCAGCTCGTCTGGGGGGGCGGGGGGGGTCAGGGGGGGCCGAGACCCCCCAAAAATTTGGGGGGTCGGGGCACAAAAAATTGGGGGAAAAAAAAAAAACCAAAACTCACCTAAATCATCCGCGGGCTCTGGAAGGGAATTTGTGGGGAGGGGGGTCAGAGTGGGACCCCAAAAATGACCTCGGCCCCCCCCCCAAAATTAAAAACGCTCCCGACACCCCAAAATGATCCCCCAAAAGGGACCGAAAATGCAGAAATTTCACAAAATTCCCCCCAAAATCTGCCTGGAATCCCCAAAATTGCTCCAAATTCCCACAAAAACTGCCCCGAAATTCAATAAAAATCCCCCCCCCAAAATCCCCTAAAACTGCACCAAATAGCCCCAAAATTCCCCCAAAATCTTTCACAAACTCCCCTAAAAAAACCCCCAAAAAAACCCCAAAAAAAATCCAAAAAAATCCCCCCAAATCCCCCCAAGACTCGCCTGAACTTCATCAAAATCCCCCCTAAAATTTCCCAAAAATTCCCCAAATCCCCCCAAAAAATCCCAAAAATTGCCAAAATTCCCCAAATCCCCCCAAAATCCCCTCACACCCCCCAAAATTCCCCAAAAATCCCAACATTCCCCAAATTTCCCAAAAAATCCAAAAAAATTCCCAAAATTCCCCTAAAATCCCCAAAAAAACCCTAAAATTCCCCAAAACTCCCCCAAAAAATCACCAAAAAAAAAATCTCAAAAAATCCCCAAAATCCCCAAAAATCCCCAAAATTCCCAAAAATTCCCCCAAAAAAACCCTAAAATTCCCCAAAACTCCCCCAAAAAATCAGAAAGAAATCTCAAAAAATCCCCAAAATTCCCCCAAACCCCCCAAAAATCCCCAAAATTCCCCAAATCCCCCCAAAACTCCCCCCAAAAAATCTGAAAAAATTCCCCCAAAATCCCCTCAAAACTGCCCAAAATTCCCCAAAAATCCCAAAATTCTCCAAAAAATCCCCTCAAAATCCCCCAAAATTCCCAAAAATCTCCAAAAATTCCCTCAAAATCCCCCAAAATTCCCAAAAAAACCCCTAAAATTCCCCAAAACTCCCCAAAAAATCACCAAAAAAATCTCAAAAACTCCCCCAAATTCCCCCAAAAATCCCCCAAAATTCCCCAAAATTCCCCCAAAAATTCCCCCAAAATTCCCCAAATCCCCCCAAAATTCCCCCAAAAATTCCCCCAAAATTCCCCCAAATTCCCCATCCCCTCCCCCACCTTTGGGGGGCTCCGCCGGCCCCTCCCCCTCCTTTTGCCCATTTTCCTCTTTTTTCTCCTCTTTTTTTTCCTCTTTTTTCTCCTCCTTTTTCTCCTTTTTCGCCTCTTTTTTGGCAGCTGCCAGGGGGAGAAATTTAAAAAAATAAAATTAAAAAATAATTAAAATTAAATATTTCAAATGGAAAAAATAAAAAATGAAATTTTATGGAATTTAAAAGAAATTAGATTTTTAAATAAATTTTTAAAAATAAAGATTATCATTTTAAAGTGAAAAACCGAATGAAAACAGCAATGTAAAGTTCAAAATTAGAAAGAAGAAAGAATTAAGTAAGAATTTTAAAAATTTAAAAATTAAAGTGAAAATTAAAAATGAAAATGAAAAAATAGAAAAAAGTTAAAATTTAACAGTGAAAATTTTAAACATTAAAATGAAAGATTAAAAAAAAAAGTTCAAATAACTCTTAAAAAATTAAATCATGTTAAAAATAAAAAATTAAAATAAAAAAAATAAATTAAAAATCGAAATTAAATAAAACAAAAAAACTCGAATAATAAAATAAAAATTGTAAAAAAATGAATAAAATTGAAAACCGAAAATTTTTTTTTAATTGAAATGAAAAATTTAAATAAATGAAATAAATTGGAATTTTTAAAATTAAAAATAAAAATAAATAAAATAAACAAAATTAAAAAAAAAAGGCAAAAAAAATTAAAACAAAAAATTAAATCAATAAATGAAATTAAATTTAAAAAGTGGGGGAGGGGCAGAATTCGGTGGTGGGGGAGGGGCAGAATTTGGGGTGGGGGAGGGGCAGATTTGGGGTGGGGAGGGGCAGATTTTGGGGTGGGGGAGGGGCGGATTTTGGGGTGGGGGAGGGGCAGATTTTGGGGGGATTTTGGGGTGGGGGAGGGGCGGATTTTGGGGGGGATTTTTGGGGTGGGGGAGGGGCAGAATTTAGGGTGGGGGAGGGGCGGATTTTGGGGGTGGGGGAGGGGCGGATTTTGGGGTCGGGGAGGGGCAGATTTGGGGGGATTTTGGGGTGGGGGAGGGGCGGATTTTGGGGGGATTTTGGGGTGGGGGAGGGGCAGATTTTGGGGTGGGGGAGGGGCGGATTTGGGGGGATTTTGGGGTGGGGGAGGGGCGGATTTTGGGGTGGGGGAGGGGCGGATTTTGGCCCTGCCAAATTTGGGGTTCGCGCCGTGACCCCCCCAAAAATAGCGGCGGCTCCGGTGTCGCCGCCGGGCTCGGGTGACATTTTGGGGGGGCCCCTCCCCCCCCCCCCCCAACCTTGACCCCCCCCGCGGCCAAAAATAAAATTTAAAAATAAAATCGGGGGGGGGGGGGGAGGATTTAAAGGAAAATTTTGGGGTTTTTTAAGGGGTGGGGAACCCCAAAAATCGGCGCCATCCCCCCCAAAAAATTGTCACAAACCCCCCCCAAAAAATAGGCGCGACCCCTCCCCCCAAAATAAGAAAATTTGAGCAATTTTTGGAACCCCCCCCCCCAAAATTTTTGGAAGCTCCCAAAAATTTCACAACCCCTCCCCCCCCCAAAAAATTGGTGTGATCCCCCCAAAAATTGTCACAAATCCCCAAAAATTGTCACAAACCCCCTATTAAAATTGTCACAAAACCCCAAAATTGTCACAACCTCCCCCAAATTTTTCCCTTCCCAAAAAATTGTCACGCCCCCAAAAATTGTCCCAATCCCCCAAAAATGTCACCCCCCCAAAATGTCACCCCCCCAAAAATGTCACTCCCAAATGTGTCACCCGCCCAAAATTGGCACAACCCACCCAAAAATTGTCCCAAAAACTGTCACCCCCAAAAATGTCACAAATTCCCAAAATTGTCACAACCCCCCAAATTTCTCCCTTCCCAAAAAATGTCACCCCCAAAAATGTCACAACCGCCCCAAAATTCTCCAAACCCCCCCAAAATGTCACCCCCAAAAATTGTCACCCCCCAAAAAAATTGTCCCAACACCCCAAAAATGTCACCCCCCAAATTTGTCACCCCCCAAAAATGTCCCCCCCAAAAATGTTGCCCCCCAAAATGTCACAAATTCCCAAAAATGTCACCTCCCCAAAAATGTCACCCCCAAAAATGTCACCCCCCAAAATTGTCACAAACCCCCCCAAAAAATTGTCTCAACCCCCCCAAAAATGTCACCCCCAAAAATTGTCACCCCCCAAAATCGTCACAAATTCCCAAAATGTCACCCCCAAAAATTGACACCCCCCCAAAATTTCACAAAACTCCAAAATTGTCCCAACCCCCCAAAATTGTCACAACCCCCCCAAATCTCTCCCCTCCCCCCAAAATTTGTCACCCACCAAAAATGTCCCAACCCCCCAAAAATGTCACCCCCCAAAATTATCACAAATTCCCAAAATTGTCCCAGCCCCCCAAAAAAGTCACTCCCAAATTTGTCACCCCCCCAAAATTGTCACAACTCACCCCAAAATTGTCCCAACCCCCCCAAAAATGTCATAAATTCCCAAAATTGTTACCCCCCAAAATGTCCCCCCCAAAACTGTCACAAACCCCCCCAAATTTCTCCCTTCCCAAAAATGTTACCCCCAAAAATTGTCACCCCCAAAATGTCACCCCCAAATTGTCCCAATCCCCCAAATTTGTCACCCCCCCAAAATTGTCCCAAGCCCCCCAAAAATGTCACCCCCAAAAATTGTCACAAATTCTCAAAATTGTCACAACCCCCCAAATTTCTCCCTTCCCAAAAAATGTCACCCCAAAAAAATGTCACCACCGCCCCCAAATTGTCCCAACCCCCCCAAAATGTCACCCCCCAAAATTGTCACAAACTCCAAAATTTGTCCCAGCCCCCCCAAAAATGTCACAAATTCCCAAAATTGTCACAACCCCCCCAAATTTCTCCCTTCCCAAAAATTGTCACCCCACCAAAATTGTCACCTCCAAACGTGTCCCAACCCCCCAAAAAAGTCACCCCCAAAATTGTCACAAACCCCCCCAAAATTGCCCCAACCTTCCCAAAAATGTCACCCCCAAAAATGTCATAAATTCCCAAAATTGTCACCCCCAAAAATTGTCCCAACCCCCCCAAAAATGTCACCCCCAAAATTGTCCCAACCCCCCAAAATTGTCACAACCCCCCCAAATCTCTCCCCTCCCCCCAAAATTTGTCACCCACCAAAATTGTCCCAACACCCCAAAAATGTCACCCCCCAAATTTGTCACCCCCCCAAAATTGTCCCAACCCCCCAAATCTGTCCCTTCCCAAAAATGTCACCCCCCAATTCTGTCCCCCCCCAAATTTGTCACCCCCCCAGATTTCACCCTTCCCAAAAATTGTTACACCCCAAAAATTGTCCCAATCTCCCCAAAATTGTCACCCCCAAAAATGACCCAATGCCCCCCAAAAATGTCACCCCCCCAAAATTGTCACCCCCCCCAAATCTCTCCCCTCCCCCCAAAATTTGTCACCCCCAAAAATGTCACAACCCCCCAAAGTCACCCCCCAAAATGTCACCCCTCAAAAATGTTGCCCCCCAAATTCGTCACCCCCCAGAATGTCACCCTCCCAAATTTGTCACCCCCCAAAATTGTCACAACCCACCCAAAAATTGTCCCAACCTTCCCAAAAATGTCACCCCCAAAAATGTCATAAATTCCCAAAATTGTCACCCCGAAAATTGTCACCGCCCCAAATTTGTCACCCTCCAAAATTGTCCCCAAACCCCAAAATTGTCCCCCCCCCCATTAAAGATGTCACCCCAAAGAAATGTCACAACCCCCCCAAAATCGTCACAAATTCCCAAAATTGTCACCCCCCAAATTTTTCACCCCCCCAAAAATGTCACCCCCCAAAAAGTCACTCCCAAAATTGTCACCCCCTCATTAAAGATGTCACCCCAAAAAAATGTCAGCCCCCAAAATTGTCACACTGTTAAAGATGTCACCCCAAAAAAATGTCCCAACCCCCCAAATTTGTCACCCCCCCAAAAATGTCACCTCCCCAAATTTCCCCCCCCCGTTCAGTCCCCAGGGGGGGTTCGGGTGTCACCCCCCCCGCCCCTCCCCCACCCCGCGGTGACAGCGACACCCCCAAAGCGCTGAGTCAGCACCGCCGGGACCGCCCCGAAATTCGCTTTTTGTACCCCAAAATTCGCTTTTTGTACCCCCAAAATTCGCTTTTTGCACCCCCAAAAATTCGCTTTTTACACCCCAAAATTCACATTTTGTACCACCAAAAATTCGCTTTTTAAACCCCAAAAATTGCCCCAAAAATCGTATTTTACACCCCTAAAATCCGCATTTTTACGCCCCAAAATTCGCATTTTTACACCCCGAAATCACCCAAAAAATCCTACTTTTATAGCGCAAAATCACCCCAAAATTCGCTTTTTACACCCCAAAAAAACCGTATTTTACACCCCCAAAAATTCGCTTTTTGCACCCCAAAATTCACTTTTTGTACCCCAAAATTCGCTTTTTACACCCCAAAAATTGCCCCAAAAATCACATTTTACACCCCTAAAATTCACTTTTTGTACCCCAAAATTCGCATTTTGTACCCAAAAATTCGCATTATTACACCCTAAAAAAATCAGTTTTACACCCCAAAATCACCCCCAAAAATTCGATTTTTACACCCCCAAAATTTGCATTTTTACACCCCAAAAATTCCTATTTTTCACTCCAAATTCACCCCCAAAATTCGCATTTTACACCCCAAAAATTCGCATTTTTCACCCCCAAATCTCAAAAAAACCCCGCATTTTTACCCCTAAAAATTCTATTTTTTCACTCCAAATTCAGCCCCAAAATTCGCATTTTACACCCCAAAATTTCGCATTTTTGCCCCAAAATTCATCCCAAAAATTCACAATTTTCACACTAAAATCGCCCCCCAAAAAATCACATTTTTACCCCTAAAAATTCCATTTTTTCACTCCAAAATCACCCAAAAATTTGCATTTTCCAGCCCCAAAATTCCCATTTTTACCCCTCAAAAATCGCCCATAAAATTCTTATTTTTACCCCCAAAAATTCACATTTTCACCCCAAAAATCGCCCCAAAAATTCATTTTCACCCAAAATTCCTCCCAAAAATTCGCGTTTTACACCCTCAAAAATTCAAAATTTTCCCTCCAAAATTGCCCAAAAAATTTGCATTTTTTAACCCCAAAATTTGCATTTTTTACCCCTAAATTTGCATTTTTAACCTCAAAATTTGCATTTTTCACCACTAAATTTGCATTCTTTACCCCCAAAGTATTAATTAGCTCCGTTAATTAAGGATTTAATTAAATGTTTCAATTAATTCTGCCCCCGGTTAATTCAGCTGCTCATTAATAAATGGTGATTAATGGGTAATTAATGAGTAATTAGTGGGTAATTAATGAGTTAATAATGAGTATTTAATGAGTAATTAATGGGTAATGAGCGGGTAATTAATGGGTAATTAATGAGCAAGTAATGAGTGATTAATGGGTAATTAATGAGTAATTAAGGGTGATTAATAGCTAATTTCCCCCTCATTAATTAAAAATATTCAAAATTTGAAAAAACTAACAAAATTCAATTAAATTATTTGAGTAATTAAAATAAAATAAAAATTTAAAAAATTAATTAAATTCATACCTCCCCGAGCCAGTTAATTCCCCCGATAATTAATTAACACCATTAATTAATTAAAAAAACAAAATCAATTAAAGAATCAATTAAAAATTCCCAATGAAATAATAGAAATAAATAAAATTAAATTACTGACGAAATTAAAATAAACAAATTAGCGCCCCCCAGGGCCATGAAGGCCGGCGCTAATTAAGCCCTTTGCTAATTAAGCGCGTTAATTACCGGCCTTGGCCTCGGGCATGGCGGCGGCGCGCGGGAGGGAATGGCCCCGCCCCCCCCGCGCGCGCCTTTAAACCCCATTGGCCACTCCCACACAGGCCACGCCCACACAGGCCACGCCCCCATGCAGACCACGCCCCTCACACAAACCACGCCCCCTTATGGGGGGGGATTTCAGTCCAATGGAACCTTCCAGCCCCCCCCCCCCTCCAACCCCAATGGAACATTCCGGCCCCTCCCCACCCGATTTTTGGGGTTTTCCTCCAATTTTTGGGGATTTTTCACCCCAAATTTTTGGGGTTTTCTCCGAAATTTGCAATTTCTGCCACAATTTTTGGGTTTTCCACCACGATTTTTGGGATTTCCCCCCAAATTTTCTGGGGTTTTTCCCCCCAATTTTAGGGTTTTCCACACCAATTTTGGGTTTTTTCCCCAAATTTTGGGGGTTTTTCCCGATTTTTTTGGGATTTTCATCCCAAATTTTGGGATTTCCACCCAAATTTTCAATTTATGCCGCATGTTTTGGGTTTTCCCCCCAATTTTTTGGGGGTTTTTTCCCATTTTTTGGGATTTTCTCCCAAATTTCAGTGAGTTTTTCTGAATTTTCGATTCCCACCTACATTTTGAAATTCCCACCCAAATTTTGGGATTTCCCCCCGAATTTTGGGTATCATTCCCAAATTTTGGAATTTCCACCCCAAGTTTTTGCCATTTCCTCCCAAATTTTGGGATTCCCACCCCAATTTTTTGGGAATTCTTCCCAATTTTTGGGATTTCCCCCCAATTTTTTTTTTCCCAAATTTTAAAGTTTTTTTCACAATTTTAGGATTCCCACCCCAATTTTCTGGGATTTCCACTCAAATTTTTTGGGATTCCCACCCAATTTTGGGATTTTTGACCAAATTTTCCATTCACACCTCAAATTTTGGGATTTCCCCCCAATTTTGTTTTTTTTCCCAAATTTTCTGGGATTCCCACCCAAAATTCTGGGATTCCCACCCCAATTTTTTGGGATTTCCCACCCCAATTTTTTGGGATTTCCACCCCAAACTTTTGGGATTTCCCCACAAATTTTGCGGGTTTTTTTCCCAATTTTTTACCATTTCCCACCCAATTTCTCGGGATTCCCACCCCAAATTTTGGGGATTTCCCCACGAATTTTGCGGGTTTTTTTCCCAATATTTTGGGATTCCCACCCTAATTTTTTACCATTTCCCACATAAATTTCAGGATTCCCACCCCAAATTTTTGGGATTTCCCAACGAATTTTGTGGGTTTTTTCCCAATTTTTTACCATTTCCCACCCAATTTTTTGGGATTCCCACTCCAATTTTTTACCATTTCCTACCCAATTTCTTGGTACTCCCACCCCAAATTTTTGGGGTTTCCCCGCGAATTTTGTGGTGGTTTTTTCCCAATTTTTTACCATTTCCCACCCAATTTTTTGGGATTCCCACCCCGAATTTTCACCGTTTCCCACGTAAATTTCAGGATTTCCACCCCAAATTTTTGGGATTTCCCCATGAATGTTGTGGGGTTTTTTTTCCCAATTTTTTGGGATTCCCACCCGAATTTTTCCCCATTTTCCACCCAATTTTTTGGGATTTCCCACCCCAATTTTTTGGGATTTCCACCCAATTTCTCGGGATTTCCACCCCAAATTATTGGGATTTCCCCACGAATTTTGCGGGGGTTTTTTCCCAATTTTTTTTGATTCCCACCCTGATTTTTCCCCATTTCCCACCCAAATTTCAGGATTTCCCCCCAAATTTTCCCCCGTTTCCCCCAAATAACAGCCCCACACCATCTCCACGTGCCCAAACTCGGTTTATCTCCGACTCCAACACTCGAGTGGGGGAAAATTCCCTCGGGGGACCAACAAAATCCACCCAAAATCCCCCAAAATCCACCCAAAAAATTCCCACCCACAAAACTCCTCTTCACCACCGGACCGAACCATTTCCTCTCCGCGGGGGGGGGGGGACGGGATGAATTTTGGGGCGTTTCGCCGTTTTTTGGGGGTTTTTTTCGGGGTTTTTGGGGTATTTACAGCGGGGGGAGGGGCAGGGCGGGCGGGGCGGGGCCCCCCGGGGATTTGGGGGGCCCGGGGGGGTTTTGGGGCTCCTCGGGGGGTTGGGGGGCGCCCCCGCGGCGGCCGCGCTTGCGGAAGTATTTGTAGCGCTGCACGTAGGCGCTGACCAGGCGCGTCACCTTCACCGGGTTGATCTCCCCGCTGCGGCTGTGGCAGATCTGGGGAAAAAACACGGGATTTTGGGATTTTGGGGGATTTTGGGGGGTTTGGGGGATTTTTTGGAATTTTTTGGGATTTTTTTGGAGGGGTTTTGGGGAGTTTTCAGGCATTTTTTGTGATTTTTTGAGGGATTTTTGAGATTTTTTGGGGGATTTTGGGGGTTTTTTTGTGATTTTATTCGGTTTTTTGGGGGTTTTGGGATTTTGGGGATATTTTTGGGATTTTTTTGGGGGTTTTTGGGGAGTTTTCAGGCATTTTTTGTGATTTTTTGAGGGATTTTTGTGATTTTTTTGGGGGGGTTTTTAGGGTGCTTTTGGGGTTTTTTTGGGGATTTTGGGGTTTTTGGGCTTTTTGGGATTTTTGGAATTTTTTGGGGATTTTTTGAGGGGGGGGTTCTGGTTTTTTTAGGCATTTTTTGTGATTTTTTGCAGGATTTTTAGGACCTTTGTTGGGATTTTTGTGGATTTTTGGGGGGGTTTTTAGGGTGTTTTTGGGGGTGTTGAGGGATTTTTGGGGGTTTGGGGAATTTTTGGGATTTTTTTGGGATTTTTTTGGAGGGGTTTTGGGGCTTTTTTTTGTGATTTTTTGCGGGATTTTTGTGATTTTTTGGGCATTTTTGGGGGTTCTGGGGGTTTTTTTTGTGATTTTATTTGGTTTTTTTGGGGATTTTGGGGGGTTTTGGGGATTTGGGAATTTTTTGGGATTTTTTGGGGATTTTTTTGGGGGGGTTTGCGGGTTTTTTAGGCATTTTCTGTGATTTTTTGCAAGATTTTTAGGACGTTTATTGGGATTTTTGTGGTTTTTTGGGGGATTCTTAGGGTGTTTTTGGAGGTGTTGAGGGATTTTTGGGGGGTTTTGGAATTTTTGGGGGATTTTTTGGGGATTTTTTTGGGAAGGTTTCGGGGGTTTTTTAGGAATTTTTTGTGATTTTTTGAGGGATTTTTGGGATTTTTTTGGGGTTTTTAGGTTGCTATTGGGGGGTTTTTTGGGATTTTGGGGCTTTTGAGGTTTGGGGGCTTTGGGGGATTTTTTGGGATTTTTTTGGGATTTATTTGGGGGGGTTATTGGGGCGTTTTGGGTATTTTTTAGGCATATTTGCAGGATTTTTGTGATTTTCAGGGGGTTTTTAGGGTGCTTTCGGGGGTTTTTTGGGGGGGGTTTTGGGGATTTTTTTGGGGATTTTTGGGGGGGTTATTCAGGGGTTTTGGGGATATTTTAGGCATTTTTTGTGATTTTTTGCAGGATTTTTAGGACGCTTGTTGGGATTTTTGTGATTTTTTGGGGGGTTTTTAGGCATTTTTTTCTCGTTTTTCCCCATTTTTTTCCCGATTTTCCCAGTTTTTTCCCGTTTTCCCCCATTTTCGCCCCAAATCCTGTCACCTTGTGCACGGCCTTGCGCAGGATGTCCTTGTACTCGTCCTTGCTGATGTCCTTGCGCTGGTAGAAGGGTTTGATGGCGAGTTTCACCTCCTCCACCGCGCGCTCCTGCGTGTGCAGCTTCTGCAGGTACTGCGGGGGGAAACGGGGCACAAAGGGTCACACAGGGGTCACAGCGGGGTCACGGGGTCACACAGGGTCACCATGAGGTCAGCATGAGGTCATGGGGTCACCATAAGGTCACAGGGTCACCATGAGACCATGGGGTCACCCAGAGTTCACCGTGATGTCACCATGAGGTCATGGGGTCACTGCAAGGTCACAGAGTCACCATAAGGGCACAGGGTCACCATGAGACCATGGGGTCACCTAGGGTCACCATGAAGTCATCATGAGGTAATGGGGTCAACACAAGGTCATGGGGTCACCATGAGGTCACAGAGTCACCATTAGGGCACAGGGTCACCATAAGGGCACAGGGTCACCATAAGGTCAAAGGGTCACCATGAAACCATGGGGTCACGCAGGGTCACCATGAGGTCACCACAAGGTCATGGGGTCACACAGAGGTCACAGTGTCACCACTAGATCGTATGAGGTCACAGGGACACCATGAGGTCATGGGGTCACACAGGGTCACACCAGGGTCATGGAGCACTATAGGGTCACACAGGGTCATGGGGTCAGCACGAAATCATGGGGTCACCACAAGGTCACAGGGTCACCATGAAATCATGGGGTCACCATGAGACCATGGGGTCACCCAGGGTTCACTGTGAGGTCAGCATGAGGTCACAGGGTCGCCATAAGGTCACAGGATCACCATGAGACCATGGGGTCAACTATGGTCACCGTGAGGTCACCACAAGGTCATGGGGTCACCATAAGGTTACAGGGTCACCATGAAACCATGTGGTCACCAATGGTCACCACAAGGTCATGGGGTCACCGCAAGGTCATGGGGTCACACAGGGGCCACCACTAGGTCATATGAGGTCACAGGGACACCATGAGGTCATGGAGCACCATGGGGTCACACCAGGGTCATGGGGTCAGCACGAAATCATG
This sequence comes from Taeniopygia guttata, assembly GCF_048771995.1. Classification (NCBI taxonomy): domain Eukaryota; kingdom Metazoa; phylum Chordata; class Aves; order Passeriformes; family Estrildidae; genus Taeniopygia; species Taeniopygia guttata. The sequence goes on from NC_133062.1 coordinate 1,339,073, forward strand.
GGGTCACCATAAGTCACAGGGTCACCATGAAATCATGGGGTCACCATGAGACCATGGGGTCACCCAGGGTTCACTGTGAGGTCAGCATGAGGTCACAGGGTCGCCATAAGGTCACAGGATCACCATGAGACCATGGGGTCAACTATGGTCACCGTGAGGTCACCACAAGGTCATGGGGTCACCATAAGGTTACAGGGTCACCATGAAACCATGTGGTCACCAATGGTCACCACAAGGTCATGGGGTCGCCACAAGGTCATGGGGTCACCCACGGTCACCGTGAGATCAGCACGAGGTCATGGGGTCACCATTAGGGCATGGGGTCACCATAAGGTCACAGGGTCACCATGAAATCATGGGGTCACCTCGGGTCACCGTGAGGTCACCACAAGGTCATGGGGTCATCACGAGGTCATGGGGTTACCACAAGGTCATGGGGTCACCGCAAGGTCATGGGGCCGCCATAAGGTTACAAGGTCACCTCAAGGTCATGAGGTCACACAGGGGTCACAGGGTCACCACTGGGTCATATGAGGTCAGTGGGACACCATGAGGTCAGGGGGTCACACGGGGTCACCATGGGGTCGTGAGGTCACCATAAGGCCACAGAGTCATCGTGAGGTCACCACAAGGGCATGAGGTCACACAGGGGTCACAGGGCCACCACTGGGTCGTATGAGGTCACAGGGACACCATGAGGTCCCCAAAGTCCCCAACCCCCCCATGTCCCCCAAGTCCCCAACATCGCCAACATCCCCGATGTCCCCAAATGTCCTCAATGTCCCCAACATCCCCAACCCTCCCAAATGTCCCAAATCCCCCCAACATCCCCAATGTCCCCAAATTCCCCAACATCGCCAACGTTCCCAATGTCCCCAATCCCCCCAACCCCCCCATTGCCCCCAACCCCGCCAAATCCCCCCAACGCCCCCAAATGTCCCTGATGTCCCCCACTGTCCCCAACATCCTCAACCCCAACGTCCCCAATATCCCCAATCCCAATGTCCCCCAATCCTTCCAAATGTCCCCAACCCCCCCCAAATATCCCCAACGTCCCCAACCCCCCTGATGTCCCCAATGTCCCCAACCCCCCCAGTGTCCCCAATGTCCCCAATGCTCCCAACCCCCACAATGTCCCAATGTCCCAAACCCCCCAACGCCCCCAAATGTCCCAAATCCCCCCCAATGTCCCCAATCCCCACACATCACCAATGTCCCCAAACCCCCCAACCTTCCCCAAATCTCCCCAGCCCCCCCGATGTCCCCAATGTCCCAAATCCCCCAACGCCCCCAAATGTCCCAAATCCCCCCCAAATATCCCCAACGTTCCCAACGTCCCCAACCCCCCAAATGTTCCCAATGTCCCCAGTGCCCCCCAAATGTCCCTAATGTCCCCAACCCCCCCATTGCCCCCAACTCCCCCAAATGTCCCAAATCCCCCAACACCCCCAAACGTCCCCAACCCCCCCCAAATGTCCCCAATCCCCACACATCACCAATGTCCCCAATGTCCCCCAACGTCCCCAACCTCCCCCAAATCTCCATAACCCCCCCGATGTCCCAAATCCCCCAAATGTCCCCAACGCCCCCCAACCCCCCCAAATCTCCCCAATCCCCCCCAATGTCCCCAAACCCCAAATGTCCCCAATCACCCTAAATGTCCCCAAATTCCCCCAAATCCCCCCAACCCCCCCAATGTCCTCAGTGTCCCCAATGTCCCCAATCCATCCAATGTCCCCAAACCCCCCGATGTCCCCAATGCCCCCAATGTCCCCAAATGTCCCCCCCCCCACCCCCCCAGTGTCCCGGTACCTTGTCGCTGTCCCCTCTGCCCTCGCTGTCCCTCCTGTCCCCCCCGTACAGGGGGGCTCCGGGCCCCGCCCCCCCCAGGCCGGGCAGGGTGGGGGTGGGGGGCGCGGGGGGGCCCCCCCCGAGGGGCAGCAGGTACGGGGGGGGGCCCTGGGGGGGGCCCGGGGGGGCGGGGGGGGGCGGGGCGGGGCCCAGGGGGGGAGGGGCGGCCTTGCCCTGGCTCAGGATCTGCCGAAAAAGGGAAAAAAATTGGGGGGCAACTTTTTTGGGGTGTCCTCGGGGCTTTTTGGGGTCCCCACCCCCATTTTGGGGTGTCCCTGGTCATTTTTGGGGGTCCCCACCCTCATTTTGGGGTGTCCTCGCTGCTTCCTGGGGGTCCCCACCCTCATTTTGGGGCGTCCCTGGTCCTTTTTGGGGTCCCCACGTCATTTTGGGGTGTCCCTGGTCATTTTTGGGGTCCCCACCCTCATTTTGGGGTGTCCTCGGTGCTTTTTGGGGTCCCCACCCTCATTTTGGGGTGTCCTCGGTGCTTCTTGGGGGTCCCCACCCTCATTCTGGGGTGTCCTTGGTCATTTTTGGGGGTCCCACCCTCATTTTGGGGTGGCCCTGGTCATTTTTGGGGGTCCCCACCCCCATTTTTGGGTATCCCTGGTCATTTTTGGGGGTCCCCACCCCCATTTTGGGCTGTTCCTTTTGGGGTCCCCATCTCTCCTCCCACTGTCCCACCCCAGTTTTGGGGTCCCCACCCCCTGTCCCCCCCCAGTTTCGGGGTCCCCTCCGGGTGTCCCCCCAAATTTGGGGTCCCCACCTGGTTGGTGGCCTGGATCAGCTCCTGCGCCTTGGCCCGGCTGGCCAGGTTGGCCTCCTCCATCTTGAACAGCAGCGCCGTCACTGCACCCCAAAAACACCCCAAAAACCGCCCGTTACCCCCGGGGGCACCCCAAAAACACCCCAAAACATCCCAAAAACACCCCAAAAACACCCCAAAAACACCCCAAAAACACCCGTTACCCCGGGGAAACCCCAAAAACACCCCAAAACACCCCAAAAACACCCCAAAAACCCGTTATCCTGGGGCACCCCAAAAACACCCAAAAACACCCCAAAACACCCCAAAACACCCCAAAAACACCCGTTACTGCCGGGGGCACCCCAAAAACACCCCAAAAACACCCCAAAACACCCCAAAACACCCCAAAAACCCCGTTATCCCCGGGGGCACCCCAAAACCACCCCAAAAACCCCCGTTACCCCGGGGGCACCCCAAAAACACCCCAAAACGTCCCAAAAACACCCAAAACCACCCCAAAACACCCCAAAAACACCCCAAAACACCCCAAAACCCCCCAAAACTACCTTAAAACCCTCTAAAAAATCCCCCAAACCCCCCCAAACACACCCCAAAACCCACCATAAATACACCAAAACACCCAAAACCCCCCAAAAACACCCCAAAAAAAAACCCCAAAACACCCCAAAACCACGCCACAAAAACCCCAAAGCAACCCAAAACCCCCCCAAAACCTGCCAAAAACTCCCAAAACACCCCAAAAAAACCCAAAACTTTCACCTACATGCCAAAACACCCCAAAACCCCCCCAACCCCCCTCAAAACCCCCCAAAAAGCCCCAAAATGCCCCCAAAAAACCCCCAAAACCCCCCCCAAAAAAACCCCAAAATTTCACCTATGTGCCAAAATCCCCCAAAACCACCCCCAAAGCCCCTGCAAAACCCCAAAAACAACCCAAGACCCACCATAAACACTCCAAAACCCCCTGTTACCCCCGGGGTCACCCCAAAAACACCCCAAAAACCTCCTAAAACCCCCCCAAAACCCCCCAAACCCACCACCTACGTGCCAAAACCCACCCAAACTCCCAAAATCCCCCAAACCCCCCCAAAAACCCCCCAACCCCGCCACCTACGTGCCAAAATGCCCCAAAATCCCCCCAAAAACCCCCCAAATCCCCCAAAACCCCCCCAAAATACCACCTACGTTCCAAAATCCCTCCAAAACCATCCCAAAGCCCCCAAGAACCCCCCAAAAACTCCCAAAATCCCCCAAAAATGCCAGCTATGTGCCAAAACCCCCCAAAACCACCCCAAAGCCCCCAAGAACCCCCCCAAAAATCCCCCAAAAACTGCCCCAAAATCCCCAAAACCACCCCAAAACCCCTAAAAAAACCCAAAAAATTTCACCTATGTGCCAAAACCCCCCCAAAACCCCCCCAAAAACTCCCCAACCCCCCCCCCAAAAATCCCCTAAAACCATCCAAAATCCCCCCAAAACCCCCCCAAACCCCCCCAATCCCCCCAACCCGCCACCTACGCGCCAGGACGCCGCTGGTGGCGCAGTCCACGCCGCCCTGCAGGCTCCAGCCCGGTGCTGGTGCCGGTGCCGCCGGCGCCGCCGGTGCCGCTCTGCCGCCGTCGTCCTTCCCCTCGCTGCGGCTGTCGGCCTCGGGCTCCGCCCCACTTTGGGGGTCCCCCACACCCGTCCCCTCGGTTTTGGGGGGCGCCGCGGCGCCGTCCTCGGCGAGGAAGGACACGTCGGGGGTCTTGCAGCTGCTGTCCACCGTCTGCGAGTCCGGCGTCAGCTCCCGCTCCGCCGCGCCCGCCGCGTTCACCGATTTCGGCGCGGTGACCGCCGGTGACGGAGGACTGGGGGGTTTTGGGGTCCCCCCGGCGGATTTCTCCGAGCCGGACCAGGCGGGTTCGGTTTTGGGGGGCAGGCGCAGCGGGGGGGAGGCGGCGCTTTGGCTGCAGCTGTCGGCCTTGGATTTCTTCAGCGCGGCGGCGCCGCCGGCGCCGGTTTTGGTTTTGGTTTTCCTCTTCTTGCGCGCCTCGCCCTTGGTTTTAACCTTCACCTTCTTCACCGCGCCCTTGGTTTTGGGGGGTTTGGCTTTGCGCGGTTTGGCCCCCGCCTCGTTCCGCGGTTCGGTTTTGGGGGGTCCTTTCTCCGCCTTCTCCTCGGCCTTGAGGAACGCCGCGCGGCTCTCGGCGTCGCGGGCGAACTTCACCCCGATTCCGGCGGTGCCGCCGTCCTTGCCGGGCGTCGTGGTGGAGCTGACGCCCTCACGGATCAGCACCGACACCTTGGACTGCAGCTTCACCTTCCTCGGCGCCGCCGGTGCCGCCGGAGCTTTCGGCGCCGCCGTTTCCGCCGCTTCCTTGCCGTGCCCGGTTTTGCCTTTCCGCCCGGTTTTTTCCCGTTGTTTCTCCTTGTTTTTTGGTGGTTCGGCCGCCACCGGCTCGGCGTAATCCTTGAATTTTTTCTTGTATTTCTCCCTGGCCGGCGGCCGCTCCTCGGTGCGGCCGCGCTTCCTCTCCTTCTCCTTCTTGCCGGGCTCGTTGGGCGCCGGCCGCGCGTCGGTTTTGCGCGCCGGCGGCTCGGCGTGCTCGCGGTCGGAGAAGCCCTCGAAGCTCAGCCCCTCCGAGTCGTAGAGCACCTCCCGCTTGGGCTCGGGCGTGCCGGCGGCGCGCCGGCTCACCGTGATGGTCCTTTTGATGGCGAACAGGTCCGAGTCGTTCAGCTCCTGCACCGAGGGCGGCACCACGGCGCGGGGCTCGCGGCGCCGCGCCGCCTCGCCCTTCTCCGCCTTGGCCTCGGCGTCGCGCCGGGAGCCGCGGCGCTCCCGGGACCTCGAGCGCTGCTTCTTCTTCTTCTTCTCGCCGCGGTGCTTCTCCTTGTGCCGCGAGCGCCCGGAGCTGCCGGAGCGCCGCCGCCGCCGCTTCTCCCGCGAGCGCGAGCGCCGCGACCACGAGCGCCGGCGCGACCGCGACCGCGACCCGCGCCGCCGGTGCCGCTCCTTCGATTTCGGCGCCGGCTCCGGCGCTTTCTTGGCGCTGCCGCCGGCCCAGGCGGTGCCGCCGGTGCCGGAGGAGCCGCCGCGCTCGCGGGACCGTTTCGATTTCTTGCGGGACGCCGCCGACGGCGAGCGCGGCGAGGGCGGCGCGCGGAGCCGCCGCTGGCTCAGGATTTTGCGCCGCAGGTCGGAACCGCCGCCGGCGGCGCCGCCGCTTTTCCAGCGCGGATCCGGCTGCAATTCGGCGCCGAAATCGGCCTCTTCGTCCGAGTCGGCGTGCAGCGACAGGAAATCGTCGCCGCCCTCAGGCAGCCGCGGCGCTCGCGGCTCCGGCGCGCGGCCGCGGGCGTTCCCGGCGTTCCCGGCGTTGCCGGCGGTGCCGCGGAAGATCCGCAGCGGGCTGAAGCGCTCCTCCTCCGGCTGCACGATCTCGCCCTCCTCGATCTCCGAGTCGCCCGGCGTGCCCCACTCGCGCCGCCCGCGGTGCCGCGGCGGTTTCGGCGCCCCTGCGGCGGCTCCGGCGGCGTTGGCGGCTCCTCCGCCGCGGGGTTGCGGTGGCACCGGCGGCGCTTTGGGGTTGCCGGCGGTCACCACCTCCAGGGAGAGCTTGCCGTCGAATTTGGCGTGCGCCTCGCTCTCGGCGCGGCCTTTGCCGCCCAGATCCACCACGAAGACGCGGCGGCGCGGCTCCGCCTCCACGGCGGCGGCGGCACGGCGGGGCGAGGAGCCTTCCTCCCGCTCTTCCTCCTCCTCCTCCTCCTCCTCTTCCTCCTCCTCCTCCTCCTCCTCCTCCTCCTCCTCGGGCAGCGTGGAGTCGGCGCCGGGCGCGTTGGGCGGCGTTTTCGGCGGCGCCGGCTCCGGATCTTTCTCGAAGTCTTGGCTCAGGCTGTTGTCGTCGTAGATGCCGGCCAAGGTCTCCGAGATGCGGCTGATGCTGTGCGAGACGTCCGGCAGCGCCGGCTGCTCTTCCTCCTCCTCCTCCTCCTCCTCCTCCTCTTCCTCCTCCTCTTCTTCCTCCTCCTCCTCTTCATCCTCCTCCTCCTCCTCCTCCTCCTCCTCGGGGCTGGGGCTGCTGCGCGAGGAGCTGGGGTTGGAGCCGGTGGGGTCGAAGGGGTCGTACTTCTGGTCCTGCCGCCCTTCGGCCTCTTTGCCGGGCGAGGAAGATGAGGCGGCGCCGCCGGCGGTTCCGGCAGAACCGGCGCCGTAACCGAATTCCGCCGCGGCGCCGCCGCCGCCGCCCGCCGGGTTCTCCTCGTCCGTGGGGTGGAAAGGATCATAAATATCCAGGGAGGGCGAGCGGGGCCGGGCGGGAACGGGCGGGGGGCAGGAGGAAGAGGAGGCGGGCGAGGAGGAAGAGCGGGAGGAGGATGAGGATGAGGAAGAAGAGGAGGAAGAGGAGGAAGAGGAGGAGGAATCGGCTTTTTCCGGCGGGTGGGCGCGGCCGGGCTCGGCGCGGCCGGCGGGGGGTGGTTGTGGGGGGCGCTGCTGTTGGTGCTGTTGTTGTTTTTGGGGTCCCCCCGGCCCCCCCGGAGCGGCCGCTCGGGGTCCCCGGGGGCGCCGAGGCCGGGCCGGGGTCGGGGGAGGGGCGCGGCGGGTCCGGTGGGGGAGGGGAGGAGCCGGGGGGGTCCCGGCGGGGGGGCCCGGGGGGCACGGGGGACCCCCGGGGACGCGCCAGCGGCGGGAGGAGGAGCCGGGGAGGGGACCTGGGGGGGACAGGAGGTGGCATCAAATTTGGCAAAGAGGTACTCGAAATATCGACTTTGCACCCCAAAATATCCCATTTGTACCCCAAATACCCCATTTGTACCCCAAAATGTCCCGTGTACCCAAAATATCCCATTTTTAGCCAAAATATCCCATTTGCACCCCAAAATATCCCATTTGTACCCCAAAATGTCCCATTTGTATCCCAAAAATTCCATTTGTTCCCCAAAATATCCCATTTGTACCCCAAAATATTCCATTTGTACCCAAAATATCCCATTTGTTCCCTAAAATATCCAATTTTTAGCCCAAAATATCCAATTTTTAGCCAAAATCCCCCATTCCCATTTCCAGCCCAAAATATCCCACTTGTACCCAAAAATATCCCATTTGTACCCCAAAATATCCCATTTGGACCCCAAAGTATCCCATTTGTACCCCAAAATATCCCATTTGTACCCAAAATATCCCATTTGTAGCCCAAAATATCCCATTTGTACCCCAAATATTCCATTTGTAGCCCAAAATATCCCATTTGTAGCCCAAAATATTCCATACATAGCCCAAAATATCCCATTTGTACCCTAAATATTCCATTTGTTCCCCAAAATATCCCACTTGTACCCAAAATATCCCATTTGTACCCCAAAATATCCCATTTGTACCCCAAATATCCCATTTGGACCCCAAAATATTCCATTTGTTCCCCAAAATATCCCATTTGTACCCCAAAATCCCCCATTACCATTTCCAGCCCAAAATATCCCATTTGTACCCCAAAATATCCCATTTGTACCCCAAAATATTCCATACATAGCCCAAAATGTCCCATGTGTACCCAAAATATCCCACTTGTACCCAAAATATCCAAATTTTAGCCAAAATCCCCCATTCCCATTTCCAGCCCAAAATATCCCATTTGTACCCAAAATATCCCATTTGTACCCCAAAATGTCCCCTTTGAACCCCAAAATATCCCATTTGTACCCAAAATATCCCATTTGTACCCCAAAATGTCCCCTTTGAACCCCAAAATATCCCATTTGTACCCCAAAATATTCCATTTGTACCCCAAAATATCCAATTTTTAACCAAAATCCCCCATTCCCATTTCCAGCCCAAAATATCCCATTTGAACCCCAAAATATCCCATTTGTACCCAAAATATCCCCTTTGAACCCCAAAATGTCCCATTTGTACCCAAAATATCCCATTTGTACCCCAAATATCCCATTTGGACCCCAAAATATTCCATTTGTACCCCAAAATCCCCCATTACCATTTCCAGCCCAAAATATCCCATTTGTACCCAAAATATCCCATTTGGACCCCAAAATATCCCATTTGTACCCCAAAATATCCCATTTGTACCCAAAATATCCCATTTGTACCCCAAATATCCCATTTGTACCCCAAAATATCCCATTTGTACCCCAAAATATCCCATTTGTACCCCAAATATCCCATTTGTACCCCAAATATCCCCTTTGAACCCCAAAATATCCCATTTGTACCCCAAAATATTCCATTTGTTCCCCAAAATATCCCATTTGTACCCCAAATATCCCATTTGTACCCCAAAATATCCCCTTTGAACCCCAAAATATCCCATTTGTACCATAAAATATCCCACTTGTACCCAAAATATCCGATTTTTAGCCAAAATCCCCCATTCCCATTTCCAGCCCAAAATATCCCATTTGAACCCCAAAATATCCCACTTGTACCCAAAATATCCCACTTGTACCCCAAAATATCCCATTTGTACCCCAAAATATCCCACTTGTACCCCAAAATATCCCATTTGTACCCAAAATATCCCACTTGTACCCCAAAATATTCCATTTGTACCCCAAAATATCCCATTTGTACCCCAAAATATCCCATTTGTACCCCAAAATATCCCATTTGTACCCAAAATATCCCATTTGTACCCCAAAATGTCTTATTTGTACCCAAAAATATCCCATTTGTACCCCAAAATATTCCATTTGTACCCAAAAATATCCAATTTTTAGCTAAAATCCCCCATTCCCATTTCCAGCCCAAAATATCCCATTTGTACCCAAAATATCCCATTTGTACCCAAAATATCTCATTTGTACCCAAAATATCTCATTTGTACCCAAAATGTCCCATTTGTACCCCAAAATATCCCACTTGTACCCAAAATATCCCATTTGTACCCAAAATATCCCATTTGTACCCCAAAATATCCCATTTGTACCCAAAATATCCCATTTGTACCCCAAAATGTCCCCTTTGAACCCCAAAATATCCCATTTGTACACCAAATATCCCATTTGAACCCCAAAATATCCCACTTGTACCCCAAAATATCCCATTTGGACCCCAAAATATCCCATTTGTACCCAAAATATCCCATTTTTCCCTAAAATCCACCATTTCTGCCCTAAATTCTATAGAGTCCCTCAAAATATTCCATTTGCACCCCAAAAGATCCCATTTGCACCCCAAAAATCCCAAAATACACCCAAAATCCCCCCAACCCCCCGGCCAACATCCAACAAAACCACCTAAAAGGCTCCAAAATCCCCTCAAATCCCCCAAAATCCTCCCAAAACGCCCCCAAAATCCCCCTCAAATCTTCCCCAAACCCCAAAATGACCCCAAAATCCACCATAAACCCCCCAAAATCCACCTGAAGTGCCAAAATCCACCCAAAACCCCCCCAAAATCCACCCCAAGTTTCCCCCAAAATTCCAAAATCCACTCCAATTGCCCCCAATTCCCCTCAAACCCCCCCAAAATCCATCCCAAACCCCCCCAAATCCACCCAAACCCTCCTGAAAACCCCCGAAAATGCACCCAAAATCCTCCCAATTCCCCCCAAATCCCCTCAAACCCCCCCAAAATCCACCCCAAATCCCCCCAAATCCCCCCAAAATCCACCCCAATTCCCCCCAAATCCCCCCAAAATCCACCCCAATTCCCCCCCAAAATTCCAAAATCCTCCCAAAATCCCCCAAATCCACCTAAACCCTCCTGAAAACCCCCGAAAATGCACCCAAACCCTCCTGAAAACCCCCAAAAATCCACCCAAAATCCTCCCAAAACCCCCCAAAATGACCCCAAATCCCCCCCAAATCCCCCCAAACGCCCCCCGACCCCCTGACCTCCTTTGGGGGCTCTCCAGGGCCGCTCCCGGCGCAGGAGCCCCGAGGCGGCCGCCAGCCCCCCCAAATCGGCCACGCGGACCTCGGCCACCAACTCCAGCTCCTCGGCTTCGGGGGACCCCTCCCCGCTGGGGGCACAGGCACCGGCTGAACCCCAAAACCGACCCCGGGACCCCAAAATGGGCCCAGAAATGGAGCCCAAAACCCCAAAAATGGGCCCAGAAATGGAGCCCAAAACCCCAAAAATGGGCCCAGAAATGGAGCCCAAAACCCCAAAAATGGAGCCCAAAACCCCAAAAATGGGCCCCAGAAACCAACCCCGGGACCCCGAAAATGGGCCCAGAAACGGGGCACAAAGTCCCAAAAATGGAGCCCAAAGTCCCAAAAATGGAGCCCAAAATCCGATCCCAGAATCCCAAAAATGGACCCCAAAAATGGAGCCCAAAATCCCAAAAATGGGCCCCAGAAATGGAGCCAAAAATCCCACAAATGGGCCCCAGAAATGTAGCCCAGAATCCCAAAAATGGACCCCAAAACCCCAAAAATGGGCCCCAGAATCCCAAAAAATGGACCCCAGAAACGGACCCCAACATCCCAAAACCGACCCTAGAACCCCAAAAATGGGCCCCAGAAACAGAGCCCAAAATCCCAAAAATGGGCCCCAGAAACAGAGCCCAAAATCCCAAAAATGGGCCCCAAAAACGGAGCCCAAAGTCCCAAAAATGGAGCCCAAAATCCCCCCACGAGGCCCAAAAATGGACCCCAAAAATGGACCCCAAAATCCCAAACATGGACCCCAAAATCCCCCCCCCAGCGAAGCCCAAAAGTGGACCCCAGAAATGGACCCCAAAATCCCAAAAATGGATCCCAAAAATGGACCCCAAAATCCCAAAAATGGACCCCAAAATCCGATCCCAGAATACCAAAAATGGACCCCAAAAATGGACCCCAAAATCCCAAAAATGGACCCCAGAAATGGACCCCAAAATCCCAAAAATGGACCCCAAAATCCCCCCCTAAAGCCCAAAAGTGGACCCCGAAATGGACCCCAAAATCCAAAAAAATTGACCCCAAAAAATGGTCCCAAATATCCCACAAATAGACCCCAAAATCCCAAAAATGAACCACAAAAATAGACCCCCAAAATGGACTAAATAATCCCCCCTGAACCCCAAAAATGCGCCCCAAAAATAGACCCCAAAATCCCAAAAATGGACCCCAAAAATAGAGCCCAAAACCCCAAAAATGGACCCCAAAAATGGGCCCCAAAATCCCCCCTAAACCCCAAAAACAGGCACAGAAACCCAAATTTTTGGGGTCCCCTCCACCATTTTTGGGATTCCCTCCATTTTTGGGGTCACCCCAATTTTTAGGGTGTCCCCCCAAATTTTTGGGGATTCCCCCCCCAATTTTTGGGGATTTCCCCCAAATTTTGGATTGTTCCCCCCCTCATTTTTTGGGATCTCCCCCAATTTTTGGGGTCCCCCCCCCAATTTTTGGGGATTTCCCCCAAATTTTGGGTTGTTCCCCCCCATTTTTTGGGATCCATTCCCAATTTTTGGGGTCCTCCCCCAATTTTTGGGGATTTCCCCCAAATTTTGGGTTGTTCCCCCCCATTTTTTAGGGTCCATTCCCAATTTTTGGGGTGTCCCCCCCAAATTTTGGGGTCCCCCCCTCACCTGCTGAGCTGCAGCTGCTCCAGGGCCCCCCCCGGGCCCCCCACGGGCTCCCAAACCTGGGGGGAAACCCGAACTGGTCAGACTGGGAGGGACTGGTTTATACTGGGAGGGACTGGGAGGGACTGGGAGGGACTGGGACAAATTGGGAGGGACTGGGAGGGACTGGGAGGGGACTGGGAGGAACTGGGAGGGAACTGGGACAAACTGGGATGGACTGGGAGGGGTTTGGGGGGAACTGGGATATACTGGGAAGGGAACTGGGAGGGACTGGGACAAACTGGGAGGGACTGGTTTATACTGGGAGGGACTGGGAGGGAACTGGGAGGGAACTGGGAGGGACTGGTTTATACTGGGAGGGAACTGGGACAAACTGGGAGGGACTGGGAGGGAACTGGGAGGGAACTGGGACAAACTGGGAGGGACTGGGAGGGGTTTGGGGGGGACTGGGAGGGAACCGGGAGGGGTCTGGGGGGGAACTGGGAGGGACTGGTTTATACTGGGAGGGAACTGGAATAAACTGGGAGGGACTGGTTCATACTGGGAGAGACTGGGAGGGACTGGGAGAGACTGGGAGGAACTGGGACAAACTGGGAGGGACTGGGAGGGACTGGGAGTGAACTGGGACAAACTGGGAGGGACTGGTTCATACTGGGAGAGACTGGGAGGGACTGGTTTATACTGGGGGGACTGGGAGGGAACTGGGAGGGACTGGGAGGGAACTGGGACAAACTGGGACAAACTGGGAGGGACTGGGAGGGAACTGGGAGGGACTGGGAGGGACTGGGAGGGGACTGGGATATACTGGGATGGACTGGGAGGGAACTGGGCTGTACTGGGCCATACTGGGATGAACTGGGATGAACTGGGAACAGAAGGGAGATGGACTGGGATGGACTGGTCCACACAGGTCTGAACTGGTCTGTATTGGTCTGTACGGGTCCATACTGGTTTGTGCTGGTCCATACTGGTCTATACTGATCTGTACAGGTCTATACTGGTTTATACTGGTCCATACTAATCCATACTGGTTTATACTGTCCGTACTGGTCCATACTGGTTCATACCGGTCTGTACTGGTCCATACTGGTTCATACCGGTCTGTACCGGTCCATACTGGTTTACACTGGTCTGTACTGGTCCATACTGGTTTATACTGGTCTGTACCGGTCCATACTGGTTTACACTGGTCTGTACTGGTCCATACTGGTTTATACTGGTCTGTACAGGTCCATACTGGTTTACACTGGTCTGTATGGTCCGTACTGGTCCATACTGATCTATACTGGTCCGTACTGGTCCATACTGGTTCATACTGGTCTGTACTGGTCCATACTGGTTCATACTGGTCTGTACTGGTCCATACAGGTCCATACTGGTTTATACTGTCTGTACAGGTCCATACAGGTCCATACTGGTCCGTACTGGTCTGTACTGGTCTGTACTGGTCCATAGAGGTCCGTACTGGTTTATACTGTCTGTACTGGTCCATACTGGTCCGTACTGGTCTGTACTGGTCCATACTGGTTCATACTGGTCTATACTGGTCCATACTGGTTCATACTGGTCTGTACTGGTCCGTACTGGTCTGTACAGGTCCATACTGGTTTATACTGGTCCATACTGGTCCATACTGGTCTATACTGGTCTGTATGGTCCATACTGGTCCATACTGGTCCATACTGGTCTATACTGGTCTGAACTGGTCCATACTGGTTTATACTGTCCGTACTGCTCCATACTGGTCCATACTGGTCCATACTGGTTTATACTGTCTGTACTGGTCCATACTGGTTTACACTGGTCTGTATGGTCCATACAAGTCCATACTGGTTTATACTGGTCTGTACTGGTCCCTACTGATTTACACTGGTCCATACTGGTCTATACTGGTCCGTACTGGTCCATACTGGGACTCACCGTGCCGCCCTCGGGCCGGGCTCCCCAGCACCAGCGCTGCAGCCGGGGGGGCTTGTGGGGGGGGTCTGGGGACAGAGGGGACACCGTCAGAGGGGGGGGACAGCGGGGACACCCCAGGGGACACCCCAGGGGACATCAGGGACACCCCACGTGACATTGGGGACCCACAGGTGACATCGGGGACCCCTCCAGGTGACACCAGGAGACATTTGGGACCCCCCAGGTGACACCAGGTGACACCAGAAAACCCCCAGGTAACACCAGGACACCCTCAGGTGACATTTGGGACACCCCAGGTGACCTCAGGGACCCCCCAGGTGACATTGGGGACACCCCCAGGTGACACCAGGACCCCCCAGGTGACATTGGGGACACCCCAGGTGACATTGGGGACACCCCCAGGTGACACCAGGACCCCCCAGGTGACATTGGGGACACCCCCAGGTAACATTGGGACACCCCCAGGTGACACCAGGACACCCCCAGGTGACATCAGGGACCCCCCAGGTGACACTGGGGACACCCACAGGTGACATTGGGACCCCCAGGTGACATTGGGGACCCCCAGGTGACATCAGGGACCCCCCAGGTGACATTGGGGACACCCCCAGGTGACATCAGGACCCCCCAGGTGACACCAGGGACACCCCAGGTGACATCAGGGACCCCCCAGGTGACACCAGGACACCCCCAGGTGACATCAGGGACACCCCAGGTGACATTTGGGACCCCCAGGTGACACCAGGACACCCCCAGGTGACATTGGGGACACCCCCAGGTGACATTGGGGACACCCCCAGGTGACATTTGGGACACCCCAGGTGACATTTGGGACACCCACAGGTGACATTTGGGACACCCCCAGGTGACATCAGGACCCCCCAGGTGACATCAGGACCCCCCAGGTGACATTTGGGACCCCCAGGTGACATTGGGGACCCCCCAGGGGACATTGGGGACACCCCAGGGGACATTGGGGACACCCCCAGGGGACATTGGGACCCCCCAGGTGACATCAGGACCCCCCAGGTGACATCAGGGACACCCCAGGTGACATTTGGGACCCCCAGGTGACATCAGGACCCCCCAGGTGACATCAGGGACACCCCAGGTGACATTGGGACCCCCCAGGTGACACTGGGACCCCCCAGGGGACATTTGGGACCCCCCAGGTGACATCAGGGACCCCCCAGGTGACATCAGGGACCCCCCAGGTGACATTTGGGACCCCCAGGTGACATTTGGGACCCCCAGGTGACATTGGGGACACCAGGGGACATTTGGGACCCCCAGGTGACACCAGGACACTCCAGGTGACATCAGGACACCCCCAGGTGACACCAGGACACCCCAGGTGACATTTGGGACCCCCCAGGTGACATCAGGACCCCCAGGTGACATTGGGGACCCCCCGGGTGACATCAGGACCCCCCAGGTGACATTGGGACACCCCAGGTGACATCGGGGCTCTCACCTTGTCCCCAGGTGCCGGCGCCGCTCAGGAGGCGCTGAAGGGCTTTCTGTGGGGAGGGAGCCCCAAATCACCCCAAATCACCCCAAAATCACCCCAAATCACCCCAAAAATCACCCCAAAGCACCCCAAAATCAGCCCAAAAATCACCCCATAATCAGCCCAAAATCAGCCCAAAAATCACCCCAAATCACCCCAAAAATCAGTCCAAAATTCACCCCAAATCACCCCAAAAATCACCCCAAATCACCCCAGAATAACCCAAAAATCACCCCAAAAGCACCCAAAATCACCCCAAAATACTCCAAAATCAGCCCAAAAGCACCCCAAAATCAGCCCAATATACCCCAAAATCAGCCCAAAATCACCCCAAAAATCACCCCAAAATCAGCCCAATATACTCCAAAATCAGCCCAAAAGCACCCCAAAATCACCCCAAAAATCACCCCAAAATCAGCCCAAAAATACCCCCAAAAATCATCCCAAAAATTACCCCAATATACTCAAAAATTAGCCCAAAAATCAGCCCAAAATCACCCCAAAACCCAGCCCAAATCCCTCCCAGTCCCTCCCAGTATAAACCAGTCCCCCCCAGTCCCCTCCCAGTCCCCCCCCAGTTCCCTCCCAGTGCTCCCAGTTTGCCTCCCAGTCAGTCCCAGTTTATCCCAGTCCCTCCCAGCTCCCCCCCAAACCCCTCCCAGTCCCTCCCAGTATAAACCAGTCCCTCCCAGTCCCTCCCAGTCCCCTCCCAGTCCCTCCCAGTTCCCTCCCAGTCCCTCCCAGTCCCCCCCAAACCCCCCCCCAGTCCCTCCCAGTATAAACCAGTCCCTCCCAGTTCCCTCCCAGTTTATCCCAGCCCCTCCCAGTCCCTCCCAGTTCCCTCCCAGTTCCTCCCAGTTCCCTCCCAGTTCATCCCAGTTTGTCCCAGTATAAACCAGTCCCTCCCAGTTCCCTGCCCCTCCCTCCCAGTGCTCCCAGTTTGCCTCCCAGTCCGTCCCAGTTTATCCCAGCCCCTCCCAGCTCTCCCCCAAACCCCCCCCAGTCCCCCCCCAGTCCCTCCCAGTATAACCCAGTCTCACCAGTAGCCCCTGGCCGGGTCCCTCCCGCTGCTCTCGCGGCTCCTCCCCCCCCCGCGGGGGTTTCTCCTCCTCCTCCTCCATGGCACGGCCGGGCCTGGCGGGGAAAATGGGGGTGGGGGGACCCAAAATCGGGGGGTTTCACCCCAATTCCAGCCCGGCCCCAATTTACCCAATTTTGGGATTTTTTCGGGTCATTTTTGGGGCATAAATTCGACACTTGTGGCTTTCAAATCGGGAATTCCCGCACGAAAATTCTAAATTTCCGCCATAAAATTTGAAATTTTGTCCCAAATATCTCAATTTCTGCCCCAAAATTCTCAATTTTACCCCAAAATCCTTAATTCCTGCCTCAAAATTCTCAGTTTTACCCTAAAATTCTCAATTCCTGCCCCAAAATTCTCAATTTTACCCTAAAATTCTCTTTTTTCCCCAAAATCCTGGACTCCCACCCCAAAATTCTCAATTCCTACCCCAAAATTCTCAATTTTACCCTAAAATTCTCATTTTTTCCCCAAAATCATGAACTCCCACCCCAAAATTCTCAATTCTGCCTCAAAATTCTCAGTTCCCACTCCAAAATTCTTAATTTTACCCTAAAATCCTCTTTTTTTTCCCCAAAATCATGAATTCCAACCCTAAAATTCTCAATTTTACCCCAAAATCCTCAATTCCTGCCCCAAAATTCTCAATTTTACCCAAAAATTCTCATTTTTTTCCCCAAAATCATGAACTCCCGCCCCAAAATTCTCAATTCCCACCAAAAAATCCTCAATTTCTCCTCAAAATCCTCAATTCCTGCCCCAAAATTCTCAATTTTACCCTAAAATTTTCAATTGCGCCCCAAAATACTCAATTTCTCCCCAAAATTCTCATTTTTTCCCCAAAATCCTGAACTCCCACCCCAAAATTCTCAATTTCCGCCACAAAACCCTCAATTTCTCCTCAAAATTCTCAATTCCTGCCTCAAAATTCTCAATTTTACCCCAAAATCCTCAATTCCCGCCCCAAAATTCTCAATTTTACCCTAAAATTCGAATTTTTTTCCCCAAAATCATGATCTCCCGCCCCAAAATTCTCAATTCCCGCCACAAAATCCTCAATTCCCACCCCAAAATCCTCAATTTCTCTCCAAAATTCTCAATTTTCCCCCAAAATCCTGAACTCCCAGCCCAAAATCCTCAATTCCCGCCCCAAAATTCTCAATTTTACCCCAAAATCCTTAATTCCCAGCCCAAAATCCTCAATTTCCGCCCCAAAATTCTTAATTTCTCCCCAAAATTCTCATTTTTTCCCCAAAATCCTGAACTCCCGCCCCAAAATTCTCAATTCCCACCACAAAATCCTCAATTTTTCTTCAAAATCCTCAATTCCCATCCCAAAATTCTAAATTGTGCCCCAAAATCCTGAACTCCCACCCCAAAATCCTCAATTCCCGCCCGAAACTCTCCATTTTACCCTAAAATTCTCATTTTTTCCCCAAAATCATGAATTCCCACCCCAAAATTCTCAATTCCCACCACAAAATCCTCAATTTCCCCTCAAAATCCTCAATTCCTGCCCCAAAATTTGAAATTTTACCCCAAAATCCTGGACTCTCATCCCAAAATTCTCAATTTTACCCTAAAATTCTCATTTTTTCCCCAAAATCATGAACTCCCACCCCAAAATTTGCAATTCTGCATCAAAATTCTCAATCCCCACCCCAAAATTCTCAATTTTACCCTAAAATTCTCTCCTTTTTTTCCCCAAAATCATGAATTCCCACCCCAAAATTTGCAATTCTGCCTCAAAATTCTCAATTTCCACCCCAAAATTCTCAATTCTCGCCACAAAATCCTCATTTTCTCCTGAAAATCCTCAATTGTGCCCCCAAATTCTCAATTTTACCCTAAAATTCTCTTTTTTTTCCCCAAAATCATGAATTCCCACCCAAAAATTCTCAATTCCTACTCCAAAATTCTCAAATTTGCCCCAAAATTTTAATTTTCTCCCCAAAATTCTCAATTTCCACCCCCAAATCCCTTCTATTCCCCCCAAAATTCATTTTTTAGCCCCAAATCTTCATTTCTCCTCAAAATCCCACCCAAATTATCCTTTCACTCCAATTCCCACCCCAAATTCTCCTTTTCTTTCCCCAAATCCTTTTCAGAATCCCAAATTCTCCTTTTCTTCCCCCAAATCCCCTCCCAGAACCCCAAATTCTCCTTTTCTTCCCCCAAATCCCCTCCATGCACCCCAAAATTTCCTTTTCTTTCCCCAAATCCTTTTCAGAACCCAAAATCCCAAATTCTAACCCCAAATTTTCCTTTTCTTGCCCCAAATCCCCTCCCAGAACCCCAAATCCTCCTTTTCTTCCCCCAAATCCTTTCCAGAACCCCAAATTCTCCTTTTCTTCCCCAAATCCTTTTCAGAACCCAAAATCCCAAATTCTAACCCCAAATTCTCCTTTTCTTCCCCCAAATCCCCTCCCAGAACCCCAAATTTTCCTTTTCTTCCCCCAAACCCTTTCCAGAACCCAAAATCCCAAATTCTAACCCCAAATTTCCCTTTTCTTCCCCCAAATCCTTTTCAGAATCCCAAATTCTCCTTTAATTCCCCCAAATCCTTTTCAGAACCCAAAATCCCAAATTCTCACCCCAAATTCTCCTTTTCTTTCCCCAAACCCTTTCGAGAACCCCAAATTCTCCTTTTCTTCCCCAAATCCCCTCCCTTCATCCCCAATTTTCCTTTTCTTTCCCCAAATCCTCTTCAGAACCCAAAATCCCAAATTCTAACCCCAAATTCTCCTTTTCTTCCCCCAAATCCTTTTCAGAACCCCAAATTCTCCTTTTCTTCCCCCAAATCCCCTCCCTGCACCCCAAATTTTCCTTTTTTTCCCTCAAATCCCCTCCCACAACCCCAAATTTTCCTTTTCTTTCCCCAAACCCTTTCCAGAACCCAAAATCTCAAATTCTAACCCCAAATTCTCCTTTTCTTCCCCAAATCCCCTCCCAGAACCCCAAATGCTCCATTTTTTCCCCCAAACCCTTTCCAGAACCCCAAATTCTCCTTTTCTTCCCCCAAATCCCCTCCCAGAACCCCAAATTTTCCTTTTCTTCCCCAAATCCCCTCCCAGAACCCCAAATTCTCCTTTTATTCCCCCAAATCCTTTTCAGAATCCCAAATTCTCCTTTTCTTCCTCCAAATCCCCTCCCAGAACCCCAAATTTTCCTTTTCTTT
This sequence comes from Taeniopygia guttata, assembly GCF_048771995.1. Lineage (NCBI taxonomy): Eukaryota > Metazoa > Chordata > Aves > Passeriformes > Estrildidae > Taeniopygia > Taeniopygia guttata. The sequence goes on from NC_133062.1 coordinate 1,358,894, forward strand.
CCCCAAATCCTTTTCAGAACCCAAAATCCCAAATTCTAACCCCAATTTCTCCTTTTCTTCCCCCAATCCCCTCCCCGCACCCCAAATCCTCCTTTTCTTCCCCCAAATCCTTTCGAGAACCCCAAATCCTCCTTTTCTTCCCCCAAACCCTTTTGAGAACCCCAAATTCTCCTTGTCTTCCCCCAAACCCTTTCCAGAATCCCAAATTCTCCTTTTCTTCCCCCAAATCCCCTGCCTGCACCCCAAACCCCCCCGATCTCCCCCAAATCCTCCTTTTCTCCCCCCAAACCCTTTCCAGAACCCCAAATCCCCTCCCCGCACCCCAAATTTTCCTTTTCTTCCCCCAAATCCCCTCCCTGCACCCCAAACCCGCCGATCTCCCCCAAATCCTCCTTTTCTTCCCCCAAACCCTTCCGAAAACCCCAAATTTTCCTTTTCTACCCCCAAATCCCCTCCCCGCACCCCAAATCCCCTCAAGCCCCCCTCCCCACCCCGTTCCCCTCACGCCCCCTCCCCACCCTCCCCCCGCCCCCAATCCCCCCCAAACCCCCTCCCATCCCCCCCAAACCGCCCCGAACCCCCCCAAACCCCTCTCCCCACCCCAAACCCCCCTCCCCACCCCCTCCCGCACCCCAAAACTCCCTCAGGACCCCCCAAATCCCCCCGATCCCCCCTCAGGCCGGGCCCCGCCGCCATTTTACCGCGGCCGCTCCGCTCCCCGCGCGCGGGGCACGCCGGGTAGCGCCGCCTACCGGGGGGGAGGACCCGCGCCGCGCGCGCCGTTGCCAGGCGACGCCGCCGCCGTGGCCACGCCCCCTTCTCCGCTAAGGCCCAATCACAGCCGTCCCTCCCTCCCCTAAGCCACGCCTACTCCTTAAGCGAGCCCCGCCTCTTTCTCCTTAAATGGGAAGATGCGCGCGCACGGGGGCGGGGTTTGAATAAATTAAAAGAGGCCACTCCCCTCCCCGCGCCCGGAAGTGAAGGGGGGAGTTGGGGTTTGGGGAGGGGGTTTGGGGGGTCCCGAGAGGAATTTGGGGATCCCGAGGGGATTTTGGGGGGTCCTGGGGGGATTTTGGGGGGTCCCGAGGGGATTTTGGGGCATCCAGAGGGGAATTTGGGGGGCCCTGAGGGGATTTTGGGGGGTCCTGGGGGGATTTTGGGGGGTCTTGGTTGTATTTGCGGGCTTCGGGAGGGGATTTTGGGGGTCCTGGGGGGATTTTGGGGGGTCTCGAGGGGATTTTGGGGGGTCCCGAGGGGATTTTGGGGGTCCTGGGGGGATTTTGGGGGTCTTGGTTGTATTTGCGGGCTTCGGGAGGGGATTTTGGGGGGTCCCGAGGGGATTTTGGGGGTCCCGAGAGGATTTTGGGGGTCCTGGGGGGATTTTGGGGGGTCCCGAGGAGATTTTGGGGGTCCTGGGGGGATTTTGGGGGGTCCTCGGGGGATTTTGGGGGGTCCCGAGGGGATTTTTGGGGGTCCCGAGGGGATTTTGGGGGGTCCTGGGGGGATTTTGGGGGCTCCTGGGTGTTGTTTTGGGGGGTCTTCGGTGCCCTCTCCCCCAAATCTTGTGTACCCCCCCCCAAATCCTGCTCCCATTTTCCCCCAAAATCCCCACCCGGACCCCCCCAAACACCCCTTGACCCCCCAAATTACCCAAAATTTCCCAAACTTTTGGGAAAATTAAAAAATCTCGGCAACACCCCCAAATTCTCACAGTACACGGTAAAAAAAGGGGGGACCCCCCAATTCTCACCCTGAGCCCCCCAATTTTCCCCTGGGGTATGTCCCAGTTTAAAATTCCCTTCCCGAGGCCAAAATTCAATTTTTTGCCCCATTCCTCCTCTTTTTCCCCCTCAATCCAAATTTTCCCCTTTTTTGCCTCTTTTTGAACCCCAAATCCTGCTCCCAAATCCACAAATTCACTCCCTGCACCCCAAATTTCCCTTTCTTACACCCAAAATCCCTCCCAATGCCCACTGAAAATCCCCAAAATTCTCTTTTCTGCCCCATTCCTTCTCTTTTTCCCGCTCAATCCAAATTTTCCCTTTTCTTGCAATTTTTCACCCCTTTTTTCACCCCAAACCCTGCTCCCAAATCCACAAATTCCCTCCCTGCACCCCAAATTTCCCCATTCCCACCCCAAATCCCTCCCAATACCCGCATGGCAAAATCCCAAAATTCTCTTTTCTGCCCCATTCCTCCTCTTTTTCCCGCTCAATCCAAATTTTCTCCTTCCGACTTGCCCCGAAATCCCTTTTCAAAAATAAAAGTTACAATTTTCCATCTATTTTTCAGTCTCAGATTCTCAGATATTTTGTTCCACCAAAACCAAAATTTATTCAAGGTGCAAAAACACGGAAATATTCGGAGTTGCACCCTGACCAGGAAATCTTTGGGCTCATCTCATTTCTCTTAAAATTTTCCCTTTTCCTTCACGTTTCCTGGCTTTTCCCCCTCAAATTTCCCACCATTTTCTCCTCTCACTTTTCCCAACATTTTTTCCATTAAATTTCCCACTTTTTACCTCAGTTTTCTGCCTTTTTCCCCTCACGTTTCCTGCCCTTTTCTCCCTCCATCCCCTTTTCTTGACATTTTTTCCTCTCACTCTTCCCGCCCTTTTTTCCCTGATATTTCTCATTTTTTACCTCACATTTTCTGCCTTTTTCTCCTCACATTTCTCACTCTTTTCCCCCTCTCACGTTTCCTGCATTTTTTTCCTCTCACTTTTCCCACCATCCCCCTTCATATTTCTCATTTTTATGTCACATTTTCTTCCTTTTTCCCCTTTGAATTTTCCACCATTTTTTCCTCTCATTTTTCCCACCATTTTCCCCCTAATATTTCTATTTTTTAACCTCCGTTTTCTGCCATTTTCCCCTCACATTTTCCACCTTTTTCCCCTCACATTTCTCACTCTTTTCTCCTCTCACATTTCCTGCCATTTTTTCCTCTCGCTTTTCCTGCCATTTCCCCTCACATTTTCCATTTTTTACCTCACATTTCCTGCCCTTTTCCCCTCAAATTTCCCACCAATTTTCCCTCTCACTTTTCCCACCATTTCCCCTCATATTTCCCTTTTTTTACCTCACATTTTCCTCCTTTTATCCCTCACGTTTCCCACCATTTTTTCATCTCACTTTCCCCACCCTTTTTCCCCTCATATTTCTCATTTTTTACCTCATGTTTTCTGCCTTTTTCCCCTCACATTTTCCACCTTTTCCCCCTCACATTTCTCACTCTTTTCTCCTCTCACATTTCCTGCCATTTTTTCCTCTCACTTTTCCTACCATTTCCCCTCACATTTTCCATTTTTTACCTCACATTTCCTGCCCTTTTCCCCTCAAATTTCCCACCATTTCCCCTCTCACTTTTCCCACCATTTCCCCCCTCATATTTCTCATTTTTTACCTCACATTTTCCTTCTTTTTCCCCTCACGTTTCCCACCATTTTTTCCTCTCAATTTTCCCACCCTTTTTTCCCCTCATATTTATCATTTTTCCCCTCACATTTTCTGCCTTTTCCCCCTCCCATTTCCTACCATTTTCTCCCCTCACGTTTTCTGCCCTTTTCTTCCCCCATCCCCTTTTCTTGACATTTTTTCCTCTCACTTTTCCCGCCCTTTTTTCCCCTCACATTTCTCATTTTCCACCTTTTTCCCCTCTCATTTTCTGCCCTTTTCTCCTCACATTTCTCTTTCTTTTCTCCCCTCACGTTTCCTGCCATTTTTTCCTCTCACTTTTCCCACCCTTTTTCCCCTCATATTTCTCATTTTTCCCCTCACATTTTCTGCCTATTTCCCCTCACATTTCCTACCATTTTCTCCCCATCCCCTTTTCTTGACATTTTTTCCTCTCACTTTTTCCACCCTTTTTTCCTCTCATATTTCTCATTTTTTACCTCACATTTTCTGCTTTTCCCCCCTCACACTTCCTGGCCTTTTCTCCTCACATTTCTCACTCTTTTCTCCCCTCACGTTTCCTGACATTTTTCCCTCTTGCTTTTCCCACCATTTTTCCCTTTCCATTTCCCATTTTTTGCCTCACATTTTTCTCTGTTTTCCCCCTCAAATTTCCCACCATTTTTCCCTCACTTTTCCCACCCTTTTTTCCCTAATATTTCCCATTTTTACATCATATTTTCCATCTTTTTCCCCTTCATATTTCACGCCCTTTCCCCCTCACATTTCCCACCCTTTTCTCCCCTCATGTTTCCTGCCATTTTCCCTCTCACTTTTCGCACCCTTTTCCCCCTTACATTTCCCATTTTTTACTTCACGTTTTCTGCCCTTTTCCCCTCACCTTTCCCACCATTTCCCCTCATATTTCTCATTTTTTACCTCATGTTTTCTGCATTTTCCCCCCCATGTTTAACACCCTTCTCCCCTCACACTTCCCACCCTTTTCTCCTCAAATTTCTCACTTTTCTCTCCTCACATTTCCCACCATTTTTTCCTCTCACTTTTCCCACCTTTTCTTTCCCTAATATTTCTCATTTTTTACCTCACATTTTCTGCCTTTTCCCCCTCATGTTTCACACCCTTGTCCTCTCACATTTCCCACCATTTTCTCCCCATCCCCTTTTCTTGACATTCTTTCCTCTCACTTTTCCCACCATTTTCCCCCTCACATTTTCCATTTTTTACCTCACATTTCCTGCCCTTTCCCCCTCAAATTTCCCACCATTTTCCCCTCTCACTTTTCCCACCATTTTCCCCCTCATATTTCTCATTTTTTACCTCAGTTTTCTGCCTTTTTCCCCTCACATTTCCTGCCCTTTTCTCCGCCCTCTCATTTTCCTGCCATTTTTTCTCTCACTTTTCCCACCCTTTTTCCCCTCATATTTCTCATTTTTTACCTCACATTTTCCTCCTTTTTCCCCTCACGTTTCCCACCATTTTTTCCTCTCACTTTTCCCACCCTTTTTCTCCTCATATTTCTCATTTTTCCCCTCACATTTTCTGCCTATTTCCCCTCACATTTCCTACCATTTTCTCCCCATCCCCTTTTCTTGACATTTTTTCCTCTCACTTTTTCCACCCTTTTTTTCCCTCACATTTCTCATTTTTTTACCTCACATTTTCTGCCTTTTCCCCCTCACACTTCCTGGCCTTTTCTCCTCACATTTCTCACTCTTTTCTCCCCTCACGTTTCCTGCCATTTTTCCCTCTCGCTTTTCCCACCATTTTTCCGTTTCCATTTCCCATTTTTTCACCTCACATTTTTCTCCCTTTTCCCCCTCAAATTTCCCACCATTTTTCCCTCACTTTTCCCACCCTTTTTCCCCTAATATTTCCCATTTTTTACATCATATTTTCCACCTTTTTCCCCTTCATATTTCACGCCCTTTCCCCCTCACATTTCCCACCCTTTTCTCCCCTCATGTTTCCTGCCATTTTCCCTCTCATTTTCGCACCCTTTTCCCCCTTACATTTCCCATTTTTTACTTCATGTTTTCTGCCCTTTTCCCCTCACTTTTCCCACCATTTCCCCCTCATATTTCTCATTTTTTACCTCTTGTTTGCTGCATTTTCCCTCTCATGTTTCACACCCTTCTCCCCTCACACTTCCCACCCTTTTCTCCTCAAATTTCTCACTTTTCTCTCCTCACATTTCCCACCATTTTTTCCTCTCACTTTCCCCACCCTTTTTTCCCCTAATATTTCTCATTTTTTACCTCACATTTTCTGCCTTTTCCCCCTCATGTTTCACACCCTTCTCCTCTCACATTTCCCACCATTTTCTCCCCATCCCCTTTTCTTGACATTTTCCCCTCTCACTTTTCCCACCACTTTCCCCCTCACATTTCCCATTTTTTACCTCACATTATTTACCCTTTTCCCCTCCAATTTCCCACCATTTTCCCCTCTCACTTTTCCCACCCTTTCCCCCCTCATATTTCTCATTTTTTACCTCACGTTTCCCACCTTTTTTCCCTTCATATTTCCTGCTGTTTTCTCCCCTCACATTTCCCACTCTTTTCTCCCCCATCCCCTTTTCCTGCCATTTTTTCCTCTCACTTTTCCCACCCTTTTCCCCCTCATATTTCTCATTTTTTTACCTCAGTTTTCTGCCTTCTCCCCTCACATTTCCCACCCTTTTCTCCTCACATTTCTCACTCTTTTCTCCTCTCACATTTCCTCCTATTTTTGCCTCTCATTTTTTCCACCGTTTCCCCCCTCACATTTTCCATTTTTTACCTCACATTTCCTGCTGTTTTCCCCTCAAATTTCCCACCATTTTTCCCCCTCGCATTTCCCATATTTTCCCTCACATTTTCCTCCTTTTTCCCCTGAAATTCCCACATTTCCCCTCTCTCTTTCCCCACCATTTCCCTGCCCCAGCCATCCCCAGGAACCTCTCCTGCCCCAAACCCCCCATTCCTCCCCCAGAACCTTTCCAGCACCAGGAGATGTCACAAAATCAGGTGAAATCAGAACTTTTTGTGCCATTGAACCATTCTCAACCTGCGACCTTTCATTTGTTTATATTTTTAATATATTTTTATATATTTTATATATTTTTATATTTTTAAATTTTTAAACATATTTTTATATTTTTAATATTTTTAAACATATTTTTATATTTTTAATATTTAAAAATTTTTTTTTATATTTTTAAAATATTTTTTATATTTTTAAAATATTTTTTATATTTTTAAAATATTTTTTATATTTTTTGCCTGCTGTTCCCTTCTCCATCCCTTCTCATGTGGCAGTTGTGTTTTTTGGGGGGGTCTGTGGCACAGAAGAGGCTCCTCTCTCCCTCAATAAACTAAATATTGATTATCTGGAGGGCCTCTCTCCCTCAATAAACTGAATATTGATCATCTGGAGGGCCTCTCTCCCTCAATAAACTGAATATTGATCATCTGGAGGACCTCTCTCCCTCAATAAACTAAATATTGATAATCTGGAGGACCTCTCTCCCTCAATAAACTAAATATTGATTATCTGGAGGGTGGGAACCTGATCGAGGTCCAGCTTGTTGAGAGGTGGGAAATGTGAGTGGTAAGAAAAGGAACGTTTTGAAAGCTTTTCATTTTGAATTTTGTCCTTTTTTTCCTTCCATTTTTCCTTTTATGGTAATGTGGTAGCTTAATAAAGGGTTTTTTTTCCCTTATTTTTAAGTTGGGCCTGTTCTGTGATGCTCCAAATCGTGTCTCACAGCATTTGATTAAAAAATTGCATTTTCATAGTGCTGTGCCAGTGTCAGACCATAACGGAGCGGGAGAAGGGAGCAGCGGCGCGTGGAATGTTCTGGTGGAAGCGACGTGGGGGAAAACCGGGATGTCACAAAGGACTCATGGTAACCACCATCGTTGGTGGGCATTCCATGTCCACCGTTGGTGGAAACGGAACCGCCGCGGAACCCTCAGTGTCCGTCAGGACAGCGACAGGACAAGACAGGCAGCTCGTGTCTTGCCTCTGAAACCATCCAACCTCGGTTTTTTCCTCTTTTCCGCTCATCCTTTCTTATCCAACATGGAGAGAAGACCTCCAAGGTGGCCCAAAGTGGCTTTTGAGGAGGTGGCGGCACCTCCTGAGGAAAGCAGCTCCTCGGTGGAGCCCACCACGGTGACCATGGTGGAGGAGCTGCATCTCAGTGAGTGTGGGCAGCGAAGGGCACCCAGCTCCTCCTCCGTCCTCCGGCGCCACATTCCCAAATTTTCTCCCGCTTTTTTAGATCCCGCATGGATTCCTGATAAGGCAAAAGACATCCTGGAATTCGTCCAAGTTTTTGCCAGCAACCCCACAAAGGTACCCACGGGGTGGGTGTGGGGGGTGGATCTGCGGGGCGGCCACGGCGATGAAAAATCAATTAAAACACAAAATTTGAGGAATTTAGGGATGTTAGTTGGAGATCTACGTCGTACTAGAGTTAATTAAAATAGTAATAGAATGAAAAATTAAACCCCAATTGGAATGTAAACTTTAAGGAATTTAGAGATTTTAGTTAGAAATAAGCCTTTCTAGAGTTAATTAAAATAATAATAGGATGAAAAATCAAACCCCAATTGAAATGTAAACTTGAAGGAATTTAGAGATTTTAGTTAGAGATAAGGCTTACTAGAGCTAATTAAAATAATAATAGAATGAAAAATCAAACCCCAATGTAAATGGAAACTTTAAGGAATTTAGAGATTTTAGTTAGAGATAAACCTTTCTAGAGTTAATTAAAATAATAATAGGATGAAAAATCAAACCCTGCAATTTCAATTGAAACGTAAACTTGAACGAATTTGAGATTTTTAGAGGAGCTAAGACTTTATTTAGAGATAAGCCTTACTAGAGTTAATTAAAATAATAATAGGATAAAAAATCAAACCCCAATTGAAATGTAAACTTTAAGGAATTTAGATCTTTTGGTTAGAGATAAGCCTTACTACATTTAATTAAAATAATTATAGGATGAAAAATCAAACCCTGCAATTCCAATGGAAATGTAAACTTTAAGGAATTTAGAGACTTTAGTTAGAGATAAGCCTTACTAGAGTTTATTAAAATGAATAATCAATCAATATCGGATGAAAAATCAAACCCCAATTGGAATGTAAACTTTAAGGAATTTAGAGATTTTAGTTAGAGATAAACCTTACTAGAGTTAATTAAAATAATAAAAGGATGAAAAATCAAACCCTGCAATTTCAATTGAAACGTAAACTTTAAGGAATTTGAGATTTTTAGAGGAGCTAAGACTTTATTTAGAGATAAGCCTTACTAGAGTTAATTAAAATAATAACAGGATGAAAAATTAAACCCCAATTGAAATGTAAACTTTAAGGAATTTAGAGATTTTAGTTAGAAATAAGCCTTGCTAGAGTCAATTAAATTAATAACAGGATAAAAAATCAAACCCCAATTGAAATGTAAACGTTAAGGAATTTAGAGATTTTAGTTAGAGATAAACCTTTCTAGGGTTAATTAAAATAATAACAGGATGAAAAATTAAACCCCAATTGAAATGTAAACTTTAAGGAATTTAGAGATTTTAGTTAGAGATAAACCTTTCTAGAGTTAATTAAATTAATAATAGGATGAAAAATCAAACGCCAATTGAAATGTAAACTTTAAGGAATTTAGAGATTTTAGTTAGAGATAAGCTTACTAGAGTTAATTAAATTAATAATAGGATGAAAAATCAAACCCCAATGTAAATGGAAACTTTAAGGAATTTAAAGATTTTAGTTAGCGATAAACCTTACTAGAGTTAATTAAAATAATAATAGGATGAAAAATCAAACCCCAATTGAAATGTAAACTTTAAGGAATTTAGAGATTTTTAGTTAGAGATAAGACTTTCTAGAGTTAATTAAGTTAATAATAGGATGAAATATCAAACCCCACAATTCCAACTGAAACTTAAACTTTAAGGAATTTGAGATTTTTAGAGGAGCTAAGATTTTATTTAGAGATAAGCCTTCCTAGAGTTAATTAAAATAATAATAATAAATGAGCAGGCCTTGATGAAGTTAGGAGTTAGTAGTTAACTAATTATTAATTCCTTGTCAGCACAATGTTTGGTTAGCTGGGTTTATAATGAAGAATATATAAACTGATAAATTGCTTTTAGGAACATAAGACAATTGTGGGCCACTTGTCCGTTGTCCAGTTGTCCAAAGACAATTTATTCACAATTGGCTGTGAATAAACACACACTTTCTAACTGTAAACTGTTAGAGAGTTTTTGTCCATCACAGGTATCGGTACTAGATCAGTATCCATATTTTTTTTATAAATCACAATAAAGATTTGTAGGGAATGGGTGTGTTTATTCACAGCGCTCAGGACTCATTGTCCTTTAATGGATGTGCTCTGAGATCTCCCCATCCTTTTATTATATTATTACTAATTTCCATATGCATAGAATTTCACAATAAATTCATACATATTCATTCCGCTGATTTCACATTACACTTACAGCCAGCTACACCTGTACTAGGTACAAGTGGGTACTCCTGGGTCACTCTGTTTTAAGGTCCAAGGAGTCTTTCTTATTCTTATTTTTTAGTGTGGAAATTTGCATTCTTTCTCCTTAGCTTGGGTAGTTTTGCTAGTGCTGCATTACTAGAATAAACAGCATATTTAACACGCTCAAAGTGGCACATTTTACCTAAATCCAAATGGATTTTTACTCTGTTAAATCTTCACTCTGTCTCAACGCCGCGGCTCTGGGTGTCCCCGCCTCACGCCGCTGTCCCTGTGCCCCAGTTCCAGGACAGGGAGCAGATATTGGAATTCCTCCACAACATCTGCATCCTGTGCCGGTATTCCAAACTCCACAACTTCTCCGAGGAGCTGAGGGATTTCTGCATCAGATCCCAGCTGGCGGAGACGGTGCAGGTGAGGGGGGCACACACGGAAAAGGGGAAAAGATCCCCAGAATCCTGTGAGGGGTGGAGAAAGTTCTGGGGAGAAAACGGTGAGAAATGTGAGGGGAGAAAAGTGCGGGGAAGGTGAAAGGGAGAAATGGTCCAAAATGTGAGGGGAGAAAGGGAGGGAAAGGTGAAGAGGGAAAATGGTGAGAAATGCAAGGGGAGAAAACGGTGAGAAATGTGAGGGGAGAAAAGGGAGGGAAAGGTGAGGGAAAAAATGGTGAGAAACATGAGGGGAGAAAAGGGGGGGAAAGGTGAGAGGGAAAATGATCCTAAATGTGAGGGGAGAAAGGGAGGGAAAGGTGAGGGGGAAAATGGTGAGAAACATGAGGGGAGAAAAGGGAGGGAAAGGTGAGGGGAGAAAGGGAGGGAAATGTGAGGGGAGAAAAGGGACTGAAATGTGAGGGGGAAAATGGTCCTAAACGTGAGGGGAGAAAGGGAGAGAAAGGTGAGGGAAAAAATGGTGAGAAACGTGAGGGGAGAAAAGGGAGGGAAAGGTGAGGGAGAAAGGGAGGGAAATGTGAGGGGTGAAAGGGAGTGAAATGTGAGGGGAGAAAAGGGAGGGAAAGGTGAGGGGGAAAATGGTCCAAAAAGTGAGGGGAGAAAAGGGAAATAAAGGTGAGGGGAAAAATGGCCCAAAATGTGAGGGGAGAAAAGGGAGGGAAAGGTGAGGGGGGAAATGGTGAGAAATGTGAGGGGAGAAAAGGGAGGGAAAGGTGAGGGGAGAAAAGGGACTGAAATGTGAGGGGGAAAATGGTCCTAAACATGAGGGGAGAAAGGGAGAGAAAGGTGAGGGAAAAAATGGTGAGAAACGTGAGGGGAGAAAAGGGAGGGAAAGGTGAGGGGAGAAAGGGAGGGAAACATGAGGGGAAAAAAGGGACAGAAATGTGAGAGGAGAAAAGGGAGGGAAAGGTGAGGGGGAAAATGGTCCAAAAAGTGAGGGGAGAAAAGGGAAATAAAGGTGAGGGGAAAAATGGCCCAAAATGTGAGGGGAGAAAAGGGAGGGAAAGGTGAGGGGGAAAATGGTGAGAAATGTGAGGGGAGAAAGGGAGAGAAAGGTGAGGGGGAAAATGGTGAGAAACATGAGGGGAGAAAAGGGATGGAAAGGTGAGGGGAGAAAGGGAGGGAAATGTGAGGGGAGAAAAGGGACTGAAATGTGAGGGGGAAAATGGTCCTAAACGTGAGGGGAGAAAGGGAGGGAAAGGTGAGGGGGAAAATGGTGAGAAACGTGAGGGGAGAAAAGGGAGGGAAAGGTGAGGGGAGAAAAGGGACAGAAATGTGAGAGGAAAAAAGGGAGGGAAAGGTGAGGGGGAAAATGGTCCAAAAAGTGAGGGGAGAAAAGGAAGGGAAAGGTGAGGAGGAAAATGGTGAGAAACGTGAGGGGAGGAAAGTGTGAGAAGTGCGAGAGGAGAAAGTTCTGGTAGCAGCACCAGGTTCCAACCCAGCTGTGATCTCTGCAGCTGCTGCTGGATTTGCAGCCCAAATACGTGATCAAAGACCGGGTGCACCGCTTCGCCATGCTCGCCTTGGCCGAGCTCAGGTATGGACCTGGGTCAGGGGTTCGTGTGGTGGAAAAGTCTCTCCTCCAAGCCGTGCTTCCAAAGAAAAACCCTGCAGCCTCTTGTTGTTCGGTCTTAAGGCAGTTTATTGCGAGTTACCTAAAAGATTTTCTTCTGGGGCTGCTGCGGTTTGCTCAGCAGCTCAGGCAAAGGCACATTTTACCTCACATTTTCTGCCTTTTCCCCCTCGTGTTTCACGCACTTCTCCCATCACACTTCCCACCCTTTTCTCCTCACATTTCTCACTCTTTTCTCACGTTTCCTGCCATTTTCCCCTCTCACTTTTCCCATCATTTTCCCCCTTATAATTCCCATTTTTTACCTCACATTCTCCTCCCTTTTCCCCTCAAATTTCCCACCATTTTTCCCTCTCACTTTCCCCACCATTTTCCCCTAATATTTCTCATTTTTTACCTTGCATTTTCCCCCCTTTTCCTCCCAAATTTCCCACCATTTTTCCCTCTCACTTTCCCCACCATTTTCCCCGTTATATTTCTCATTTTTTACCTCACATTATTTTATATTCTATCCTTATATTACTTAGATATTAATTATTAAACTTATATTGTTCTATTGTAGACATCGACATGAGTTTCTCGTCATCTTTCTTAGCCCCCTGACCACAGTTTCTCATGATTATTCTTATAAGTAATTATATTATTATATTATTCTTATGATTAAACAGCAATTATATTTAATTACTAAACAATCATCACATCTAACAATTATATCATTCATCAAGTACAGCTGCAGTTCTAGCAAGTACAAGTTCTCCATGTGCTAAGGGTGTTTATTTTTCCGGGGCCTACTAAGCTTAATTTTTCCTTTTAACCCTTAATCCCCATGATTTTAAAACCCTTTTACCATCAACTGAGCCCCTCTCTCTCTCGGCAGTGCCATCGGGATCGTGCTGGAGACCAAAAAAGTTTTAAGACTTTGCTTCAACAGCGTCTTTTTACTCCCTCCGTTCTACGAAATGTCGCGCCTGGAAGTGACGCTCTGTACTCGGGTAAGTGTGGTTTTGGCCACCCCAAAAATCCAAAATCCAGGTGGTTTTGGCTACCCCAAAAATCCAAAATCCAGGTGGTTTTGGCCACCCCAAAAATCCAAAATCCAGGTGGTTTCGGCCACCCCAAAAATCCAAAATCCAGGTGGTTTCGGCCACCCCAAAAATCCAAAATCCAGGTGGTTTCGGCCACCCCAAAAATCCAAAATCCAGGTGGTTTTGGCCACCCCAAAAATCCAAAATCCAGGTGGTTTCGGCCACCCCAAAGAATCCAAAATCCAGGTGGTTTCGGCTACCCCAAAAATCCAAAATCCAGGTGGTTTTGCCCTCCCCAAAAATCCAAAATCCAGGTTGTTTTGCCCTCCCCAAAAATCCAAAGTCCAGGTGGTTTTGCCCTCCCCAAAAATCCAAAATCCAGGTGGTTTTGCCCTCCCCAAAAATCCAAAATCCAGGTGGTTTCGGCCACCCCAAAAATCCAAAATCCAGGTGGTTTTGGCCACCCTGAGAGGTGGGAGGGACAGCAGAACCATGGCCACCGCTCTCTGTCCTCCTTGCAGACCCTGCGCACACTGGACACCATGCTGGAGGTGATGGTGCTCAGCTCTCCTGCCCCCAAAGTCTCCGAGGTGCTGCAGGACATGTTGGAGGTCTGTGCACGAGGTGGAAGGAACAGCTCCAGGTGTTCCTCACACCCTGCAAGCTGAGGAACATCTCCGTGTGTTCCTCACACCTCACAAGCTGAGGAACAGTTCCAGGTGTTCCTCATGAGCTGAGGAACATCTCCAGGTGTTCCTCCCGCCTCACAAGCTGAGGAACATCTCCAGGTGTTACCTTGCGAGCTGAGGAACATCTCCAGGCGTTCCTCACGCCGAGGGGAAGGAGCCTGGGGTTGTGTCCGTTCTTCTCTTCCCTCCTGCTAAAGGAGGACCCTCCCCGCAGGCTTTGCTTGAGGGCAAAGCCTGGAAGGACCTCAGGAGGAGGATCCACGATGCTGCTGCTGATTTTGGGGCTCACCTGCAGCTTTTCTCTTCCCAGATGCTCGTGCAGTACCTGCTCTCCAACTTTCTGGTAACGCAGGAGAGGGTCGTGGGCAGGATTAAGGCGCTGGGCCATTTGCTGGACAGATTTTTCACCAAGCAGGTAAAGCCACCCTCCCACCAGCCCATCCCCAGCCCCAAAGTGCCTTCAGCCCTCACCTCCGCCTTTCTCCTCTTCCTCCTGCCTCGCCCAGACCGATGAAGATGAGGACAACATCTTTGCCAGGGGACAGATCCATATCCCAGTCCTGGGGAAGCTGCTGGGCCATCTGTTTTTTAGGCTGTACCGGCGAGAAAACAGAATCAATATTGTGGTGAATATTCTCTGCTGCCTGATGCATTTCATCTACGCGCAGAAAGGTAGGAGAAAAACTGTGATGTGCACATAAATCTGATTTTTTTCTGGCCCTTGTGATGGCCCCTTGTTCTTGGTGCGGGTGCCACCACGTCCCCAGCGCTGCTGTCACCTTTTTTTAGGTGACCCAATGCCAGAGGGTGACATCCAGCCCCCGGAGCATTGGGAATTTGAGATCGCCTCCTGGGTGAACGCTCCCAATGCCTGGAGAGTTCAGGTACGGAGATTTCCCTGCTGGGGATCTCACCTGCGGCATCAGCGGGGGATTTGTGGGTGCAAAAGGGGCACGGAACAAGGGGGGGAAAGGGTGGGAAATGTGAGGAGAAAAAGGTGGGAAACGCTGGTGAAAATGAGAATTGTGAGAAATTGCGGGCAGGAAATGGGAGGAGGAAAGGGTGGGAAATGTGAGGAGAAAAAGGGTGGGAAATGTGAGGAGAAAAAGGGTGGGAAACGCCGGTGAAAGTGAGAATTGTGAGAAATTGTGGGCAGGAAATGGGAGGAGGAAAGGGTGGGAAATGTGAGGGGGAAAATAATGGGAATTGTGAGGGGGGGGAAAGGATAGGAAATGTGAGGGGAGAAAAGGGTGGGAAATGTGAGGGGGGAAAAGTGGGGAAAATGTGAGGGGGAAAAGAATGGGATATGTGAGGGGGAGAAAAATGGGGGAAATGTGAGGGGAAAAGGATGGGAAATGTGAGGGGAAGAGAATGGGAAGTGCGAGGCTGGGAAAGGATAGGAAATGTGAGGGGAGAAAAGGGTGGGAAATGTGAGGGGGAAAAGTGGGGAAAATGTGAGGGGGAAAAGAATGGGAAATGTGAGGGGAGAAAAAGGGTGGGAAATGTGACAGGGAGAAGGATAGGAAATGTGAGGGGAAATTATGGGAAACATAAAAGGACAAAAGGATGGGAAATGTGAGGGGGAAAAGAACGGGAAAATGTGAGGGGGGGAAAAGAATGGGAAATGTGAGGGGAGGATAGGGTGGGAAATGTGACAGGGAGAAGGATAGGAAATGTGAGGGGAAATTATGGGAAACATAAAAGGACAAAAGGATGGGAAATGTGAGGGGGAAAAGAACAGGAAAATGTGAGGGGGTGTAAAAGGATGGGAAATGTGAGGGGAGAAAAAGGATGGAAAACGTGAGGGGGAAAGGGAGGGAAACGTAAGTGGGGGAAAGGGTGGGAAACATGAGGGGAAAAGGATGGGAAATGTGAGGGGGAAAAGGTGGGAAATGTGAGGGGACAAAAGGACGGGCAATGTGAGGAGAGAAAAGGGTGGGAAATGTGACAGGGAAAAGGGTGGGAAATGTGACAGGGAAAAGGGTGGGAAATGTGAGGGGAAAAGGATGGGCAATGTGAGGAGAGAAAAGGGTGGGAAATGTGATAGGGAGAAGGATAGGAAATGTGAGGGGAAATGATGGGGAAAATAAGGGGACAAAAGGGTGGGAAATGTGAGGGGAAAAGGGTGGGAAATGTGAGGGGGGGGAAAAGAATGGGAAATGTGAGGGGAGAAAAAGGATGGAAAACGTGAGGGGGAAAGGGAGGGAAACGTAAGTGGGGAAAAGGGTGGGAAATGTGAGGGGAGAAAAAGGATGGAAAACGTGAGGGGGAAAGGGAGGGAAACGTAAGTGGGGAAAAGGGTGGGAAATGTGACAGGGAAAAGGGTGGGAAATGTGAGGGGGCAAAAGGGCGGTGGCTGGCACTGCCTTTAATCCCTTCCTTCCTGCCACAGGCCTTGGGGCGATACCTCCGGCCTGCAGAGAGGACAGGAGTTGTCCTTGCGGCCATCGAGCTCTTGGGACGCCCCGCCGTCCTGGGCGCGAAACCCCCGATGGAGTTCCTGGAGGAGGCCATGAAATACCCTGAGGTGTGGCTGATGGATGTAAGTGGTTCTGGTCCTTCGGCCCTGTCAGGTTCCTGCCTCCGTCCACCCCAAATCCAGGCGTGTGAGGCTCCCAAATCACCTTGAGGCAGCAGAACAGCTCAGCCCGATCTGCCTCACCTGGCTGTTGTTTTGCCTGTGCTTTTCCCACATTTTGTGTCATTTTTTCCAGGGTGCTGATTCCAAACCTTTGTTCAGAATCAAACCCCTTCCTTTTTGCCACATCTGTGCCTGGCGTGGTGGTTTATTTTACATGAATTTCCTTCTTTGGCGGTGCTTTGAGATGGTTTAACCGCGTTCTTTAACTCCTGACCGAGGATTGACGGGCAGGGCAGCCCCAGACGTGGCTGCACCACCCTGACCTGTGTTCTTCCCTGCAGGTACCAAAGATCGTGACGCACATCTTCGCTTCTTATGACGAGAACAACGCGACGACCGCCTGCAGCTTTCACTCCCTCCTTCTCCTGATGGTGAATAGGAGCCCTGAGCAAGCCGTCGCTGCAGCTCTGGAGGCCACGCCGAATTTTAGGTACTGCCCACCTGGAGATTCCTTGTGGGGAGAGGCACCCCGAGACTCTCTGGCTGCCTAAAAAACCCAAAAATGAGCGTGTTGGAATGTGTGGTATTGATGATTCCGAGATTGTAAAAAGTCCTGTCAGCCCCGTTGCCAAAGAAGAAGTCATAATTCGTCTGTGATGGTTTTCAAGGTTGTTTATTTTTGTTTATTTATTACATGTTCTGCTGCCCTGACGCAGGTCTGTCCTGCAGGGCAGCGTGTGGGGCTCTGCCCTCAGTGGGATGTTAGAAACATTATATATTAAATATTACGTGTGCTATATTTACAATAACGTGCCAATGTAACATCCCTCAGTGGGATGTTAGAAACATTATATATTAAAAATTACGTGTGCTATATTTACAATAACGTGCCAATGTTACATCCCTCAGTGGGATGTTAGAAACATTATATATTAAAAATTACGTGTGCTATATTTACAATAACGTGCCAATGTAACATCCCTCAGTGGGATGTTAGAAACATTATATATTAAAAATTACGTGTGCTATATTTACAATAACGTGCCAATGTAACATCCCTCAGTGGGATGTTAGAAACATTATATATTAAATATTATGTGTGCTATATTTACAATAACGTGCCAATATCTATTATCTACGTAAAACAGTGTGTCCCCAGCCTAAACCAACAGAAAAATGCCAACACCACAGTGAAACATGGAGGGCATGAAGAAGGAGAAAAAGGACAAGACACACCCAGTTTCCTCCATCTTGTCCCCTTTGGACCCCTAATCTAGAAATTTAAAATTTTACTTTTGCACCCGTGCCACACTTAATTATTCCTTATATCAAACTCTCAGAGCTGGTAATTCATCCTGTAAGATTGAAAACTCTTTTTCATGGACAGAAATTAGAGACAGTGTGTGGAAATCCAGGGCTTCCCTCTGGCTGCCCTGGCAGGTCTGGGACCCTGGCAGGGGTCAGGAACCCCCCTGGACAGAGCCCCCAGAGACACTGTCTGTGATCTCTGTCCATGGAAAAGAGTTTTCAATCTTACAGGATGAATTACAGGCTCTGAGTGTTTGATATGAGTAATAATTAAGTGTGGCACAGGTGCAAAAGTAAAATTTTAGGTTTCTAGATTAGGGGTCCAAAGGGTACAAGATGGAGGAATTGGGTGTGTCTTGTCCTTTTTCTCCTTCTTCATGCCCTCCATGTTTCACTGTGGTGTTGGCATTTTTCTGTTGGTTTAGGCTGGGGACACACTGTCCAACGTAGGTGACAGATATTGGCACGTTATTGTAAATATAGCAGAGGTAGTTTCTAGTATATAATGTTTGTAACATCCCACTGAGGGATGTTACATTGGCACATTATTGTAAATATAGCACATGTAATTTTTAATATATAATTGTAACATCCCACTGAGGGATGTTACATTGGCACATTATTGTAAATATAGCACATGTAATTTTTAATATATAATATTTGTAACATCACACTGAGGGATGTTACATTGGCACATTATTGTAAATATAGCACATGTAATTTTTAATATATAATGTTTCTAACATCCCACTGAGGGCAGAGCCCCACACGCTGCCCTGCAGGACAGAGCTGTGGCAGGGCAGCAGAACATGTTATAAATAAGCAAAAATAAACAACCTTGAAAACCATCACAGATGAATTATGACTTCTTCTTTGGCAGCGGGGCAGAAAGACAGAGACTTTCTACAATCTCAGAACATCAATACCACAAATTCCGACCACAGTGTCTCTGGGGGCTCTGTCCAGGGGGGTTCCTGACCCCTGCCAGGGTCCCAGCCCTGCCAGGGCAGCCAGAGGGAAGCCCTGGATTCCCACAGGAGCGGGGTCTCCATCCCACCACATTCCCCACCCCAAACCCTGCTGTGGCCGTGCTGACAGCGCTCTGCCTTGCAGCTACAAAATGCATCTGTGGAAGGCGATGTTCTCCGTGCACCAGACGCTGGAGAAGGTCCTGAAGGAGCTGGAAATCCACATCCGGGAGCGCCGTAACAAAAAATTCACTCAGCAGCAGAAGAATTGCTTCTCTTTCTTATCTGTGAGTCCACAGGGAAAAAAATTCACCTGCTTTTGCTCTCAGCTGTGCCAGGGGAGCCCTGCCAGCTCTCTGCTCTTTTCTCCCAGATGCTGGCCTACGGTGACGTGCAGGAGAGCAAAGTGAGGCCACTCTACGAAAACCTGCACCTTCTCAGTCATCCAAAGATAGGAATGGTCCCTCTGGTGCTCAGGGCTCTGGACACGCTGTCGGAGAGCGCCGAGACGGTGAGCGGGCTGCTGCCGGGGGCAGAATGTGGCACGGGGATTTTGAGGTCTCAGAAGGTGGTGGTTTGGCCTGGGCTGGGGATGAAATGTGGAGAAAAACTAAAATCTTACAATTCTAATAAAGATTTGTAGGGAATATGTTTATTCACAGTGCTGGATGCATGTGGGGACTCATTGCCCTTCAATGGACATGCACACCTTTAAGAACTCCCCATCCTTTTTTTCCTTTTCTATTACCCTTACTAATTTCCATATGCATAGAATTTCATAACAAATTCATGCATATTCATTCTGCTGATTTCACTTATTGTTAGTTACACTTGTACTCAGTTTTTGTCAGAAAGTACAGAAAGAACTCCTGGGTCTCTCTGCCCTGTCTGTTTCAAGGTCCGAGTTGTCTTTCTTATCTTTTTAGCCTGGAAATTTGCATTTTTTCTCCTCAGCTGGGGTAGTTTTGCTGGTGCCGCAGTTACCAGACTAAACAGCATGTTTAACATGCTCAAAGTGGCATATTTCACCTAAATCCAAATGGATTTTTACTCTGGTAAATTTTCACTCTGCTCCCAACACCCTGCCTGCCATGATGTGACCTGGCGACTGTTTTGGGAGCTGACCAGGCACAGAAATTCTCACAGAATGGAAACTTTTGTACACAGTGAGACAGAATAAAAATTTAACAGAGTAAAATGTTCCCTTCATCTTCCTTCTTCTTGTCCTCCATGTCTCGGTGTGATGGTGACACTTTTCTGTTGGTTTAGGATAGGGACACGTTGTCCAACGTAGATTTTAGGTATTGGTATGGGAATTATAAACATGGTACACTTAATTTTGGGTATATAATGTGGGGCGGGAAGGAGACTGCCGTGGCTTCTGTGCTAGCTGGACCTCGGCAGGTCAGAAAGAAACTATTATAGATAAGGAAAAATAACTTTAAAAACTCAGCTTCACACATTCCAGACCTCTTCTTCAGCGGCTGGACTAGGGAAAAAGGACTTTCACACAGTTGGGGTCTTGCCAAGTGACCCCAACATGAATATAGAAATTAGGGTAATAAAAAATGATTGGGAGTTTTCAGGGGTGCGTGTGTCCATTGAAGGGTGATGAGTCCCTACATGCATCCAGCACTGTGAATAAACACACCCATTCCCTACAAATCTTTATTAGAATTGTAGGGCTTGATTTTTTTCATCTTTGCGTTTTCAACAGGCAAAAAAAATGAAGAGCCTCTTGCCCGAGGTGGTGAAATTCCTGGGGCATCGTTCTTGGCACGTTTCCATGATGGCCCTGGACATTTTGGACAATGTGCTGGGGCTGCTGAAGAAGAAGGAGGCCAGCAGCGTGGCGGTGAACGTGGCACAGAGGCTCTGGTGTCTGTTTGATGCGGTAAGGAGGCACCAAAATGGCCCAAAATGTGAGGGGAGAAAAGGAGGGAAAGGTGAGGGGGGAATGGAGGGAAAGGTGAGGGGAGAAAAGGGAGGGAAAGGTGAGGGGGAAAATGGTCCAAAATGTGAGGGGAAAAAAGGAGGGAAAGGTGAGGGGGGAATGGAGGGAAATGTGAGGGGAGAAAAGGGAGGGAAAGGTGAGGGGGAAAATGGTCCAAAATGTGAGGGGAGAAAAGGGAGGGAAAGGTGAGGGGAGAAAAGGGATAGAAATGTGAGGGGAGAAAAGGGCGGGAAACTTGAGGGGAAAAAAGGGCGGGAAACGTGAGGGGGGGAAATGTTCCAAAATGTGAGGGGAGAAAAGGAGGGAAATGTGAGGGGAGAAAAGGGATAGAAATGTGAGGGGAGAAAGGGAGGGAAAGGTGAGGGGGGAATGGAGGGAAAGGTGAGGGGAGAAAAGGAGGGAAAGGTGAGGAGAGAAAATGGTGAGCAACATGAGGGGAGAAAAAGGACAGGAAACGTGAGAGGAGAAAAGGGAAAGAAAGGTGAGGGGGGAAATGGTCCAAAATGTGAGGGGAGAAAATGGTGAGAAATATGAGGGGAGAAAATGGTGGGAAACGTGAGGGGAGAAAGGGAGGGAAATGTGAGGGGAGAAAAGGGTGGGAAACCTGAGGGGAGAAAAGGAGGGAAAGGTGAGGAGGAAAATATTCCAAAATGTGAGGGGAGAAAAGGATGGGAAATGTGAGGGGAAAAAGGGTGGGAAACGTGAAGGGGAAAAATGGTCCAAAAGGTGAGGGGAGAAAAGGGAGAGAAAGGTGAGGGGAGAAAAGGGAGAGAAACATGAAGGGGAAAAATGGTCCAAAATGTGAGAGGAGAAAAGGGAGAGAAAGGTGAGGGGGTAAATAGTCCAAAATGTGAGGGAAGAAAAGGGTGGGAAATGTGAGGGGAGAAAAGGGTGGGAAATGTGAGGGGAGAAAAGGAGGGAAATGAGAGGGCGAAAAGTGCTGGAAAGGTGAGGGGAGAAAAGGGCTGGAAACATGAGAAGGAAAAGGGTGGGAAACACGTGAGAAGGAAAAGGGTGGGAAACATGAGAAGGAAAAGGGTGGGAAACATGAGAAGGAAAAGGGAAGGAAACGTGAGGGGACGAAAAGGCTGAGAAACCCCAGCTCAGCCCCTCCTGGCCGTGGGCAGGTCGCTGCCATGTGCTAAACTTCTCTTTCCTCCTCCCCACCAGAAGGAAGCCTGCTTGCGGGAGCGCTCCATCTCCCTCTTCGCAGAGCTCCTGGGCAAAACGGCATGGAGGGACAAGAGAGCCATGAGGAGAAACTCATGGGAGACCCTGGTCCGGCTTGTTCTTCACATGAGCGACATGGTGCCCAGCGTGGCCAAGGTACCGAGCACTGACCCACAGATCGTGGCTTGGGCTCCTTCCACCACCTTGAGGTCCTGGTGCCACCTCACAGCTTCTGTCCCGCAGGCTTCCAAAAACGCCGTCCTGGCCGTGGCGGAGCTCCTCAGCTGGGAGGAGCTGAAGCAGCTGGCGCAGAGGGAGCAGATGTATATGATGGGCGAGTGCTTGGTGAGGATGGGTTGGGTGAGGGTTGTCAGCTCCTCAGGCGGACCTCCCCATGGTCCAAAGCCTGGGGCTGCAGCCTTGGTCGGGTCTCAAGAGCAGGAGGCTCCTCCAAGCTGCGTGAGGGAGGGTTCTGAGCCACCAGGGTGACGGCAGGGTGGGCTGCTCTGGCCAGCTGGTGGCTTCTGAGAAAGGTTAAAACCTCTGTGGTGTCTCCAGCTGGCCAAGGACCAGCTGGTGTTCTCTGAGAAATGCCCACACCTTTGTCCTCTCCAGCTGGCCAAGGACCAGCTGGTGGCCTCTGAGAAATGCCCACACCTTTGTCCTCTCCAGCTGGCCAAGGACCGGCTGGTGTTCTCTGAGAAATGTCCACACCTTTGTCCTCTCCAGCTGGCCAAGGACCAGCTGGTGGCCTCTGAGAAATGCCCACACCTTTGTCCTCTCCAGCTGGCCAAGGACCAGCTGGTGTTCTCTGAGAAATGCCCACACCTTTGTCCTCTCCAGCTGGCCAAGGACCAGCTGGTGGCCTCTGAGAAATGCCCACACCTTTGTCCTCTCCAGCTGGCCAAGGACCAGCTGGTGTTCTCTGAGAAATGCCCACACTTTTGTCCTCTCCAGCTGGCCAAGGACAGCCGCAGAGTTGAACAATTCGTGCAGGACACCAAACCTTACCTGCTGGACTCTCAGGCCCCCATACGAGAAGCGGCTCTCCGGTTCATCAGTGAGTCCCAATCCCCACGGACCCATCTTGGGGCAACCTCGAGGTGGTTTTGGTGGCCACCTTGCCCAGGGCACCCCCGGGCTGCTGAGGGGCTCGGGCAGGGGGTGATGGAGCTCTGTGCCCAGGGTTGGCCACGTGGCACCTGACGGAGCAGAACGAGGACGCCCTGACCGCCGTCCTCGAGGGTGAGTGGTGATCTTGGGACATCCGAGGGGTCTCTGCGCACACACGGGGCCTCACACACATTTTCTTGCTGTTGTAGGACTTAAAACGATGAAAGAAAGAGAGGAGGATCCCTCCATCCGTTCTCTGGCGGATCAGATCGATTTGATCCTGAAATCTCTGCAGGATCGCCAAAAATCGGGATTTTCGCTGCGCTCGCTGTGCTGCTGGCGCTGCTGAGCGCCCGGGGACGCAAA
Source organism: Taeniopygia guttata (assembly GCF_048771995.1). Taxonomy (NCBI): domain Eukaryota; kingdom Metazoa; phylum Chordata; class Aves; order Passeriformes; family Estrildidae; genus Taeniopygia; species Taeniopygia guttata. The sequence goes on from NC_133062.1 coordinate 1,382,013, forward strand.
TTCCGAAATTCCAGCAAATCATGAGGTGTGCAAAGGATTTTTAAAGTCAGGAGAGAGGGATCCCTCCATTCGTTCCTTGTTGGATCTGACCGGTTTGAGTCTGAAATCTCTAAAAAATCACCAAAAATTGGGATTTTTCCTGCACTCACTGTGCTGCTGAGCGTCCGGGGATGCAAATTCCCAACATCCAGCAAATCATAAGGTGTGCAAAGGATGCTCTGGATTTTTAAAGTCAGGAGAGAGGGATCCCTCCATTCGTTCCTTGTCGGATCAGACCGGTTTGAGTCTGAAATCTCTAAAAAATCAGCAAAAATTGGGATTTTTCCTGTGCTCACTGTGCTGCTGAGCGCCCGGGGATGCAAATTCCCAACATCCAGCAAATCATGAGGTGTGCAAAGGATGCGCTGGATTTTTAAAGTCAGGAGGGAGGGGTCCCTCAATCCGTTCCTTGGAGGATCAGACCGGTTTGATCCTGAAATCTCTAAAAAATCAGCAAAAATTGGGATTTTTCCTGTGCTCGCTGCGCTGCTGAGCGCCCGGGGACACAAATTCCCAACATCCAGCGAATCATGAGGTGTGCAAAGGATGCGCTGGATTTTTAAAAAGTCAGGAGAGAGGGGTCCCTCCATCCGTTCCTTGGCGGGTCAGACCGGTTTGATCCCGAAATCTCTAAAAAATCAGCAAAAATTGGGATTTTTCCCGCTGCTCGCTGCGCTGCTGAGCACCCGGGGACGCAAATTCCCAACATCCAGCAAATCATGAGGTGTGCAAAGGATTTTTAAAGTCAGGAGAGAGGGATCCCTCCATCCGTTCCTTGGTGGATCTGACTGGTTTGAGTCTGAAATCTCTAAAAAATCACCAAAAATTGGGATTTTTCCTGTGCTCACTGTGCTGCTGAGCGCCCGGGGACGCAAATTCCCAACATCCAGCAAATCATGAGGTGTGCAAAGGATGCTCTGGATTTTTAAATTCCTTCCCAATGTCGCCACGACCATGGTAGGGATCCACTCCCCGTGCGAAAAATACAGATTTTATGATTGGCTTTTTGCAAATATCACGACGAATATTATATGTGTGATGTTAGAAAGTTACGCTGTGTTAATTCTCTTAAGTGGCGCAGTAAATACAATTTTAGGTTCCAACATAATGTTAAAATAGAGGATATGTATGTAGGGGGAGTTTTGTTGTTTTTTAGGAATGAGATACTCGCTTTGAGGAACACCTAAATCTCCCAAAGAATTCTTTGCTTTTTATTGTTTTATAACTCTCAACTTTATTAACTCTAATCGTATTACTATTTTTATAACCATTGTGTTTATAGTTTACAATTTGTAAACTAGATTGAAGTGCATAAAAACTGCCATGTTTTAGACAATAAACGGAGAATGTTTATTATTTATGGTTTACAATTTGTAAACTATACTGAAATGTATATAAACTGCCATCTTTTAGACAAAAAACGGAGGATATTTATTGTTTATAGTTTGCAATTTGTAAACTTAAGACAATAAATGGAGAATATTTATTGCTTATAGTTTACAATTTGTAAATAAACTATATTGGAGTGTATATAAACTGCCATCTTTTAGACAATGAACGTTTATTGTTTATAGTTTACAAATTGTAAACTAGGTTGAAATGTATATAAACTGCCATCTTTTAGACAATAAACGTTATTGTTTATAGCTTACAATTTATAAATAAACTTTATTGAAGCATAAATAAACTGAAATAAATGGAGAACGTGGCTTTAGCCATATTGGCTCCATCTGCGTTTCTCCAGTCCAGCTCCTCTCATATTTAATTCTGCTCCTCCCCCAGGCTGCTGAAAATGGGGCAAAATGGGGCAAAAATGGAGCCAAAACGGGGCCAAAATGGTGAAAATGGTGAAAATGGATCCAGCCCTGCAGGAGCTGCTGGGACATTTCCTCCAGGTGGGTTTGTGGCTCTGCTTTGGCTGAAGGTGAGAGGAAATATTCAGAATATTTGCTGAAATATTCGGAAATATTCTGAATTATTCGAAAATATTCTGACATACTCTGAAATATCCTGAATTACTCGGAAATATTCTGAATTATTTGGAAATATTTGAAATATTCTGAAACATTCAGAATTATTCTGAAAAAATTCTGGAATATTCTGAAATATGTGAAATATTCAGAAATATCTAAAATATTCTGAAATGTCCTGAAATATCCTGAAATACTCTGAAATATCCTGAATTATTCGGAAATATTCTGACATACTCTGAAATATCCTGAATTATTCAGAACTATTCTGAAATATTCGGAAAAATTTTCAAAATATTCGGAAATATTCAGAAATATTCAAAAATATTCAGAAAAAATTTGAAATATCCTGAAATATTTGGAAATACTCAGAAATATTCTGAAAATTTTTGAAATATTCAGAAATATTCAAAAATATTCAGAAAAATTTTGAAATATCCTGAAATATCTGAAATATTCGAAAATATTCTCAAATATTTGAAATACTCTGAAATATTTTGAAAAATTCTGAAATACCCTGAAATATTTTGAAATATCTGAAATAATCTGAAATATTCTGAATTATTGCAGGCCAGCGAGAAGGATCGTTGGAGAGAAGCCCAAAATTCCTGGCTCCAAGCCCTGCCCCAGATTTTCAAAGCCTCATATAATTACAAAAGTTATAATTAATTCTATTATATATATAATTTATATAATTAAACAAAACAAATTGTATATATTATAAAAATAGATAGATAAATTGTATAAGTAAATAACAGTTAATAATATGTTAGTGACAGATATTGTTTATATTAGAAACATTGTGTTTCATGAATAAATGTTAAGTATATTATAAATATCTCTTTTACATATTAATTAGATGTGTATTACCTTTTTAAATTAAATAAAAAATTTATTAAATCAATTCCAGAATTGATCTTGACTGCAGCACTCAGCTCTGCCTGGGAGGAAATGCGGAATTTTTGAAATAATGTGGAAGGAATATTTAAAATAATATGGAAGTAATATTTGAAATAATATTTGAAGTAATATTTGATGGCAATTTGAAGGAATATTTGAAGTAATATGGAAGCAATGTTTGAAGAAATAAGGAAGGAATATTTGAAGTAATATAGAAGCAATATTTGAATTTATATGGAAGCAATATTTGAATTAATATTCTCTATTACTTCAAATATAGAAGCAATGTTTGAAGTAATATGGAAGCAATATTTGGAATAATATGGAAGTAATGTTTGAATAATTTATGGAAGCAATACTTGGAATAATATTTGAAGTAATATTTGAATTAATATGGAAGCAATATTTGAATTAATATGGAAACAATATTTGAAGCAATATTTGAAGTAATATAGAAGTAATTTTTGAAGTAATACTGGAGCAATATTTGAATTTATATGAGAGCAATATTTGAATTAATATTCCACATTACTTAAAATATTACTTCCATATTTGAAGTAATATGGAAACAATATTTGGAGTAATATTCGGAGTAATATGGTAGCAATATTTGAAGTAATGTGGAAGTAATAGTGACGTAATATGGAAGTAATATTTGGGGTAATATTTGAAGTAATATGGGGAAAAAAGCAAGAATTTAGGTAGGGAAAAGTGAGGAGGAAAAGGGAGGGGATTGTGAGGGGAAAAAAAGGCGGGAAACGTGAGGGGAGAAAAAGGCGGGAAACGTGAGGGGAGAAAATGGCGGGAAACGTGAATGGGGGAAAAAGGGCGGGAAACGTGAGGGGAGAAAATGGCGGGAAATGTGAGGGGGAAAAAGGCGGGAAAAGTGAGGGGAGAAAAGGGCGGGAAACGTGAGGGGAGAAAAAGGCGGGAAACATGAGGGGGGAAAAGGCGGGAACAGTGAGGGGAGAAAATGGCGGGAACTGTGAGGGGAGAAAAAGGGCGGGAAACGTGAGGGGGAAAAAGGGCAGGAAACGTGAGGGGGGAAAAGGAGAATAAACTCAAAAAGGATGGAAAATGAAAGGAAGAAAAGATGGAAAACGTGAGGGGAAAAAGTGGGAAATGGAACGCAAAAAAGAGAATAAACTTGAGCAAAATAGACCGGAAATGAGAGAAGGAAAAGGTATGGAAGGGGAGAAAAGTGGGAAATGTGTGGGGGAAAACGGTGGGAAAGGTGAGGGGAAAAAGGAGAATAAATTGGAGTGAAAATGATGGGAAATGAGAGGAAGAAAAGGTGTGAAACAAGGGGAGAAAATGTGGGAAATGTGAGGGGAGAAAAGGGTGGAAAATGTGAGGAGAAAAGTGGGAAAGGCAAAAAGCACAATAAACTTGTGTGAAAAGGATGGGAAATGAGAGGAAGAAAATACATTAAACAGAAGGAAGAAAAGGGAAATGTGAGGGGGAAAAGGGTGGAAATGGAAGGGAAAAAGGAGAATAAAGTCGACTGTAAAGGACAGGAAATGAAAGAAGAAACGTTATTAAAGGGGAGAAAAGGTGGGAAATGTGAAGAGGAAAAGAGTGGGAAATGTTTAGGGGGAAAGGGCGGGAAATGAGAGGGGAAAAAGTGGGAAATGGAAGGGAAAAAAGGAGAATAAACTTGAGTGAAAAGGACAGGAAATGAAAGAAAAAATGTTATTAAAGGGGAGAAAAGGTGGGAAATGTGAAGAGAAAAAGAGTGGGAAATGTGAAGGGGGAGAAAAGGGCGGGAAATGAGAGGGGAAAAGTGCGAAATGGAAGGGGAAAAAAGGATAATAAACTTGAGTGAAAAGGACAGGAAATGAAAGAAAAAATGTTATTAAAGGGGAGAAAAGGTGGGAAATGTGAAGAGAAAAGGGTGGGAAATGTGAGGGGAAAAATGGTGGAAAATGTGAGGGGGGAAAGTGGGAAATAGAAGGCAAAGAGAAGAATAAATTTGAGTGAAAATGATGGAAAATGAGAGGAAGAAAAGCTGTGAAAGGGGAGAAAAGGGAAATGTGAAGGGGAAAAAGGGAAGGAAACATGAGGGGGGAAAAAAAAAAAACAGGAAAAAGGAGGAAAAATGAGTGTAAAAGATAAAGAGAAAAAAAAAAACCAACCAGGTAAAATAGGCCAAAAACGATGGGAAATGTGAAATGTCGGAAGGGTGGGAAGCGTGAGGGGAAAAAGGTGGGAAATGTCAGAAAAAAAGGGAAAATAAAGAGAAAAATGTTTATTTTGGGGGTATTTGTGTTTATTTTGGGGGTATTTAGGTTTATTTTAGGTGTATTTGTGTTTATTTTGGGGGTATTGGTGTTTATTTGGGGGGTATTTTTGTGTATTTTTGTGAATTTTGGGTGTATTTGTATTTATTTTGGGGGTATTGGTGTTTATTTTGGGGGTATTTGTGTTTATTTTGGGTATTTGTGTGTATTTTGGGTATTTGTGTGCATTTTCTGTGTTTATTTTGGGGGTATTTGTGTTTATTTTGGGTATTTGTGTGTATTTTGTGTGTATATTTTGCGTGTGTATTTTGGGTGTATTTGAGTTTATTTTGGGTGTGTATTTAGGTGTATTTTGGGTGCATTTTTTGTGTGTGTTTGTGTTCCGCCCCCCCCCACCCCCAAATCTCCACAAATTCACCCCCCAAAATCGTGTGACCCCCCCCACCCCAAAATCTCCCCCAAAATGTCCCCAAATCACCCCAAAATCTCCCCAAAATCTCTCCTATATCCCCCCCAAACCTCCCCAAATTCCGCCCCCAAAATCCTGTGAACCCCCACCCCAAATCCCCCCAAATTCCCCAAAATCTCCCCAAATCGCCCCAAAATCCCCCGAAATCTCCCCAAAATCTCTCCTATATCCCCCCAAACCTCCCCAAATTCCGCCCCCCAAAATCTTGTGAACCCCCACCCCAAATCCCCCCAAATTCCCCAAAATCTCCCAAATCTCCCCAAATTCCGCCCCCCCAAAATCCCGTGAGCCCCCACCCCAAATCCCCCAAATTCCCCAAAATCTCCCCAAATTCCGCCCCCCCAAAATCCTGTGAACCCCCCCCCCAAATCCCTCAAATCTCCCAAAATTGCCCCAAAACCCCAAAAATCTCCCCAAAATCTCTCCTATATCCCCCCAAATTCTGCCCCCCAAAATCCTGTGAACGCCCACCCCAAATCCCCTCAAATCTCCCCAAAATCTCTCCTCTATACCCCCAAACCTCCCCAAATTCCGCCCCCCAATATCGTGACACCCCACCCCAAAATCTCCCCAAAATGCCCCAAAATCCCCAAAATCTTCCCCAAAATCTCTCCTATATCCCCCCCCAACCTCCCCAAATTCTGCCCCCCAAAATCCTGTGAACCCCAACCCAAATGAACCCAAATCCCCCAAATTCCCCAAAATCTCCCCAAATTCCGCCCCCCCAAAATCCTGTGAACCCCCACCCCAAATCCCCCAAAATCCCCCCAAATCTCTCCCATATCCCCCCCAAACCTCCCCAAATTCCTCCTCCCCCAAATTCCTCCCCCCAGCCCCAAATTCCCCCTTTTTCCCCCCAAATCTCGCGCCCCCCCCCACCCCCAAATTCCCCCTTTTCCCCCCCCCAAATCTCGCGCCCCCCTCAGCCCCAAATTCCCCTTTTTTCACCCCAAAAACACTCGCGGAGCCCGGGGAACGATAAAAAGGTCTCGGCAACACCCACGACACGCCCGTCACGATACACCGTAGAAAATTGGGGGGGGTGTCCCCCCCTCACCCCCTCCCCACCCCCCAAAAACCCCTCGGGGGGGGAGGGGAGGGGCAGGGGGGGAAGGGCCGGGGTGGGGGAGGGGCCCCAATATATATAATAATAATAATAATAATTATAATAATAATAATAATTAAAAAAAAAAACCCGAAATGAACAAAAAAATGGGGAGGGGGCGTGGGACAGGAGAGAAGCCCCCCCCCAAAATTGGGGGGGGAGGGGCAATTACCCCCCCCCAGAGGTGGGGGAGGGGTTTTGTGTTGGATAATTGGGGGGGGGGAGGGGAAATTTGACCCCACCCAGGAGGGGCAAATTTTTTTGGGGGTGGGGGGGGGTAAATGGACCCCTGGGGGGGTTAATTTGGGAGGGGGGAGGGGAATTGCCCCGGGGGGGGCAAATGCGACCCCCGGGGGGGGAGGGGCAAATACAATATGATACATAGACTTTGACATGTACATTATTTACAGCCCCCCCCCCCCCCAAATCCCCAAAATTTTGGGGTGGGGGAGGGGGGCAAGGGGGGTCCGCGCACCCCCAAAATTCATCCGAGGTGGGGGAGGGGCGGGGGGGTCTCCCCTCCCTTTGAACCCCCCCCCAAAAATTCATCCGGGGGGGGCAACTTGGCAATAAATAGATCGGCGGGGGGGGGGGGGGTGGGGGGGATTTTTGGGGGGGTTTGATGGAGATTTTGGGGACCCCCCCCCCCATTTTGACACCCCCCCCCCTTCCCAGCCCCCCAAAATTTATGTACAGGTTCCCCCCCGAGGGGGGTGAGGGGTGGTCCCGGCTGGAGGGGGGGGAGATTTTGGGGGACCCCCCCCCCCAAAAAGAAACCCTGTTGCTGCCTGGGATTGAGGGGACCCCCCCCCCCAAAATTAGGGACCCCCCCAAAATTCGGGGACCCCCCCGGGCGGAGAGGGGGGGGGCTGCGAATAGACTTTTATACATATATATAAATAGGGGGGGGGTCTCCGCCGGGGGGGCGTTTTTGGGGGGCTGGGGGGGGGTCCCCCCTTTTTGGGCCGGGGTTGGGACACCCCTTTTATTTTTGGGCACCCAAAAATTAGGGGTGCCCCCAGTTCTGGGGTGGGGGGATCCCCAAATGTGGGGGGGTCCTCATTTTTGGGGTGCAGCTTTTAGGGGGAGGCGTCCCCCAATTTTGAGGGGGGGGTCCCTCAGAGCTGTCCCCATTTTTGGGGTGTCCCCATTTTTGGGGTGTCCCCATTTTTGGGGTGCCCTCCCACCCCTGTTCCTGGGTGGGGGGAGAGGGGGTCTGTCCCCCTCATTTGGGCGTTCCCCTCCCCCCAAATTTTTGGGGACCCCCCCCATTTTTGGGTGACCCCCCCCGTATTTTGGGGTGCCCCAATTCCATCCCCACTGCAGGAACTTCAATTTTTACCCCAAAAATGCCCCCCCCCCTATTTTGAGGAGCTTTTGGGATGGCCCCAAATTATTTTGGGGGGTTCCCCCATATTTTGGGGTGCCCCCCCCCCCACACATTGGCGTCCCCATCTCCGTCTCATGTCTTTGTTCCCCCCCCGCTATTTTGGGGGTGTCACCCCGTTTTTGGGGGGGGTTTCCATTTTTTGGGGGATTTCCCGTTTTTTGGGAGCGCCACCCCGTTTTTTGGGGTGTCCCCATTTTTGGGGTGCCCCATTGGGGGGGTCCGGGTGTCCCCATCCCGGCAGCTCCGTCCCCGTCCTTGTCCCCCCCCCGCCATTCTGGGGGTGTCACCCCATTTTTTGGGGTGTCACCCCATTTTTTGGGGGGGGTTTCCCCGTTTTTGGGGTGTCTCCGTTTTTTAGGGGTGTCCCCATTTTTGGGGTGCCCCATTGGGGGGGGTTCCAGGGGTCCCCATCCCGACAGCTCCGTCCCCGTGGCAGGAGGTCTGGTCCTCGTCCCGGGGGTGTCACCCCGATTTTGGGGTCCCGGTTTGGGGGTGTCACCCTATTTCTGGGCGGGGGTCCTCGTTCTGGGGGTGTCACTGTTTTTGGGGTCCCGTTTTTGGGGGTGTCACCCCGATTTTGGGGTCCCGGTTTGGGGGTGTCATGCATTTTTGGGGTCCCGTTTTTGGGGGTGTCACCCTGTGTTTGGGGTCCCGTTTTTGGGGTCCCATCCCGGGGGTGTCACGCCGTATTTGGGGTCCCGTTTTTGGGGGTGTCACCCCATTTCTGAGGTCCCAGTTTTGGGGGTGTCACGCCGTTTTTGGGGTCCCATTTTTGGGGTCCTGTTCTGGGGCCGTCACCCCATTTTTTGGAGTCCCATTGCCAGGGGTGTCACCTCGTTTCGGGGGTCCCATTTCCGGGGGTGTCAACCCCCGTTTTGGGGGTGTCACCCCATTTTTTGGAGTCCTGTTGCCAGCGGTATCACCCCGTTTTGGGGGTCCCATTTTCCCGGGGCTGTCACCCCTTTTTTAGGGTCCTGTTTTTGGGGGTGTCACTCTGTTTTTGAGGGGGTCCCGTTTTTGGGGGGGTCCCATTTCCCGGGGGTGTCACCCCATTTTCGGGTCCCGGTTTGGGGTGTCACACCGTTTTAAGGGGGGGCCCCTTTTTGGGGTCCGGTTTCCGGGGGTGTCACCCCTTTTTTAGGGTCCCATTTCGGGGGCATCACCCCTTTTTTACAGTCCCGTTTTTGGGGGTGTCACCCATTTTTTACGGCCCCTTTTTTTGGGGGTGTCACCCCTTTTTTACGGTCCCGGTTTGGGGTGTCAGGCCGTTTTTAGAGTCCCGTTTTCGGGGGTGTCACCCCGTTTCCGAGGCCCCATTTTGGGGGCATCAGGCCATATTTGGGGTCCCATTTCGGGGGTGTCAGGCCGTATTTGGGGTCCCATTTTCGGGGGTGTCACCCCATTTCCGAGGTCCTGTTTTTGGGGGTGCCAGGCCGTATTTGGGGTCCCGTTTTCGGGGGTGTCACCCTGTTTCCAGGTCCCGTTTTCGGGGGCATCACCCCTTTTTTACGGTTCCGTTTTTCGGGGTGCCAGGCCGTATTTCGGGTCCTGTTTTTGGGGGTGTCACCCCGTTTCCGAGGTCCCATTTTTGAAGGTGTCCCCCGTTCCCAGGTCCTGTTTTCAGGGGTGTCACCCGTTTTTAAGGGTCCCGTTTTTGGGGGTGCCAGGTGGTATTTGGGGTCCCGTTTTTGGGGGCGTCACCCTTTTTTACAGTCCTGTTTTTGGGGGTGTCACCCCGTTTCCGAGGTCCCGTTTTTGGGGGCACCAGGCCGTATTTGGGGTCCCGTTTTTGGGGCCTCACCCCTTTTTTACGGTCCCGTTTTCGAGGGTGCCACCCCGTTCCCAAGTCCCGTTTTCAGGGGCGTCACCCCTTTTTAAGGGTCCCGTTTTCGGGGGTGCCAGGCGGTATTTGGGGTCCTGTTTTCAGGGGTGTCACCCCATTCCCAGGTCCCGTTTTCAGGGCCTCACCCCATTCCCAGGTCCCGTTTTTGGGGGTGCCAGGCGGTATTTGGGGTCCCATTTCGGGGTGTCCCCGTCGCGGTGCGGGGGCTCAGGCGCACTTGGCGCGCGCCTGCGCCAGCAGGTCGCTGAAGGAGTCGAAGAGGCGCTCGAGCCAGGGCTGGTTGCGCATGCAGCGCTGCACCACCTCCTCCTGCCCCAGGTCCTCCGCGCGGCCCTCGATGGCCGTGGTCTGTGGGGCAGGAGAGGTCAGTGGGGTGGGGAACGGTCAGTGGGGTCAGGAATGGTCAGTGGGGTGGGGAATGGTCAGTGGGGTGGGGAATGGTCAGTGGGAATGGTCAGTGGGGTCAGGAATGGTCAGTGGGAATGGTCAGTGGGAATGGTCAGTGGGGTGGGGAATGGTCAGTGGGGTCAGGAATGGTCAGTGGGGTCAGGAACGGTCAGTGGGGTCAGGAATGGGCAGTGGGGTCAGGAATGGTCAGTGGGGTGGGGAATGGTCAGTGGGGAATGGTCAGTGGGGAATGGTCAGTGGGGTCAGAATGGTCAGTGGGGTCAGGAATGGGCAGTGGGGTCAGGAATGGTCAGTGGGGTCAGGAATGGTCAGTGGGAATGGTCAGTGGGGTCAGGAATGGGGTCAGGGATGGTCAGTGGGGTCAGGAATGGTCAGTGGGGAATGGTCAGTGGGAATGGTCAGTGGGGTGGGAATGGTCAGTGGGGTCAGGAATGGGCAGTGGAGAATGGTCAGTGGGAATGGTCAGTGGGAATGGTCAGTGGGGTCAGGAACGGTCAGTGGGGTCAGGGATGGGCAGTGGGGATGGTCAGTGGGGTCAGGAATGGGCAGTGGGGTCAGGAATGGTCAGTGGGGATGGTCAGTGGGGTCAGGAATGGTCAGTGGGAATGGGCAGTGGGGAACGGTCAGTGGGGTCAGGAATGGTCAGTGGGGTCAGGAATGGGCAGTGGGGTCAGGAATGGTCAGTGGGGTCAGGAATGGTCAGTGGGGTCAGGAATGGTCAGTGGGGTCAGGAATGGTCAGTGGGGTGGGGAATGGTCAGTGGGGTCAGGAACGGTCAGCGGGGTCAGGAACGGTCGGTGGGGTCAGGAATGGTCAGTGGGGTGGGGAATGGTCAGTGGGGTGGGGAATGGTCAGTGGGGTGGGGAATGGTCAGTGGGGTCAGGAACGGTCGGTGGGGTCAGGAATGGTCAGTGGGGTCAGGAATGGTCAGTGGGGTCAGGAATGGTCAGTGGGAATGGTCAGCGGGGTCAGGAACGGTCAGTGGGGTCAGGAATGGGCAGTGGGGTCAGGAATGGTCAGTGGGGTCAGGGATGGTCAGCGGGGTCAGGACTGGTCAGCGGGGTCAGGAATGGGCAGTGGGAATGGTCAGTGGGGTGGGGAACGGTCAGTGGGGTCAGGAACGGTCAGTGGGGTCAGGGATGGGCAGTGGGGTCAGGGATGGGCAGTGGGATGGGGAATGGTCAGTGGGGTCAGGAATGGTCAGTGGGGAATGGTCAGTGGGGTCAGGAATGGTCAGTGGGGTCAGGAATGGTCAGTGGGAATGGTCAGTGGGGTGGGAATGGTCAGTGGGGAATGGGCAGTGGGGTCAGGAATGGTCAGTGGGGTCAGCAATGGTCAGTGGGGTCAGGAATGGTCAGTGGGAATGGTCAGTGGGGTCAGGAATGGTCAGTGGGAATGGTCAGTGGGGTGGGAATGGTCAGTGGGGAATGGGCAGTGGGGTCAGGAATGGTCAGTGGGGTGGGAATGGTCAGTGGGGTCAGGAATGGTCAGTGGGGTCAGGAATGGTCAGTGGGGTCAGGAATGGTCAGTGGGGTCAGGGATGGGCAGTGGGGCCAGGATAGGGCAGTGGGGTCAGGGATGGGCAGTGGGGATGGTCAGTGGGGTCAGGAACGGTCAGTGGGGTCAGGAATGGTCAGTGGGGTCAGGAATGGTCAGTGGGGTCAGGAATGGTCAGTGGGGTCAGGGATGGTCAGTGGGGCCAGGATAGGGCAGTGGGGTCAGGGATGGGCAGTGGGGAATGGTCAGTGGGAATGGTCAGCGGGATGGGAATGGTCAGTGGGGAATGGTCAGTGGGGTCAGGAATGGGCAGTGGGGTGGGAATGGTCAGTGGGGTCAGGAACGGTCAGTGGGGTCAGGAATGGTCAGTGGGGATGGTCAGTGGGGTCAGGAATGGTCAGTGGGGTCAGGAATGGGCAGTGGGGTCAGGAATGGGCAGTGGGGTCAGGAACGGTCAGTGGGGTCAGGGATGGGCAGTGGGGTCAGGAACGGTCTGTGGGGTCAGGGATGGGCAGTGGGGTCAGGAACGGTCAGTGGGGTCAGGAATGGTCAGTGGGGAATGGTCAGTGGGGTCAGGAATGGTCAGTGGGAATGGTCAGTGGGGTGGGAATGGTCAGTGGGGTCAGGAATGGTCAGTGGGGTGGGAATGGTCAGTGGGGTGGGGAATGGTCAGTGGGGTCAGGGATGGTCAGTGGGGTCAGGAATGGGCAGTGGGGTCAGGGATGGTCAGTGGGGTCAGGAATGGTAAGTGGGGTCAGGAATGGTCAGTGGGGTCAGGAATGGGCAGTGGGAATGGTCAGTGGGGTCAAGAATGGTCAGTGGGAATGGTCAGTGGGGTCAGGAATGGTCAGTGGGGTCAGGCATGGTCAGTGGGGTCAGGAATGGTCAGTGGGGTCAGGAATGGTCTGTGGGGCCGGAACGGTCAGTGGGGTGGGGAACGGTCAGTGGGAATGGTCAGTGGGGTCAGGAACGGTCAGCGGGGTCAGGAATGGTCAGTGGGAATGGTCAGTGGGGTCAGGAATGGTCAGTGGGGAATGGTCAGTGGGGTCAGAATGGTCAGTGGGGTCAGGAATGGTCAGTGGGGAATGGTCAGTGGGGTGGGGAGGTGGCCCAGGTGACAGGGGGGTGGCCCAGGTGTCCCCAGGTATGCCCAGGTGTATCCCCAGGTGTCCCCAGGTGTCCCAGATGTCCCCGGGTGTGTGCCCAGGTGTGTGCCCAGGTGTGCCCAGGTGTGTCCCCAGGTGTCCCCAGGTGTGCCCAGGTGTCCCTAGGTGTGCCCAGGTGCCCCCAGGTGCCCCAGGTGAGTCCCCGGCTGTCCCCAGGTGCCCAGGTGTGTCCCCAGATGTCCCCAGGTGTGTCCCCACGTGTACCCAGGTGTGCCCAGGTATGTCCCCAGGTGTGCCCAGCTGCCCCCAGGTGCCCAGGTGCCCCACCTCGTCCTTGCAGCGCAGGAAGGTGTGGTACTTGTAGTGGTGCAGGGAGTGGTACAGCGTGTACAGCAGCGACTTCTCCACCTCCACCTTGAACTCCTGCGGGCACACCTGGCTCAGGGACCCCAAATCTACCTGGGACCCCCCAAAATACACCTGGGAACCCCCAAAATACACCTGGGACCCACAAATCACCTGGCTAAGGGACCCCAAATCACCTGGGACCCCCCTGACCCCACCTGGGACCCCCCAAACCCCACCTGGGACCCCCCAAACCCCCCCTGGGACCCCCAAACCCCACCTGGGACACCCCAAACCCCACCTGGGACCCCCCAAACCCCACCTGGGACCCCCCAAACCCCCCCTGGGACCCCCCAAACCCCACCTGGGACCCCCCAAACTCCACCTGTGACCCCCAAATCCCACCTGTGACCCCAAAACCCCATCTTTGACCCCTCAAACCCCACCTGGGACCCCTCAAACCTCACCTGTGACCCCTCAAACCCCACCTGGGACCCCACCTGGGACCCCCAGCCCCCACCTGGGACCCCCCAAACCTCACCTGGGACCCCCCAAACCCCACCTGGGACACCCCAAACCTCCCCTGGGACCCCCCAAACCTCACCTGGGACCCCCCAAACCCCACCTGGGACCCCCAAACCCCCCCTGTGACCCACAAACCCCACCTGGGACACCCCAAACCCCACCTGGGACCCCCCAAACCCCACCTGGGACCCCTCAAATCCCACCTGTGACCCCCCAAACACCACCTGGGACCCCTCAAACCCCACCTGGGACCCCCCAAATCTCACCTGTGACCCCCCAAACCCACCTGTGACCCCCCAAACCCCACCTGGGACCCCCCAAACCCCACCTGTGATCCCCAAACTCCACCTGGGACCCCCAAACCCCACCTGGGACCCCCCAAACCTCACCTGGGACCCCCCAAACCTCACCTGGGACCCCCCAAACCCCACCTGGGACCCCCCAAACCCCACCTGGGACCCCCCAAACCCCCCCTGGGACCCCCAAACCCCACCTGGGACCCCCCAAACCCCACCTGGGACCCCTCAAACCCACCTGGGACCCCCCAAACCCCACCTGGGACACCCCAAACCTCACCTGGGACCCCCAAACCCCACCTGGGACCCCCCAGACCCCACCTGGGACCCCCCAAACCCCCCCTGGGACCCCCCAAACCTCACCTGTGACCCCCCAAAATCCCACCTGGGACCCCCCAAATGTCACCTGGGACCCCCCAAACCCCCCCTGGGACCCCCCAAACCCCACCTGGGACCCCCCAAACCCCACCTGGGACCCCCCAAACCCCACCTGGGACCCCCCAAACCCACCTGTGACCCCCAAACCCCACCTGGGACCCCCCAAACCTCACCTGTGACCCCCCAAACCTCACCTGTGACCCCCAAACCCCCCCGTGACCCCCCAAACCCCACCTGGGACCACCCAAACCTCACCTGTGACCCTCCAAACTCCACCTGGGACCCCCCAAACCCCACCTGTGACCCCCCAAACCTCACCTGGGACTCCTCAAACCCCACCTGGGACCCCCCAAACCTCACCTGTGACCCCCCAAACCCCACCTGTGACCCCCCAAACCCCCCCTGGGACCCCTCAAACCCCACCTGGGACCCCCCAAACCCCACCTGGGACCCCCAAACCCCCCCTGGGACCCCCCAAACCCCACCTGGGACCCCCAAACCCCACCTGGGACCCCCAAACCCCACCTGGGACCACCCAAACCCCCCCTGGGACCCCCCAAACCTCACCTGGGACCCCCCAAACCCCACCTGTGACCCCCCAAACCTCACCTGTGACCCCCCAAACCCCACCTGTGACCCCCCAAACCCCCCCTGGGACCCCTCAAACCCCACCTGGGACCCCCCAAACCCCACCTGGGACCCCCAAACCCCCCCTGGGACCCCCCAAACCCCACCTGGGACCCCCAAACCCCACCTGGGACCCCCAAACCCCCCCTGGGACCCCCCAAACCCCCCCTGTGACCCCTCAAACCCCACCTGGGACCCCTCAAACCCCACCTGGGACCCCCAAACCCCACCTGTGACCCCCCAAACCCCACCTGGGACTCCCCAAACCCCACCTGGGACTCCCCAAACCCCCCCTGGGACCCCCAAACCCCACCTGTGACCCCCCAAATCTCACCTGTGACCCCCAAACCTCACCTGTGACCCCCCAAACCCCACCTGGGACCCCCAAACCCCACCTGTGACCCCCCAAACCCCACCTGGGACTCCCCAAACCCCACCTGGGACTCCCCAAACCCCACCTGGGACCCCCAAACCCCACCTGTGACCCCCGAAAATACACCTGGGACCCCCCAAATCTACCTGGGACCCCAAAATCCACCTGGCTCAGGGACCCCAAATCACCTGGGACCCCCCAAAATACACCTGGGACCCCAAAATACACCTGGGATCCCCCAAATCTACCTGAGACCCCAAACCCCACCTGGGACCCCCCAATCACCTGGGACCCCCAAATCCCACCTGGGACCCCCCAAAATCCCACTGGGAACGCCAAATCCACCTGGCTCAGGGACCCCCAAATCCCACCTGGGACCCCTCAAACCCCACCTGGGACCCCCCAAACCCCACCTGGGACACCCCAAACCTCACCTGTGACCCCCCAGACCTCACCTGGGACCCCCCAGACCCCACCTGTGACCCCCAAACCCCACCTGTGACACCCCAAACCCCACCTGGGACCCCCAAACCTCACCTGGGACCCCCAGACCCCACCTGTGACCCCCCAAAATCCCACCTGGGACCCCCAAACCCCACCTGGGACCCCCCAAACCCCACCTGGGACCCCCCAGACCCCACCTGGGACCCCCCAAACCCCCCCTGGGACCCCCCAAACCTCACCTGTGACCCCCCAAAATCCCACCTGGGACCCCCCAAACCCCACCTGGGACCCCCCAAACCTCACCTGGGATCCCACCTGGGACCCCTAAACCCCACCTGGGACCCCCCAAACCTCACCTGGGACCCCCCAAACCCCACCTGGGACTCCCAAACCCCCCCTGGGACCCCCAGCCCCCACCTGGGCCGTACCTGGGGCTTGCCCACGCTGCGTTTCACCTTGCTGAGCGTTTTGCGGTTGTACGGGTCCCCCCCCGGGCGCAGCCGCACCAGAGACTCGCCCGGCTCGGCGTGGAGCTGCGGGAAGGTGTGCAGCGCCTCCTGCGGACAGGTGAGGGACAGGTAACACAGGTGAGGGCTACAGGGTCACTGCAGCGCCTCCTGCGGACAGGTGGGACAGGTGAGACAGGTGAGGGACAGGTGAGACAAGTGAGGGACAGGTAACACAGGTGAGTGCCACAGGGTCACTGCAGCACCTCCTGCGGACAGGTGAGGGACAGGTGAGACAGGTGAGGGACAGGTGGGACAGGTGAGGGACAGGTGGGACAGGTGAGGGACAGGTGAGTGCCACAAAGTCACTGCAGCGCCTCCTGCGGACAGGTGAGACAGGTAACACAGGTGAGACAGGTGAGGGACAGGTGAGTGCTACAGGGGCACTGCAGCGCCTCCTGCGGACAGGTGAGATACAGGTGGGACAGGTGAGGGACAGGTGAGGGACAGGTGAGGGACAGGTGAGATACAGGTGGGACAGGTGAGGGACAGGTGAGGGACAGGTGAGTGCCACAGGGTCACTGCAGCACCTCCTGCAGACAGGTGAGATACAGGTGAGACAGGTGAGGGACAGGAGAGACAGGTGAGACAGGTGAGGGACAGGTGAGACAGGTGAGGGACAGGTGAGACAGGTGAGGGACAGGTCAGACAGGTGAGTGCTACAGGGTCACTGCAGCGCCTCCTGCGGACAGGTGAGGGACAGGTGAGACACAGGTGAGGGACAGGTGAGGGACAGGTGAGATACAGGTGAGACAGGTGAGCACAGGTGAGGGACAGGTGAGATACAGGTGAGTGCTACAGAGTCATTGCAGCGCCTCCTGCGGACAGGTGAGACACAGGTGAGACAGGTGAGGGACAGGTGAGGGACAGGTGAGATACAGGTGAGACAGGTGAGCACAGGTGAGGGACAGGTGAGATACAGGTGAGTGCCACAGGGTCACTGCAGCGCCTCCTGCGGACAGGTGAGGGACAGGTAACACAGGTGAGGGACAGGTGAGGGACAGGTGAGTGCCACAGGGTCACTGCAGCGCCTCCTGCAGACAGGTGGGACAGGTGAGACAGGTGAGACAGGTGGGACAGGTGGGACAGGTGAGGGACAGGTGGGACAGGTGGGACAGGTGAGGGACAGGTGGGACAGGTGAGTGCTACAGGGTCACTGCAGCGCCTCCTGCGGACAGGTGAGACAGGTGAGGGACAGGTGGGACAGGTGAGATACAGGTGAGTGCCACAGGGTCACTGCAGCGCCTCCTGCGGACAGGTGAGACAGGTGAGCTCAGGTGAGGCACAGGTGAGACAGGTGGGACAGGTGAGCACCAAAGGGTCACCACAGGGTCACCACGGGGTCATCTGGACCCCTCTAAACACCCCAAATCCCCCCCAAACCCCACAGATCTGCTCCCAGAACCCCTCAAATCACCCCAAATCCCCTCCCAGGACCCCCCAAATCCCATGGATCTCCTTCCAGGAGAACCCCAAACCCCACAGATTCCCCCCCAAACCCCAAAGATTCCCCCCAAATCCTAGAGATCCCCTCCCGGGACCCCCCCAAACCACACAGGTCCCCCCCAAACCCCACAGATCCCCTCCCAGGACCCCCCAAATCCCACGGATCTCCTCCCAAATTCCCCCCCAACCCCACAGAACTCCTCCCAGGACCCCTTTAAACCCCTCAAATCCCCCCAAAATCCCCAAATCCCCTCCCAGGACCCCCTCAAACCCCTCAAATCCCCCAAAACTCCCCAAATCCCCCCCAAATCCCCCAGGCCCCCCCTGACCTGCAGGCTGGGGTTCAGGGTCACCCTCTTCAGCACCTTCTTCTTGTGGTCGTTGAGGATCCCGTCGATCTTGCGCATGGGGGGCAGGTACAGCTCATCTGGGGGGGCACGGGGGGGTCAGGGGGGGTTTGGGGGGGTCCCCGGGGTGGGGGAGGGGCGGGGCTCACCGTTGGTGTCCTCCAGGGCCTGGATCATGTCGGGGTCCAGGGCGGTGCTGACCAACATCTCCACGTAGCTGCGGTACATCTCCTTCATGGCCCGCGTGTTCAGCACCCGCCCCGGCGGGGCCCGCTCTGCGCGACACGGCCCCTTTAAGGGCGGGGGCGGGGCCGAGGGACACGCCCACCTCCCAAAATTGGGGAAAACCCCGCCCAAAATTCACAAACACACCCCTGTTCTAAAGGAGCGCTGGCCCTTTAAGAAAGGAAAAAACTCCACCCACAAGTCCCAGACACGCCCTCGTTATAAATGAGTGCTGTCCCTTTAAGGGGTGGGGCAAAAGGACATGCCCACCTCCCAAAATTGGGGAAACTCCGCCCACAATTCATGGACACGCCCCCGTTCTAAAGGAGCGCTGGCCCTTTAAGAAAGGAAAAAACTCCACCCACAAGTCCCAGACACGCCCTCGTTATAAATGAGTGCTGTCCCTTTAAGAGGTGGGGCAAAAGGACACGCCCACCTCCCAAAATTGGGCAAAACTCCGCCCAAAATTCACAAACGCGCCCCCGTTATAAAGGAGCGCGGCCCCTTTAAGGGGCGGGGCAAAAGGACACGCCCACCTCCCAAAATTGGGCAAAACCCCGCCCACAAGTCCCAGACACGCCCCCGTTCTAAAGGAGCGCTGGCCCTTTAAGGGGAGGGGCAAAAGGACACGCCCACCTCCCAAAAGTCCCAGACACACCCCAATTTTAAAGGAGCGCTGGCCCTTTAAGGGGTGGGGCAAAAGGACACGCCCACCTCCCAAAATTGGGCAAAACCCCGCCCAAAATTCGCAGACACGCCCCCGTTATAAAGGAGCGCTGGCCCTTTAAGCGGAGGAATGGAGGGACACGCCCACCTCCCAAAATTGGGCAAAACCCCACCCAGAATTCGCAAACACGTCCCCGTTCTAAAGGAGCGCTGGCCCTTTAAGAAATTTAAAAAACCCCGCCCACAAGTCCCAGACACGCCCATGTTTTAAAGGAGCATTGCCCCTTTAAGGGGAGGGGCTAAAGGACACGCCCACCTCCCAAAAAATGGGAAAGCCCCGCCCACAATTCACAGACACGCCCTCATTCTAAAGGAGCGCGGCCCCTTTAAGGGGTGGAGCAAAAGGACACGCCCACCTCCCAAAAAAGGAGAAAACCCCGCCCACAAGTGGCAGACATGCCCCTGTTATAAATGAGTGCTGGCCCTTTAAGGGGTGGGGCTAAAGGACACGCCCACCTCCCAAAAACCGGGAAAACTCCGCCCACAATTTGCAAACACACCTCTCTTCTAAAGGAGCGCGGCCCCTTTAAGAGGAGGAATGGAGGGACACGCCCACCTCCCAAAATTGGGCAAAACCCCACCCAAAATTCGCAAACATGCCCCTGTTCTAAATGAGCGCTGGCACTTTAAGGGGAGAAGCTAAAGGACACGCCCACCTCCCAAAAAAATGGGAAAACCCCGCCCACAAGTGGCAGACATGCCCCCGTTATAAAGGAACGTGGCCCCTTTAAGAAAGGAAAAAACCCCACCCACAAGTCCCAGACACGCCCCCATTTTAAAGGAGAGCTGGCCCTTTAAGAGGAGGGGCAAAAGGACACGCCCACCTCCCAAAATTGGGCAAAACCCCGCCCACAATTCGCAAACACGCCCCTGTTCTAAATGAGCGCTGGCCCTTTAAGGGGAGGGGCAAAAGGACACGCCCACCTCCCAAAAAAGAGAAAGCCCCGCCCACAATTTACGGACACGCCCACATTTTAAAGGAGACCGCCCCCAAATTTTGGGGTTCCCTCATCGAAAATTTTGGGTTCCCCCCCCCTCCCAAATCCCGGGTTCACCCCCAAATTTTGGGGTTCCTTCCCCAAATTTCGAGTTCCCCCTCCCCAAATTTCGGGTTCCTTCCCCAAATTTAGGTTCTCCCCCTGCCAAATTTGAGGTCCCCCCAAATTTCGGATTCCCCCCAAATCCCAGGGCTCCTCCCCCCGAATTTCAGATCCCCCCCAAATTTTGGGTTCCCTCCCCAAATTTTGGGTTCCTTCCCCAAATCCCAATTCCCCCCAACAAACCCCTGGATTTCCCCCCCAAATCCCTTTTTTCCCCCTCCAAATTTTGGGTTTCCCCCCAAATTTTGGGTTCCTTCCCCAAATCCCAATTTCCCCCAAAAATCCCTGGATTTCCCCCCCAAATCCCTTTTTTCCCCTCCAAATTTTGCTTTCCCCCGCCAAACCCTGGGGGATTCCCCCAATTTCGGGTTTCCCCCCCCAAATTTTGGGTTCCCCCCAAATTTCGGGGTCCCCCCCCCCTCCAAATTTTGGGATCCCTCCCCAAATCCCAATTCTCCCCCACAAACCCCTGGATTTCCCCCCAAATCCCATTTTTCCCTTCCAAATTTTGCTTTCCCCCCCCAAATCCTGGGGGGTTCCCCCCAATTTCGGGTCCCCCCCCTCCCCCAAATTTCGGGGTGCCCCCAAATCCCAGATTCCCCCCCAAATTTTGGGTTCCTTTCCCAAATCCCAATTCCCCCCACAAACCCCTGGATTTCCCCCCAAATCCCTTTTTCCCCTCCAAATTTTGCTTTCCCCCCAAATCCTGGGGTTCCCCCCAATTTCGGGGTCCCCCCCTCCCCCAAATTTCGGGGTGCCCCTCAATCCCATTTTCCCCCCCAAATTTTGGGTTCCTTCCCCAAATCCCAATTCCCCCACACCAAACCCCTGGATTTCCCCCCCAAATCCCATTTTTCCCCTCCAAATTTTGCTTTCCCCCCAAATCCTGGGGGGCTCCCCCCAATTTCGGGTTCCCCCTACCCCCGAAATTTCGGGGTGCCCCCCAATCCCATTTTCCCCCCCAAATTTTGGGTTCCTTCCCCAAATCCCAATTCCCCCCCACAAATCCCTGGATTTCCCCCCCAAATCCCTTTTTTCCCCTCCAAATTTTGGTTTCTCCCCCCCAAAATCCCAGATTCCCCCCCAAATTTTGGGTTCCCCCGCAAATTTCGGGTTCCCTCCCCCCTCCAAATTTTGGGTTCCCTCCCCAAATCCCATGTCCCCCCCAAATTTTGGGTTCCTTCCCCAAATCCCAAGTCCCCCCCAAATTTGGGGTTTCTTCCCCAAATCCCAATTCCCCAAATTCCCCCCCACAAACCCCTGGATTTCCCCCCCAAATCCCCTTTTTCCCCTCCAAATTTTGCTTTCTCCCCCCAAACCCTGGGGGGCTCCCACCAATTTCGGGTTTGTCCCCAAATCCCCCCCCCAGATTTCGGGGTCCCCCCCCCAAATTTCGGGGTGCCCCCGCTCACCCTCCATCCCAATCCCCCCCACAAATCCCTGAATTTCCCCCCAAATCCTGTTTTTCCCCTCCAAATTTTGGTTTCCCCCCCCAAATCCCGGGGTTCCCCCCAGATTTCGGGGTGCCCCCTGCACACCCTCCATCCCAATTCTCCCCACAAATCCCTGAATTTTTCCCCCAAATCCCATTTTTCCCCTCCAAATTTTGCTTTCCCCCCCCCAATTTCGGGTTCCCCCACCAAATTTCGGGTTCCCCCCCCAAATTTTGGGTTCCCCCCAAATTTCGGGTCCCCCCTCCCCAAATTTTGGGTTCCTTCCCCAAATCCCAATTCCCCCCAACAAACTCCTGAATTTCCCCCCCAAATTCCTTTTTTCCCCTCCAAATTTTGGGTTCCCTCCCAAACCCTGGGGGGCTCCCCCCAATTTCGGGTTCCGCCCCCCCAAATTTCAAGTTCCCCCCCCCTCAAAATTTGGGTTCCCTCCCCAAATCCCAATTCCCCCCCCAAATCCCTGGATTTCCCCCCCAAATCCCATTTTTCCCCTCCAAATTTTGCTTTCCCCCCCCAATTTTGGGTGTCCCCCTCCCAATTTCAGGTTCCCCCCCCCAGATTTCGGGTTCCCCCCCCAGATTTCGGGGTCCCCCCCCAAATTTCGGGGTGCCCCTGCTCACCCTCCTCGCTCAGGGGGTCGGGGCTGGACTCGGACTCGGAGCTCGTGGCCGCCTCCTTGAGCCATTTTTTCCGTTTTTTGGGGGGCGGCTCCGCCTTCACTTTGGGGGGTTTGGGTTTGGATTTGGGGGGCGCGGGGGGGGGCGGGGGCGCGGGGGGGGGGAGGGGCGGGGGGGTCGCTCCGGGGGGGCCGCTCGGCCTTTTGGGCTCTGTCGGATTTGGGGGTTTTTTCGGCTTTTTGGGGTTTGTCGGGGGGCTCGGGGCGGGGCGGGGGAGGGGCTTTGGGGGCGCTGGGCTTGGGGTGGGGCTGTCTCCTGGGGGGAGGGGCGAGAGAGAGAAAGGGGCGGGGTTAGAGGGGGTGTGCCCACAGGTGTGCCCAGGTGTGCCCCCAGGTGTGCCCAGGTGACCCCAGATGTGCCCAGCTGTCCTCAGGTGTGCCCAAAAGTGTGGCCAGGTGTGTCCCAGGTGTGCCCCAGGTGTGCCCAGGTGTGTCCCAGGTGTGTCCCAATTGTGCCCAGGTGTGTCCCAGGTGTGCCCAGGTGTGTCCCAGGTGTGCCCAGCTGTCCCCAGGTGTGCCCAAAAGTGTGCCCAGGTGTCCTCAGGTGTCCCCCCCAGAGGTGCCCAGGTGACCCCAGATGTGCCCAGCTGTCCTCAGGTGTGCCTGAAAGTGTGCCCAGGTGTGCTCAGGTGTTCCCAGGTGTGCTCAGGTATGCCCAAAAGTGTGCCCAGGTGTGCCCAAAACTGTGCCCAGGTGTGCCCCAATTGTGCCCAGGTGTGTCCCAGGTGTGTCCCAGGTGTGCCCAGGTGACCCCAGATGTGCCCAATTGTCCTCAGGTGTGCCCAAAAGTGTGTCCCAGGTGTGCCCAGGTGTGCCCAGAGGTGTGCCCAGGTGTTCCCAGGTGTGCCCAAAAGTGTGCCCAGATGTGCCCAGGTGTGTCTCCATGTGTGCTCAGGTGTTCCCAGGTGTGCCCAGATATGTGCCCAGGTGTGTCTCCATGTGCCCCGAAATGTGTCCCCAGGTGCCCCCAGGTGTGCCCCCATGTGCCCCCAGGTGTGCCAGGTGTGTCTCCAGGTGCCCCCAGGTGTGTCTCCATGTGCCCAGGTGTGCCCACCTGAGCGCCAGCGGGCGGTGCCAGGGTTTCCGGGAGCAGACCCTCACGTAATCCTTCTTGTTGACGTTCTCCAGGAACTTGACGTAGAGCCGCTGGTACCTGTGCTTGGCGTCCCCGAAATAGCCCAGGTACTGCGGGGGGGGCGGCACAAAGGGGGGTCAGGCACCCCGAAATCCTCAGCACCCCGAAATCCCAAAAATTCACCCCAAAATCCAACCAAAATCCAACCCAAATTACACAAAATACCCAAAAAAACCTGAAAAATCCACCCCAAAATCCCCAAAAATCCACCCCCAAAATCCACCCCGAAACCCAACAGTTCACCCCAAAATCCACCCAAAATCCAACCCAGAATACACAAAAAACCTGAAAACTCCACCCCAAAATCCACCCTGAAATCCCAACAATTCACCCCAAAATCCACTCAAAATACCCCAAAATACACAAAAAACCTGAAAAATTCACCCCAAAATCCCCAAAAATCCACCCCAAAATCGCCAACAGTTCACCCCAAAATCCAACCAAAATCCAAACCAAATTACACAAAATCCCCAAAAAAACCTGAAAAATTCACCCCAAAATCCCCAAAAATCCACCCCAAAATCCATCAAAAAATACCCCAAGATACCCAAAAATCCACCCCAAAATCCACCAAAAAATACCCCAAAATCCCCCAAAATCCACCCCAAAATCCCCCAAATCCACCCCAAAATCCTCAAAAATCCACCCCCAAAATCCACCCCAAAACCCAACAGTTCACCCCAAAATCCACCCAAAATACCCAAAGATTCCCCTGAAAATCCCAAAAAATCCACCCCAAAACCACCCAGAATACCCAAAAATCCACCCAAAAATACCCATAAATCCACCCCAAAATCCCCAAAAATCCACCCCCAAAATCCACCCCGAAATCCAACAATTCACCCCAAAATCCAACCAAAATCCAACCCAGAATACACAAAATCCCCCAAAAAACCTGAAAAATCCACCCCAAAATCCCCAAAAATCCACCCCAAAATCCCCAAAAATCCACCCCCAAAATCCACCCCGAAATCCCAAAAATTCACCCCAAAATCCACTCCAAAACCACCCCAGAATACCCAAAATCCCCAAAAAAACCTGAAAAATCCACCCCAAAATCCTCAAAAATCCACCCCAAAATCCCCAAAAATCCACCCCCGAAATCCCAAAAATTCACCCCAAAATCCACTCCAAAACCACCCCAGAATACCCAAAATCCCCAAAAAAAACCTGAAAAATCCACCCCAAAATCCACAAAATCCACCCCCAAAATTCACCCCGAAATCCCAACAATTCACCCCAAAATCCACCCAAGATACCCAAAGATTCCCCTGAAAATCCCAAAAAATCCACCCCAAAACCACCCAGAACACCCAAAAATCCACCCAAAAATACCCAAAAATACCTGGTATTTTGTGGGGTTCCCACAGTATTTTTTGGGGTTCCCCCGGTATTTTTTGGGTTCTCCTGGCTGTTTTTTGGGTTTCCCAGGCTGTTTTTGGGTTCCCCCAGTATTTTTTGGGGTTCCCCCAGTATTTTTGGGTCCCTGGGTATTTTTAGGTTCCCCCGGCTGTTTTTTGGGGTTCCCTCGGTATTTTTTGGGGTTCCCCCGGTATTTTTTGGGGTTTCCCCGGTATTTTTTGGGGTTCCCACTGTGTTTTTGGGTTCCCTGATATTTTGGGGTTCCCCAGGCTGTTTTTGGGTTCCCCCGATATTTTTTGGGGTTCCCCGGTATTTTTGGGTTCCCCCAGTATTTTTGGGTCCCCCGATATTTTTTGGGGTTCCCACGGTGTTTTTTGGGGTTCCCCCGATATTTTTTGGGGTTCCCCGGTATTTTTTGGGGTTCCCCCGGTATTTTTGGGTTCCCCAGGTATTTTTGGGGTTCTCCCGGCTGTTTTTTGGGGTTCCTATGGTATTTTTTGGGGTGCCTTTGTGTTTTTAGGTTCCCCCGGGTATTTTTGGGGTTCCCCCGGTATTTTTTGGGGTTCCCCCAGTATTTTTGTGTTCTCCCAGTATTTTTTGGGGTTCCCTGGGAGTTTTTGGGTTCTCCCGGCTGTTTTTTGGGTTCCTCTGGTATTTTTTGGGGTGTCCCGGGTGCTTTTTGGGTTCCTCCGGGTGTTTTTGGGTTCTCCGGATATTTTTTGGGGTTCCCCTGGTATTTTTTGGGTTCCCCCAGTATTTTTGGGTTCCCCGGTATTTTTTGGGGTGCCCTGGGTGATTTTGGGGTTCCCCAGGCTGGTTTTGGGGTTCCCCCGTGTTTTTGGGGTTCCCCCGGTGTTTTTGGGGTTCCCCCCATATTTTGTGGTGTTCCCCTGGTATTTTTGGGTTCCCACGGTGTTTTTGGTGTTTCCCCGATATTTTTGGGGTTCCCACTGTGTTTTTGGGTTCCCTGATATTTTGGGTTCCCCCGGTATTTTTGGGGTTCCCCTGGTATTTTTGGTGTTCCCCCAGTATTTTTTGGGTTCCCCGGTATTTTTGGGGTTCCCCTGGTATTTTTGGTGTTCCCCCGGTATTTTTGGGGTTCCCCCGATATTTTTTGGTGTTTCCCCAGTATTTTTTGGGTTCCCCTGGGTATTTTTTGGGTTCCCCGGTATTTTTGGGGTTCCCCCGGTATTTTTTGGGGTTCCCCCGGTATTTTTGGGTTCCCCCTGTTGTTTTTGGGTTCCCCTGGCTATTTTTTGGGGTTCCCCTGGTATTTTTTGGGCTCCCCCTGTTGTTTTTGGGGTTCCCCCGATATTTTCTGGGTCCCCCGGTGTTTTGGGGTTCCCCTGGTATTTTTTGGGGTTCCCCCGGTATTTTTGTGTTCCCCTGGTATTTTTGTGTTTCCCCGGTATTTTTTGGTGTTCCCCCGGGTGTTTTTGGGGTTCCCCTGGTATTTTTTGGGGTCCCCCTGGTATTTTTGGGTTGCCCTGGTATTTTTTGGGGTGTCCCAGGCTGTTTTTGGGGTCCCCCCGGAGTTTTTGGGGTGCCGCTCACGTTGCTGGTGGCGCAGAACTGCCGCTGCCCGTCTTTGATCTCGGGGGTGAATTTCTGCAGCAGCGCCTTCTGCACCCGCCAGATGGGCGGCGGCTCCCGGCCCGTCTGCAGCGCCAGCTGGGGAGATTCGGGGGGTCAGCACCCCAAAATCCGCCCAAATCCGCCCAAAATCCGCCCCAAATTCAGCCCTAAATCAACCCCAAAATCTGCCCCAAATTCAGCCCCAAATCCACCCCAAAATACACAAAATCCACCCCAAAATACAAAAAAATCCACCCCAAAATCCTCAAAAGTCCATCCCAAAATCCGCCCAAATCCGCCCCAAATTCAGCCCTTAATCAACCCCAAAATCTGCCCCAAAATACCCCAAATCCACCCCAAAATCCACCCCAAATTCAGCCCTAAATCAACCCCAAAATCCATCCCAAATCTGCCCCAAATCCAGCCCAAAATCCACCCCAAATCCGCCCCAAATCCAGTCCAAAATCCACCCCAAATCCGCCCCAAATCCAGCCCAAAATCAACCCCAAAATCCATCCCAAATTCATCCCTAAATCAACCCCAAATCCACCCCAAATTCAGCCCAAAATCAACCCCAAATTCCACCCCAAATCCACCCCAAATCATCCCAAAATCAACCCCAAAATATGCCCCAAATCCATCCCAAATCTACCCCAAATCCATCACAGAATCAACCCCAAAATCCGCCCCAAATCATCCCAAAATCCATCCCGTTCAATCCCAGTTAAACACCAGCTCAATCCCAGTTCAATCCCAGTTAAACACCAGTTCAATCCCAGTTAAACACCAGCTCAATCCCAGTTAAACACCAATTCAATCCCAGTTAAACACCAGTTCAATCCCAGTTAAACACCAATTCAATCCCAGTTAAACACCAGTTCAATCCCAGTTAAACACCAGTTCAATCCCAGCTCAATCCCAGTTCAACCCTAATTCCTCATGCAGATCCCTCCCAGTGCTCCCAGTTCCTTTCCCAGTGTCATGTCCTGACTCCCAGTCCCTCCCAGTCCATCCCAGTCCATCCCAGTTTGTCTCAGTCCATCCTAGTCCCATCCCAGTTTGTCCCAGTCCCTCCCAGTTTATCCCAGTCTCACCTTGAGTGCGGGGATATCCTCCACTCTCACCACGAATTCGTCCCTCTCCCGGAATATCCCCTCTCCCCAGTGACTCCCAGTGCCATGTCCTCACTCCCAGTGACTCCCAGTTTGTCCCAATTTGTCCCAGTCCATCCCAGTGCTCCCAGTCTCACCTTGAGTGCGGGGATATCCTCCACTGTCACCACGAACTCGTCCCTCTCTCGGAATATTCCCTCTCCCCAGTGACTCCCAGTGACTCCCAGTGCCATGTCCTCACTCCCAGTCCCTCCCAGTTTATCCCAGTGACTCCCAGTTTGTCCCAGTTTATCCCAGTTTATCCCAGTCTCACCTTGAGTGCGGGGATATCCTCCACCCTGACCACGGACTCGTCCCTCTCTCGGAATATCCCCTCTCCCCAGTGCTCCCAGTGACTCCCAGTGCCATGTCCTCACTCCCAGTGACTCCCAATGCCATGTCCTCACTCCCAGTTCCATCCCAGTCCCTCCCAGTCCATCCCAGTCCATCCCAGTTTATCCCAGTCCGTCCCAGTCTCACCTTGAGGGCGGGGATATCCTCCACTCTCACCACGAACTTGTCCCTCTCCCTGAAGATTCCCTCTGCCCAGTGCTCCCAGTCCCTCCCAGTGCCATGTCCTCACTCCCAGTTTGTCCCAGTCCCTCCCAGTCCCTCCCAGTTTATCCCAGTTCCTCCCAGTCCATCCCAGTCTCACCTTGAGTGCGGGGATATCCTCCACCCTCACCACGAACTCGTCCCTCTCTCGGAATATCCCCTCTCCCCAGTGCTCCCAGTGACTCCCAGTGACTCCCAGTGCCATGTCCTCGCTCACAGTTTGTCCCAGTCCCTCCCAGTGACTCCCAGTCCCTCCCAGTGACTCCCAGTACATCCCAGTCTGTCCCAGTTTGTCCCAGTCCATCCCAGTCCATCCCAGTCCGTCCCAGTCTCACCTTGAGTGCCGGGATATCCGCCACCCTCACCACGAACTCGTCCCTCTCCCGGAATATCCCCTCTCCCCAGTGCTCCCAGTGACTCCCAGTCCCTCCCAGTCCATCCCAGTTTATCCCAGTCCCTCCCAGTCCATCCCAGTCTCACCTTGAGAGCGGGGATATCCTCCACCCTCACCACGAACTCGTCCCTCTCGCGGAATATCCCCTCTCCCCAGTGACTCCCAGTCCCTCCCAGTCCCTCCCAGTGCCATCCCAGTGACTCCCAGTGACTGCCAGTGACTCCCAGTTCGTCCCAGTCCATCCCAGTTTATCCCAGTCTCACCTTGAGTGCGGGGATATCCTCCACTCTCACCACGAACTCGTCCCTCTCCCTGAAGATCCCCTCTCCCCAGTGCTCCCAGTGACTCCCAGTCTATCCCAGTGACTCCCAGTGACTCCCAGTGCCATGTCCTCACTCCCAGTCCCTCCCAGTCCGTTCCAGTCCCTCCCAGTCCATCCCAGTCCCTCCCAGTCCATCCCAGTCCATCCCAGTCTCACCTTGAGTGCGGGGATGTCCTCCACCCTCACCACAAACTCGTCCCTCTCCCGGAATATCCCCTCTCCCCAGTGACTCCCAGTGACTCCCAGTCCCTCCCAGTCCCTCCCAGTTTGTCCCAGTCCATCCCAGTCTCACCTTGAGTGCGGGGATATCCTCCACCCTGACCACGAACTCGTCCCTCTCCCGGAATATCCCCTCTCCCCAGTGACTCCCAGTGACTCCCAGTGACTCCCAGTCCCTCCCAGTCCATCCCAGTTTATCCCAGTCTCACCTTGAGTGCGGGGATATCCTCCACCCTCACCACGAACTCGTCCCTCTCTCTGAAGATCCCCTCTCCCCCGCTCTCCTCCTCGTCGCTGGTGTCCCCGCACACGGCGGCCGTTCCCTGTTTCTGCGCCAGGTGCAGCGGCCGCTCCGGCGGCTCCGGCGGCTCCGGCGGCTCCGGCGGCTCCGGGGACCCCCGGGGGGGGCTCGGGGACCCCCCGGCCCCGGCCCCGGTCCCGGTCCCGGGCGGGGACCCCGGCGGGGCTGCGGGGGGAGGGGGCGGCTCCGGCTGGGGGGGCTCCGGGGGCGCGGGGGGAGGGGGCGGGGGGGGATCCTCCGGCGGGGGGGCGGCTGTGGGGGGGGGAGAGAGTTAGACAGGTCCTGGAAGGGTCATGGGACACAATGGCAGGTCCTTATGTATCAATGGCAGGTCCTGGAAGGTCACCATGAACCCCTGGAAGGACCTTATGAATCAATGGCAGGTCCTGGAAGGTCACCATGAACCCCTGGAAAGACCTTATGAATCAATGGCAGGTCCTGGAAGGTCACCATGAACCCCTGGCAGGTCCCTATGAAGCCCTGGCAGGTCCCTATGAACCCCTGGCAGGTCCCTATGAACCCCTGGCAGGTCCTGGAAGGTCACCATGAACCCCTGGCAGGTCCCTATGAACCCCTGGCAGGTCCTGGAAGGTCACCATGAACCCCTGGCAGGTCCCTATGAATCAATGGCAGGTCCTGGAAGGTCACCATAAACCCCTGGCAGGTCCCTATGAAGCCCTGGCAGGTCCCTATGAACTCTGGCAGGTCCTGGCAGGTCCCTATGTAGGTTCTGGGGGGGCTCCGGGGGCGCGGGGGGAGGGGGCGGGGGGGGATCCTCCGGCGGGGGGGCGGCTGTGGGGGGGGGCGGAGAGAGTTAGACAGGTCCTGGAAGGGTCATAGGAAACAATGGCAGGTCCTGGAAGGGTCATGGGAAACAATGGCAGGTCCCCATGTATCAATGGAAGGTCCTGGAAGGGGTATAGAAAGGCCACGGCTACCCCAGCTGGTCCTGGAAGGTCACCATGAACCCCTTGAAGGTCCCTATGAATCAATGGCAGGTCCTGGAAGGTCACCATGAACCCCTGGAAGGTCACCATGAACCCCTGGAAGGTCACCTTGAACCCCTGAAATGTCTCTATGAACCCCTGGCAGGTCCTGGAAGGTCACCATGAACCCCAGGAAGGTCCCTATGAATCAATGGCAGGTCCCTATGAACACATGGCAGGTCCTGTAAGGTCACCATGAACCTCTGGAAAGACCTTATGAATCAATGGCAGGCCCTGGAAGGTCACCATGAACCCCTGGAAGGTCACCATGAACCCCTGAAATGTCTCTATGAAGCCCTGGCATGTCCTGGAAGGTCACCATGAACCCCTGGAAGCTGTTTTTGGGACCTGGAAGGTTCCTAAGAACCCATGGAAGGTCCTGGCAGGTCCCTATGAACCCCTGGCAGGTCCTGGAAGGTTCCTATGACCCCCTGGAGGCTGTTTATACATCCTGTCAGGTACCTATGAACCCCTGGCAGCTCCTGGAATGTCTCCATGAACCCCTGGAAGGTGTCTACAAGCCCATGGAAGGTCCTGGAAGGTCCCTATGAACCCCTGGCAGCTCCCTGTGCCCTCTCCCAGGTCCTGTCAGGTCCTGTCAGGTCCTGTCAGCTCTCACCGTGCGCCTCGGGGGGCTCCCTGCGCTCGGGGGGCTCGTCCAGCGCCGACATGGCGGAGCTGATGCTCTTCTGCAGGTCCTGGAAGGTCCCTATGAACCCCTGGAGGCTGTTTATGGGTCCTGAAAGGTCTCTATGAACCCCTGGCAGGTCCTGGAGGTCCTTATTAACCCCTGGAGGCTGTTTATGGGTCCTGGAAGGTCTCTATGAACCCCTGGCAGGTCCTGGAAGGTTCCTATGAACCCCTGGAGGCTGTTTATGCGTCCTGTCAGGTACCTATGAACCCCTGGCAGGTCCTGGAATGTCTCTATGAACCCCTGGAGGCTGTTTATGGGTCCTGGCAGGTCCTTATGAAGCCCTGGCAGGTCTCTACAAGCTCATGGATGGTCCTGGAAGATCCCTATGAGCCCTGGCAGGTCCCTATGAACCCCTGGCAGGTCTCTACAAGCCCCTGGAATGTCTCTGTGAACTCCTGGCAGGTCCCTATGAACCCCTGGCAGGTCTCGGCAGGTCCCTATGGATTCCTGGAAGGTCCTGGCAGGTCCCTATGGATTCCTGGAAGGTCCTGGAAGGTCCCTATGAATGCCTGTAAGGTCCTGGAAGGTCTCTATGAGCTCCTGGCAGGTCTCTAGAAGTCCGTGGCAGGTCTCTACAAGCCCATGGAAGGTCCTGGAAGGTCCCTATGAGCCCTGGTAGGTCTCTATGAACCCCTGGCAGGTCCTGGCAGGTCCCTATGAACCCCTGGAGGCTGTTTATGGGTCCTGGCAGGTCCCTATGAACCCCTGGCAGCTCCTGGAAGGTGCCCATGAACCCCTGGAAGGTGTCTACTAGCCCATGGAAGGTCCTGGAAGGTCTCTATGAAGCCCTGGCAGGTCTCTACAAGCCCCTGGAAGGTCTCTGTGAACTCCTGGAAGGTCCTGGAAGGTCCCTATGAACCCCTGGAGGCTGTTTATGGGTCCTGTCAGGTCCTGTCAGCTCTCACCGTGCGCCTCGGGGGGCTCCCTGCGCTCGGGGGGCTCATCCAGCGCCGAGATGGCGGAGCTGATGCTCTTCTGCAGGTCCTGGTTCTTGCTGACCGAGTCCTCCTCGTCGCTGGAGAAGGAGGGCAGCGTCTCCAGGTTCCTCTTCAGCTCCTCGTCCAGGCGCTTGCAGGGCGAAGGACACGCCATCACCAGCCCCCCCTCGGCCTCGCCGCCCTCCAGGGACCCCCCGAGCACGGCGGGGGCGAAGCCGGGGGGCGCCGCGCCGCCCTTGGGGGCTTTGCCGGGCGGTGCCGCTTGGCGCTTGCCGGATTTCAGGAAGTCCAGGAAGGAGGCCATGAAACCCAACTTCATCTCAGGCTGCTTCTCCTCGGCCTCGCGCAGCCGCTGCTGCGGTGGTTGCGGTGGTGGTTGTTGCGGTTGTTGCGGTGGTGGTTGCGGCGGTTTGGCGCGGTTCGGTGATGGTGGTGGCGCCTCGGTGAACGGGCCCGGTGCTGCCGGGACGGAGCCGGGAATGGCGGGGACGGAGCCGGGGACGGAGCCGGGGACGGAGCCGGGGACGGAGCCGGGAGAGGCGTCCGGCTTGGAGACGGCCAGCTTGATCTGTGGGGGGAGAAAAGGGTTACTGGTTTGTACTGGGTTATACTGGTTTGTACTGGGATACACTAACCCATCTATGGACATGGCCAGCTTGATCTGTGGGGAGAAAAGGGTTACTGGGTTATACTGGTTTGTACTGGTTTGTACTGGGAGACATTGAGCCCATCTATGGATATGGCCAATTTGATCTGTGAGAGAAAAGGGGTTACTGGTTTGTACTGGTTTGTACTGGGAGACATGGATCCCATAACCCCCATTGGACATGGCCAGTTTGATCTGTGGGGAGAAAAGGGTTACAGGGTTATACTGGTTTGTACTGGGATACGCTAACCCATCTATGGACACGGCCAGTTTGATCTGTGAGAGAAAAGGGTTACTGGTTTGTACTGGTTTGTACTGGGAGACATGGATCCGACTGTGACTCCCCCATTGGACACGGCCAGCTTGATCTGTGGGGAGAAAAGGGTTAACTGGTTTGTACTGGTTTGGACTGGGAGACATTGATCCCATGACCCCATGACCCTCATTGGACACGGCCAGTTTGGTCTGTGGGGAGAGAAAAGGGTTACTGGGTTATACTGGTTTGTACTGGGATACACTAACCCATCTATGGACACGGCCAGTTTGATCTGTGGGGGGAGAAAAGGGTTACTGGTTTGTACTGGTTTGGACTGGGAGACATGGATCCCATAACCCCCATTGGACATGGCCAGTTTGATCTGTGGGGGGAGAAAAGGGTTACTGGTTTGTACTGGTTTGGACTGGGAGACATGGATCCCATGACCCCATGACCCTCATTGGACACGGCCAGTTTGGTCTGTGGGGAGAGAAAAGGGTTTACTGGTTTGTACTGGTTTGTACTGGGAGATATTGATCCAACTCTGACTCTTCCATGGACACCCAGTTTGATCTGTGGGGAGAAAAGGGTTACTGGGTTATACTGGTTTGTACTGGGAGATATTGAGCCCATCTATGGACACGGCCAGTTTGGTCTGTGAGAGAAAAGGGGTTACTGGTTTGTACTGGTTTGTACTGGGAGACATGGATCCCATGACCCCATTACCCCATGACCCCCATTGGACACGGCCAGTTTGGTCTGTGGGGAGAAAAGGGTTACTGGGTTATACTGGTTTGTACTGGTTTGTACTGGGATACGCTAACCCATCTATGGACACAGCCAGTTTGATCTGTGAGAGAAAAGGGTTACTGGTTTGTACTGGTTTGTACTGGGAGACATTGAGCCCATCTATGGACACGGCCAGTTTGGTCTGTGGGGAGAGAAAAGGGTTACTGGGTTATACTGGTTTGTACTGGGAGATATTGATCCAACCGTGACTCCCCCATGGACACCCAGTTTGATCTGTGAGAGAAAAGGGTTACTGGGTTATACTGGTTTGTACTGGGATACACTGATCCAACCGTGACTCCCCCATGGACACCCAGTTTGGTCTGTGGGGAGAGAAAAAGGGTTACTGGTTTGTACTGGTTTGTACTGGGAGATATTGAGCCCATCTATGGACATGGCCAGTTTGATCTATGGGGAGAGAAAAGGGTTACTGGTTTGTACTGGTTTGTACTGGGAGACACTGATCCAACCGTGACTCCCCCATGGACACCCAGTTTGGTCTGTGAGAGAAAAAGGGTTACTGGGTTATACTGGTTTGTACTGGGAGACATGGATCCCATGACCCCATTACCCCATGACCCCCATTGGACATGGCCAGTTTGATCTGTGGGGAGAAAAGGGTTACTGGTTTGTACTGGTTTGTACTGGGATATGCTAATCCACCTATGGACACGGCCAGTTTGATCTGTGGGGAGAGAAAAGGGTTACTGGGTTATACTGGTTTGTACTGGGACACATGGATCCAACCGTGACTCCCCCATGGACACCCAGTTTGATCTGTGAGAGAAAAGGGTTACTGGTTTGTACTGGTTTGTACTGGGAGACACTGATCCCATGACCCCATGACCCCATTGGACACGGCCAGCTTGATCTGTGGGGGGAGAAAAGGGTTACTGGGTTATACTGGTTTGTACTGGGAGACATTGAGCCCATCTATGGACACGGCCAGTTTGATCTGTGGGGAGAGAAAAGGGTTACTGGGTTATACTGGTTTGTACTGGGAGACATTGAGCCCATCTGTGGACACCCAGCTTGATCTGGGGGGAGAGAAAAGGGTTACTGGGTTATACTGGTTTGTACTGGTTTGTACTGGGAGATATTGAGCCCATCTATGGACACGGCCAGTTTGATCTGTGGGGAGAGAAAAGGGTTACTGGTTTGTACTGGTTTGGACTGGGAGATATTGAGCCCATCTATGGACACCCAGCTTGATCTGTGGGGAGAGAAAAGGGTTACTGGTTTGTACTGGGTTATACTGGTTTGTACTGGGAGACATTGAGCCCATCTATGGACACGGCCAGTTTGATCTGTGAGACAAAGGGGTTTACTGGGTTATACTGGTTTGTACTGGGATACGCTAACCCATCTATGGATATGGCCAGTTTGATCTGTGTGAAGAAAAGGGGTTACTGGTTTGTACTGGTTTGTACTGGGATTCCCTGACCCGCCCTCCATGGACACAGCCAGTTTGATCTGGGGGGTCAGGAGGCTCCAGTATGGACCAGTATGGACCAGTATGGACCAGTAACCCCCAGTGACCCCTCCACAACCCCCATGGACACACCCACATTGATCTGGGGGAGAAAACCCCAATTCTGGGTCATTTTGGGACCATTTCGAGCACTCCAACCCCCCCAAACCCCCAATTTTGGGTCATTTCGGGACCATTCCGAGCACTCCAACCCCCTCAAACCCCAATTTTGGGTCATTTCGGGACCATTTGAGGCGCCCCAACCCCCAATTTTGGGTGATTTCGGGACCATTTGAAGCCACTCAAACCCCAATTTTGGGTGATTTCGGGACCATTTGAGGCGCCCCAACCCCCAATTTTGGGTCATTTTGGGACCATTCCGAGCACTCCAACCTCCAGCCCCGAAACCCCAATTTTGGGTCATTTCGGGACCGTTCTGAGCACTCCAACCCCCTCAAACGCCAATTTTGGGACCATTTTGAGCACTCCAACTCCCCCAAACCCCAATTTTGGGTCATTCCGAGACCATTTGAAGCCCCCCAACCCCCAATTTTGGGTCATTTTGGGACCATTCCGAGCACTCCAACGCCCTCAAACCCCAATTTTGGGTCGTTTCGGGACCATTTGAAGAACACCAAATCCCAATTTTGTGTCATTTTGGGACCATTTGAAGAACACCAAACCCCCCAACCCCCAATTTCGGATCATTTTGGGACCATTTGAAGCCCCCCAAACCCCAATTTTGGGTCATTTCGGGACCATTCCGAGCACTCCAACGCCCTCAAACCCCAATTTTGGGTCATTTTGGGACCATTCCGAGCACTCCAACTCCCCCCAAACCCCAATTTTGGGTGATTCCGGGACCATTTGAAGCCCCCCAACCCCCAATTTTGGGTCATTCCGGGACCATTTGAAGCCCCCCAACCCCCAATTTTGGGTCATTTCGGGACCATTCTGAGCACCCCCAGCCCCGAAACCCCAATTTGGGACCATTTGAAGCCCCCCAACCCCCAATTTTGGGTCATTTTAGGACCATTCTGGGCACCCCCAGCCCCGAAACCCCAATTTGGGACCATTTGAAGCCCCCCAACCCCCAATTTTGGGTCATTTTGGGACCATTCCGAGCACTCCAACCCCCTCAACCCCCAATTTCGGGACCATTCCGAGCACTCCAACGCCCTCAAACCCCAATTTTGTGTCATTTCGGGACCATTTGAAGAACACCAAACCTCCCACCCCACAATTTTGGGTGGTTTCGGGACCATTTGAAGCACACCAAGCCCCTCAAACCCCACCCAAAACCCCAATTTTGGGTCATTTTGGGACCATTCCAAGCACTGCAAGCCCCCAAACCCCAACTTTGGGTCATTTTGGGACCATTTGAAGCACACCAAACCCCTCAAAAAGCCCCCAACCCCCAATTTTGGGTAATTTCGGGAGCATTCCGAGCACTCCAATGCCCTCAAACCGCAATTTTGGGTCATTTCGGGACCATTTGAAGAACATCAAACATCTCCAACCCCACCCAAACCCCCAATTTTGGGTCATTTCGGGACCATTTGAAGAACATCAAACCTCTCAAACCCCACCCAAAACCCCAATTTTGGGTCATTTCGGGACCATTCCGAGCACTCCAAACCCCCCAAACCCCAATTTTGGGACCATTCTGAGCACCTCCAGCCCCAAAACCCCATTTCGGGACCATTCTGAGCAAACCAAACCCCAATTTTGGGTCATTTTGGGACCATTTGAAGAACACCAAATCCCAATTTTGTGTCATTTCGGGACCATTTGAAGAACACCAAACCTCCCACTCCCCAATTTTGGGTGATTTCGGGACCATTTGAAGCACACCAAGCCCAAATTTTGGGTCATTTTGGGACCATTCCGAGCACTGCAACGCCCTCAAACCCCAATTTTGTGTCATTTTGGGACCATTTGAAGAACACCAAACCTCCCACCCCCCAATTTTGGGTGGTTTCGGGACCATTTGAAGAACATCAAACCTCTCAAACCCCACCCAAAACCCCAATTTTGGGTCATTTCGGGACCATTTGAAGCCCCCCAAACCCCAATTTTGGGTCATTTTAGGACCATTTGAAGAACACCAAACCTCCCACCCCCCAATTTTGGGTCATTTTGGGACCATTTGAGGCACCCCAACGCCCAATTTTGGGTCATTTTGGGACCATTCCGAGCACTCCAACGCCCTCAAACCCCAATTTTGTGTCATTTTGGGACCATTTGAAGAACACCAAACCTCCCACCCCACAATTTTGGGTGGTTTCGGGACCATTTGAATCACACCAAACCCCTCAAACCCCACCCCAACCCCCAATTTTGTGTGATTTCGGGACCATTTGAAACCCCTCAACCCCCAATTTCGGGTCATTTTGGGACCATTCCGAGCACTCCAAACCCCCCAAACCCCAATTTTGGGTCATTTTGGGACCATTCTGAGCACCTCCAGCCCCAAAACCCCATTTCGGGACCATTCCGAGCAAACCAAACCCCAATTTTGGGTCATTTCGGGACCATTTGAAGAACATCAAACCCCTCAAACCCCACCCCAAACCCCAATTTTGGGTCATTTTGGGACCATTCCGAGCACTCCAATGCCCTCAAACCCCAATTCGGGACCATTCCGAGCAAACCAAGTCCCAGTTTTGGGTCATTTTGGGACCCTTTGAAGCACACCAATCCCCCCAATCCCCAATTTTGGGTGATTTCGGGCCCATTTAAAGCCCCCCAACCCCCAATTTCGGGTGATTTAGGGCCCATTTAAGCCCCCAAGCCCCTCACCTTGAGCGGCCGCAGCGGCTCCACGCCCTCTCCATCCTCTCCGCCCTTCTTGCCGCGGCCCCGGCCCCGTCCCCGCGGCCTCTTGGCTCCCTCGGGGAAGCCGGGGGGCTCCAGGGGCCGGATCCTGGGCCTGCCCCGGGGCCGGGGGGGCCCTTCCCGCTTGGGCTTGGTGGGTTTGCGGCCGCGCTTCTTGGGCGCGGGGTGCGCCCCGGGGTGCGGGCAGAAGTCGATGTCGCCCATGGGGGTGAGCGGGGCCCGGCGGCAGCTGGAGATGAGGTCGGGCAGCAGGTCCGGGAGGCGCCGCGAGTTCAGGCGGATGTCGGCGGGCACGTCGGCTTTATCCTCGTCGTCCTCGAACTCGTACTCCTGCGCGTAGGTTTTTTTGGGGGGTGGGAAGGGGTCCCGCTTGCGCAGCAGGTGGAAGGATGAAGTTTTCAGCAGCTTTTTGGGTTTGGAGGAGCAGAATAAAGGGGTGCTGAGAGGAGGAGGAGGCGGTTTGGGACCCCCGTCGCCGGTGCTCTGGATTAAGCCCAGCGGTTCTGCGTTCACCGTGGAGGGTAACTCGTGTTTGGGGGGCTCCAGCCCCAGCTGGGGGGGATCCCCGGCGGCCCCTCCGTCCTGCGGGCAGAACGAGGGGTAGCTCTGCCCCATATCGTACGGAGGCGGCGGTTTCATCGCCTCGGGCCGCGCCTCCAGCCCGGCGGCGTTGGCGGTGCCTTCCTCCTCCTCCTCCTCGCTGGGCTTGGGGAAATCCTCGGGCGGCGGTCCGAACATGTCCTCCATGCCGGGGAAGAAGCCGCGGTCCTCGTCCTGCAGCAGAGCGTCCGGGAAGCAGATGGAGGTGAGGGGCACGAAGCGCCCCTTGCCCCCCGCGGGGCTGCCCCCTTCCGAAAACTGGTCCTTGGCTTCGGGGGGCACGGCCGGGACGCCCCCCTCGGGGTCCAGCAGGTGCCCGGGCGGTCCCTGCACCCCCGCGCTCTGCCCCAGGTGCGGTTCCAGGCCCAAGGGGGGCTCCAAGAAGTCCTGGATTTCCTGGGGAGGGGGCAGCACCTCCATGGAGTCGGGGGGCAGCGGCGGCGGGGCCTGGGGGTCCAACCCCTGCGAGCGCACCTGGTGCAGGTGAGCTTCCAGCAGCAGCTGCGGGGAGGGGGCGGCCGGAGGGGCCGCGGCGGCCGAGGGGGCGGCGGGGGGCGGCGGGGGCGGCGGTGGAGGGGGCGGCATCCGCTGCTGCTCCAGCAGGTGAACGTCCATCGGGGCCCTGCCCTTGGGCCGGCCGTGCAGCTGGCTCTGCGTGTGGGTCAGCACCGAGGGCAGCAGCGAGCCCCCCAATTCCGGGGAGGGGTCCAGCAGGAGGTTGTGGGGCTCCAGCGGGGGTCCCTCGCCCACCAGCCGCCCGTGCTCGGGGGTTTTGGGCAGGTAGGAGTGCGGCGGTGGCGGCGGGCCCAGCTCCTTGCCGCCGGGCAGGTGCTCGGGCGGCTTCTTCAGCTCGTAGGTGTCCAGCGTGGGCGGCGGCTGGTGGCCGTAGTGGACCACCGAGGTGGCCGCCACCTCGCCGCCCCCTCCTCCTCCTCCTGCGCTGGCCCCCCGAAACTCTTTTCCTCTCTCCGGCTTCTTCTTCTCCTTGAGCAGCGCCAGCTCCAGCGGCGCCTCCAGGTTGGAGTTGGGCCGGATGACGCTCTGCAGCTGGTACCGCTCCTCCTTGCCCAGCGCCCCCCCGTAGCCCCCCAGAGTTTTGGGGCGCTCCTCGCAGCCCCCCAGCCCCTCTCGGGGCGGGCTGGGCGCCTGCAGCAGGTGCTGGATCAGGAAATCCTCGTCCTCGCTGCGCTCCGCCGCCAGCAGCTCCGCCTCGCCTTTCGCCCCCTTGCCGAAATTTGGGGGCGCCCCCGGCGGGGCGGGGGGCGGCTGCCGCTCCAGCCCCCCGCCCGGAGCGGCGCCGTAGCCCTGCGGGGCCATGAAGGACGGCGACAGCACCGAGCCCAGGTACTTCTGCGACTGGCCCGGCGACGCGCCGCTCTGCGGGCGGGCGGCCGGCGGCGACTGCAGCGGGCGGATGATGGGCGAGGGGCTGGAGCCCCCCAGGCCGGCGTAGGGCAGCGGCGGGCCGGGCATGGCGGGCGAGTGGCCGGTGCTGTAGCTCAGCGAGGGGCTGGCGGTGGGCAAGCCCTGCGAGGGGGCCGGGGGTCCGTAGCCCCCCGCTTGCCCTCCCTCGGGCTGCACGCCGTAGGGCAGCGCCTGCAGCTGCTCGGGCGAGTAGGTGCCGGCGCCGCTGACGCAGGGCTGCAGCCCCCCTTGCCCGCCGGCTTGCCCCCCGCCCTGGTAGCCGCCGGCTTTGCCGCCCAGGTCGCCGCCCTGCCCTCCGCTGAAGCCCCCCGCGGGCTGCGCCGCCCCGGGCAGGCTTTGGGGCGCGCCGGGCGCGGTGTAGCCGGGCGCTGCCCCCATGGCCAGCAGGCTCTGGGGCGGCTGGCCCGGCGAGTATGCCGGCGACTGGCTGGCGATGACGGAGCTGGGCTTGGGCGTGCCGGGCGTGTAGCTGCTCTGGCACTTGGGCGTGTTGGTGGAGCGCGGCGGCGGCTGCCTGGACGCCGAGTAGCTCTTGGACTTGCCGCCGTTGCCGCCCGCCGCGCCGCCGTTGCCCGCCGCGCCGCCGGCGCCGCCGGAGTAGCCGGGAGACTGGATGATGGGCCGGTAGCCCGGCTCGGGGCGCGGCGCGGCGGGCGCGGCCTTGGGGGGCTGCTGCGAGCCCTCGGAGCTGGCGGGCGACTGCTCGCCCAGCGGGCTGCAGGACAGAGGGGCGCGGTGCGCCGGCACCTGCTGGTAGGATCCGCCGCAGCTCAGGTAGTGCTGCAGCCCCGGCGTCGGCGGCAGCTGCGGTTGCGACGCTCCGGGCCGCTGGTAGTGCTTGATGACGCTGTCCTGCCGCGAAATGGCGCGGTCGCCGCCGCCCGCCGCGTTGGCGCCGCCGAAAACGGGCGCGTTATAGAGCTGCGGCGGCTGCTCGGCGGCGGCCAGCAGGTTGAACTGCGAGGAACCGGGCGCCGGGCGGTACGGAGGCGTCTGCGCCGGCAGCGCCGAGCCCAGCACGGCCGAGCCCAGGCGGTCGAAGCCCAGCGAGGAGGGCACGGCGGGCTGCGCCGGTTTGATGTGCAGCAGCGGGTCGTGCGGCGACAGCAGCCCGTTGGAGCCGGGGCTGAAGGCGGCCTCGGGCAGGCTCAGCGGGGAACCCACCGGGAAGCTGCGGCCGCCGAAGGACGCCGGGTGCTGGTACGGGCCCAGCGCCGAGGAGGACGGGAAGGTGCCCGAGCCGGGAAGGGCTCCCGAGATGAAGAGCTCGGCCGGGGCGGGAGTGTGCATGGCTGCCGGGGGGAGAACAGAGGGGTGAGCGCTGGGAGAGAGGGGAAGGGGAGTGGGGGGAGTGCGGGTACCCCGGGATGTGTGGGGAACCCGGGGGGTAGGGGGGACACCTCCAGGGGGAGTGGGGACATCCCCAGGGGGAGTGGGGAACACCCCCAGGGGGAGTGAGGAACACCCAGGGACCCCATTTGGGGACAGGGGACAGCCCCAGGTGGAGAGGGGGACACCCAGGTACAAGTGGGGACCCCATTTGGGGAGGGGGGGACACCCAGGGACCCCATTTGGGGAGGGGGGACACCCCCAGGGGGAGTGGGGACCCCATTTGGGGAGGGGGGGGACACCCGCAGGGGGAGTGGGGGACACCCAGGTACGAGTGGGGACCCCATTTGGGGAGGGGGGACACCCCCAGGAGGAGTGGGGGGACCCCCCCCCACCCCAAAAAAAGCCCCCAGACCCACCAGTCTGCCCAGAGGGGTGCAGAACTGGGACCCCCAGACCCACCAGTCTGCCCAGAGGGGACACAGAATTGGGACCCCCACCCCAAAAACGCCCCCAGACCCACCAGTCTGCCAGGAGGGGACACAGAACTGGGACCCCCAAAAAAGCCCCCAGACCCACCAGTCTGCCCAGAGGGGACACAGAACTGGGACCCCCCACCCCAAAGAAGCCCCCAGACCCACCAGTCTGCCCAGAGGGGACACAGAACTGGGACCCCCAGACCCAGAAAAGCCCCCAGACCCACCAGTCTGCCAGGAGGGGGTGCAGAACTGGGACCCCCCACCCCAAAAAGCCCCCAGACCCACCAGTCTGCCCAGAGGGGTGCAGAACTGGGACCCCCAGACCCAAAAACGCCCCCAGACCCACCAGTCTGCCAGGAGGGGAGCAGAACTGGGACCCCCCACCCCAAAGAAGCCCCCAGACCCAAAGAAGCCCCCAGACCCACCAGTCTGCCCAGAGGGGTGCAGAACTGGGACCCCCCCCCCCAAAAAAAGCCCCTAGACCCACCAGTCTGCCAGGAGGGGAGCAGAACTGGGACCCCCAGACCCAGAAAAGCCCCCAGACCCACCAGTCTGCCAGGAGGGGACACAGAACTGGGACCCCCAGACCCACCAGTTTCCCCAGAGGGGACACAGAACTGGGACCCCCCACCCCAAAGAAGCCCCCAGACCCACCAGTCTGCCAGGAGGGGTGCAGAACTGGGACCCCCACCCCAAAGAAGCCCCCAGACCCACCAGTCTGCCCAGAGGGGTGCAGAACTGGGACCCCCCACCCCAAAAAAAGCCCCCAGACCCACCAGTCTGCCAGGAGGGGTGCAGAACTGGAACCCCCAGACCCACCAGTCTGCCCAGAGGGGTGCAGAACTGGGACCCCCAGACCCAGAAAAGCCCCCAGACCCACCAGTCTGCCAGGAGGGGACACAGAACTGGGACCCCCCACCCCAAAGAAGCCCCCAGACCCACCAGTCTGCCAGGAGGGGTGCAGAACTGGGACCCCCCACCCCAAAGAAGCCCCCAGACCCACCAGTCTGCCCGGAGGGGTGCAGAACTGGGACCCCCACCCCAAAGAAGCCCCCAGACCCACCAGTCTGCCCAGAGGGGTGCAGAACTGGGACCCCCCACCCCAAAAAAAGCCCCCAGACCCACCAGTCTGCCAGGAGGGGTGCAGAACTGGAACCCCCAGACCCACCAGTCTGCCCAGAGGGGTGCAGAACTGGGACCCCCAGACCCAGAAAAGCCCCCAGACCCACCAGTCTGCCAGGAGGGGACACAGAACTGGGACCCCCCACCCCAAAAAAGCCCCCAGACCCACCAGTCTGCCAGAAACGGGTGCAGAACTGGGACCCCCCACCCCAAAGAAGCCCCCAGACCCACCAGTCTGCCAGGAGGGGGTGCAGAACTGGGACCCCCAAAAACGCCCCCAGACCCACCAGTCTGCCCAGAGGGGTGCAGAACTGGGACCCCCAGACCCAAAAAAAGCCCCCAGACCCACCAGTTTCCCCAGAGGGGTGCAGAACTGGGACCCCCAGACCCACCAGTCTGCCCGGAGGGGTGCAGAACTGGGACCCCCAGACCCAAAAAAGCCCCCAGACCCACCAGTCTGCCAGGAGGGGATGCAGAACTGGGACCCCCAGACCCAAAGAAGCCCCCAGACCCAAAGAAGCCCCCAGACCCACAGAAGCCCCCAGACCCAAAAACGCC
Organism: Taeniopygia guttata; assembly: GCF_048771995.1. Lineage (NCBI taxonomy): Eukaryota > Metazoa > Chordata > Aves > Passeriformes > Estrildidae > Taeniopygia > Taeniopygia guttata. The sequence goes on from NC_133062.1 coordinate 1,425,590, forward strand.
CCCAGACCCACCGGTCTGCCAGGAGGGCGTGCGGAACTGGGACAGGAGGGACGAGGCCGAGGGGCCGGGCTGGGGTCCGCGCGACTCCAGCGCCGAGATCAGGTTCATGACGGAGGCGTCGGGCGCCGCGCCCCCCGCGTGGTGCAGCCCCGTCTCGAAGAGCCCCGACAGCCCTGGGGACACCACGGGGACAGCTCGGGGACAGCTCGGGGACAGCTCGGGGACACGGGGACAGCTTGGAGACACGGGGACAGCTCGGGGACACCCTGGGGACACCTTGGGGACATGGGGATACCCCGGGGACAGCTCGGGGAGAGCTTGGGGACAGCTTGGGGACAGCTCGGGGACAGCTCGGGGACACGGGGACAGCTTGGGGACAGCTCGGGGACAGCTTGGGGACAGCTCGGGGACAGCTTGGGGACACCCTGGGGACAGCTCGGGGACACAGGGACAGCTTGGGGACAGCTCAGGGACACCTCGGGGACACCCTGGGGACAGCTCGGGGACACGGGGACAGCTCAGGGACAGCTCGGGGACACGGGGACACCCTGGGGACACCTTGGGGACATGGAGATACCTCGGGGACACCTTGGGGACAGCTCAGGGACACCCTGGGGACACCCTGGGGACACCCTGGGGACACCCTGGGGACATGGGGACACCTTGGGGACACCCCGGGGACACCTCGGGGACACCTTGGGGATGTGGGGACACCCTGGGGACAGCTTGGGGACACCTCGGGGACACCCTGGGGACAGCTCGGGGACACGGGGACAGCTCGGGGACAGCTCGGGGACAACCTGGGGACAGCTCGGGGACACCCTGGGGATGTGGGGACACCCTGGGGACACCCTGGGGACACCCTGGGGACACCCTGGGGACAGCTCGGGGACAGCTCGGGGACAGCTCGGGGACACCTTGGGGACACGGGGACAGCTCGGGGACACCCTGGGGACACGGGTACACGGGGACAGCTCGGGGACACGGGGACAGCTCGGGGACAGCTCGGGGACACCCTGGGGACACCCTGGGGACAGCTCGGGGACACGGGGACAGCTCGGGGACAGCTCGGGGACTGCTCAGGGACATCTTGGGGACACCCTGGGGACAGCTCAGGGACACCCTGGGGACACGGGGACAGCTCGGGGACAGCTCAGGGACAGTTTGGGGACAGCTTGGGGATGTGGGGACAGCTTGGGGACAGCTCGGGGACACGGGGACAGCTTGAGGACAGCCCTGGGGACAGCTCAGGGACACCTTGGGGCATGGGGACACCCTGGGGACAGCTCGGGGACACCTTGGGGATGTGGGGACACCTCGGGGACAGCTCGGGGACACCCTGGGGACACCCTGGGGACAGCTCGGGGACATGGGGACACCTCGGGGACACCTTGGGGATGTGGGGACAGCCTGGGGATGTAGGGACACCTTGGGGACACCATGGGGACACCCTGAGGATGTGGGGACACTTTGGGGACACCCTGGGGACACCTCGGGGACAGCTTGGGGACAGCTTGGGGACACCCTGGGGACATGGGGATACCTCGGGGACACCTTGGGGACAGCTCAGGGACACCCTGGGGACAGCTCGGGGACACCCTGGGGACACCTCGGGGACAGCTCGGGGACAGCTCGGGGACAGCTTGGGGACAGCTCGGGGACAGCCTGGGGACAGCTCGGGGACAGCTCGGGGACACGGGGACAGCTTGGGGACAGCTTGGGGACAGCTCGGGGACACGGGGACAGCTCGGGGACACCCTGGGGACACCCTGGGGACAGCTTGGGGACAGCTCGGGGACAGCTTGGGGACACCCTGGGGACACGGGGACAGCTTGGGGACAGCTCGGGGACAGCTTGGGGACAGCTCGGGGACAGCTTGGGGACACCCTGGGGACATGGGGACAGCTCGGGGACAGCCTGGGGACAGCTCAGGGACAGCTCGGGGACAGCTCGGGGACAGCTCGGGGACACCTTGGGGATGTGGGGACACCCTGGGGACAGCTCGGGGACAGCTCGGGGACACCCTGGGGACACCTCGGGGACAGCTTGGGGACAGCTTGGGGACACCCTGGGGACATAGGGACACCTCGGGGACACCCTGGGGATGTGGGGACACCTTGGGGACACCATGGGGACAGCTTGGGGACAGCTCGGGGACACCCTGGGGACACCTCGGGGACACCTTGGGGATGTTTTGGGACACCCTGAGGGTGTGGGGACACCATGGGGGAAAAGGGGGAAATGTGAGGGGAAAATGGGGGGAAATGTGAGGAGGAAAAAGAGGAAAATGTGAGGGGGAAAAGGGGGATTATGAGAGGAAAAGGGGGGAAATGTGAAGAGAAAAAAAATGGGAAATGTGAGGGGATAAAGAGGAGGAAATGTGAGGGGAGAAAAGAGTAAGGAACGTGAGGGGAAAGGAGAGGGAAACATGAGGGGAAAATGGGTGAGAAATGAGACAAGAAAGAAACAAGAAATATAAAGAGAAAAATTGGTGAAAAATGTTAGGGAAGAAAAGCGAGAAATGGAAAAGGAAAAGGAAAGGACAAAACTTCAAAGGACAAAATGGCAAATGCAAGACAGGAAATAGCCAGAAAACTGAAGGGGAAAAGGGTGGGAAATGTGAGGGGGAAAAGGGAATGCAGGAAGAATTGGTGGGAAATGTGAGGGAAAAATGTGGGAAATGCGAGGGGAAAAGAGTGGGAAATGTGAGGGGAAGAGTGGGAAATGTGAGGGGGAAATGGGTGGGAAATGAGAAAACAAAGCAGCAAAAAACGCAAAGAGAAAAATCAGCAGCAAACATTAACAGCAAAAATATAAAAAACGTAAATGAAAAGAAAAACGTAAAATTTGGGAAGACAAAATGGCGGCAAACGAGAGGAAGGAAATAAGAAACTTGAAGGGAAAAAAGGTGGGAAATGTGAGAGAAAAAAATGCATGAGAGAAGAATTGGTGGGAAATATGAGGCGAAAAAAGGTGGGAAATGTGAAGGGGAAAAGGATGGGAAACATGAGGGGGAAAAGAGTGGAAATGTGAGGGGTCAAGAAAGCAGAAACATGAGGGGAAGATGGTGGGTAAGATTTGGGGAAAAAGTGAGAAATGTGAGGGGAGAAGTGTGAGTGGGAAATATGAGATGAAAAGGGCGAGAAAAATGAGGGGAAAAAGTGGGAAAGGTGAGGGGAAAAAAGGTGGGAAACGCGAGGAGAAAACGGTAGGAAATGTGAGGGGGAAAAAGAATGGGAAACGTAAGAGGAGAAAAAGAGCGGGAAATGTGAGGGGAAAAGGGCGGGAAAAATGAGAGGAAAGAGTGGGAAAGGTGAGGGGGGAAAAGGGCGGGAAACGTGAGGGGAAAAAAGGGTGGGAAATGTGAGAGGGGAAAGAGAGCCCAAAATATGAGGAGAGGAAAGGGAGGGAAAGGTGAGGGGAGAAAATGGTAATAAATGTGAGGGAAGAAAAGTGGGGGAAACGTGAGGGGAGAAAAGGATGGCAAATGTGAGGGGGAAAAAGGCAGGAAACGTGAGGGAAAAGGGTGGGAAATGTGAGGGAGAAAAAGGGCGGGAAACGTGAGGGGACAAAAAGAGAGAAACATGAGGGGGGAAAAGGGCAGGAAATGTGAGGGGGAAAAGGGTAGGAAATGTGAAGGGAGAAAAAGGGCAGGAAATGTGAGGGGGAAAAGAGCGTGAAACGTGAGAGGAAAAAGGGCGGGAAAAAGGGCAGGAAACGTGAGGGGGGAAAAAGGCGGGAAACGTGAGGGGGAAAAAGGCGGGAAACGTGAGGGGGAAAAAGGCGGGAAATGTGAGGGGGGAAAAAAGGGCGGGAAAAAGGGCGGGAAATGTGAGGGGACAAAAAGGGTGAAAAACGTGAGGGGGGAAAAGGACAGGAAACGTGAGGGGGAAAAAAGGAGGGAAACGTGAGGGGACAAAAAGAGAGAGAAACTTGAGGGGGAAAAGGGTAGGAAATGTGAAGGGAGAAAAAGGGCAGGAAATGTGAGGGGGAAAAGAGCGTGAAACGTGAGGGGGAAAAAGGGCGGGAAACGTGAGGGGGAAAAAGGCGGGAAACGTGAGGGGGAAAAAGGGCAGGAAATGTGAGGGGGAAAAGAGCGTGAAACGTGAGGGGGAAAAAGGGCGGGAAACTTGAGGGGACAAAAAGGGCGGAAAACGTGAGGGGACAAAAAGAGCGGAAAACATGTGGGGAAAAAGGGCGGGAAACGTGAGGGGGAAAAAGGGCGGGAAACGTGAGGGGGGAAAAGGGCGGGAAACGTGAAGGGGGAAAAGGGCGGGAAACGTGAGGGGAAAAAGAGCGGGAAATGTGAGGGGAAAAAAGAGCGGGAAACGTGAGGGGGGCACAAATGTCGCAGGGTGACACAGCTCTGGGACATCGAAGTGACAAAGTGACACAGGGACCTGGGGTCGCGGTGTTGTGCGGTCAGGGTGACACAGGGTGGGTGACAGGAGGGGACAGGAGGTGGCAGTAGGTGACAGAGACTGATGGAATATAACAGAAAATGACAGGAGGTGACAGGTGACAATAGGTGACAGAAGGTGACAGGAGGGAACAGGAAGTGACAAAAGGTGACAAAAGGTGACAGAAAGTGGAAGTAGGTGGCAGTAGGTGACAAAATGAGACAGTAGATGACAGTACGTGACAGTAGGTGACAGAATGTGACAAAAAGTGACAGTAGGTGACACTAGGTGACAGGGGGCAAGAGAAGGTGACAGTAGGTGACAGAATGTGACAAAAGGTGACACTAGATGACAGGGGGCAAGAGAAGGTGACAGAAGATGACTGAAGGTGACAGGGTGACAGTAGGTGACAATAAGTGACAGAAGGTGAGAGAAAGTGACAGAGGTAACAAGCAGTGACAGTGGGTGACGGGGTGACAGAAGGTGACAGAAGGTGATGGAAGGTGACAAGGAGTGATAACAGGTGACAGAAGGCAACGGGAGGTGACAGTAGGTGATAGGGTGACAATAGGTGACAATGGGTGACAATGGGTGACGGAAGATGACAAAGAGTGACAATAGGTGACAGCAGGTGACAGAAGGTGACAAAGAGTGACAGTAGGTGACAGAAGGTGACAGAAAGTGACAAGGAATTGCAGTAGATGACAGTAGGTGCCAGAAGGTAACAGTAGGTGACAGAAGGTGAGGAGTGAAAGTAGGTGACAGAAGGTGACAGAAGGTGATGGGGTGACAATAGGTGACAATGGGTGACAGAAGGTGACGAGGAGTGCTAATGGGTGACAAAAGGTGACAAGGAGTGACAATAGGTGACAGAAGGTGACAGAAGGTGACAAGGAGTGACAACAGGTGACAGGAGGTGACGGAAGGTGACAGAAGGTGACAAGGAGTGATAACAGGTGACAGAAGGTGATGAGGAGTGCTAATGGGTGACAAAAGGTGACAAGGAGTGATAATAGGTGACAGAAGGTGACGGAAGGTGACGGAAGGTGACAAGGAGTGACAACAGGTGACAGGAGGTGACGGAAGGTGACAAGGAGTGACAGTAGGTGACAGAAGGTGACGGAAGGTGACGGAAGGTGACAAGGAGTGACAACAGGTGACAGGAGGTGACAGAAGGTGACAAGGAGTGACAATAGGTGACGAGGAGTGACAACAGGTGACAGAAGGTGACAAAGAGTATTAACAGGTGACAAAAGGTGACAGGAGGTGACGGAAGGTGACAGAAGGTGACAAGGAGTGACAACACGTGACAGAAGGTGACAGGAGGTGACTGAAGGTGACAAGGAGTGACAATAGGTGACAGAAGGTGACAGAAGGTGACGGAAGGTGACAGAAGGTGACGAGGAGCGCCGGAGCAGCGGTACCTGGCGGGTGGTGGTTGGCCGCATAGCCCTGCAGCGGGTGGGGCGCTCCGTAGGGCTGTCGGTGCAGCAGGTCGGGGTCGGGGTGCGACCCCCGCGAGCCCCCGTACACCAGGCTGGGGACAGGACAGGTGTGTCAGGGACAGGTGTGTCATTGTCACACCCCATTCCCCCCAAAACAACCCCCCGTACACCAGGCTGGGGACAGGGACAGGTGTGTCATTGTCACACACACACACCCCCCAAACAACCCCCCCGTACACCAGGCTGGGGACAGGGACAGGTGTGTCAGGGACAGGTGTGTCATTGTCACACCCACCCCCCCCCCAAACAACCCCCCCGTACACCAGGCTGGGGACAGGGACAGGTGTGTCAGGGACAGGTGTGTCAGGGACAGGTGTGTCAGGGACAGGTGTGTCATTGTCACACCCACCCCCCCCCCAAACAACCCCCCCGTACACCAGGCTGGGGACAGGACAGGTGTGTCAGGGACAGGTGTGTCAGGGACAGGTGTGGCATTGTCACATTCCCCCCAAAACAACCCCCCCGTACACCGGGCTGGGGCCAGGGACAGGTGTGTCAGGGACAGGTGTGTCACACAGGATTGTCACACCCCCTCCTCACACCGGGCTGGGGACAGGGACAGGTGTGACTGTCACCGCCCCACATTGCTGTGACAGGTGTGACACAGGTACAGGTGTGACACAGGCACACACAGGTGTGACACAGGCACAGGTGTGACACAGGCACAGGTGTGACACAGGTACAGGTGTGACACAGGTACAGGTATGACACAGGTACAGGTGAGACACAGCCACACACAGGTGTGACACTGGCACAGGTGTGACACACCCACAGGTGTGACACAGGTACAGGTATGACACAGGTACAGGTGAGACACAGCCACACACAGGTGTGACACAGGTACAGGTGTGACACAGCCACAGGTGTGACACAGCCACACACAGGTGTGACACAGGCACACACAGGTGTGACAGACCCATAGGTATGACACAGCCACAGGTGTGACACAGCCACACACAGGTGTGACACACCCACAGATGTGACACAGGCACAGGTGTGACACAGCCACAGGTGTGACACAGGCACACACAGGTGTGACACACCTACAGGTGTGACACAGGTACAGGTGTGACACAGCCACAGGTGTGACACAGGCACACACAGGTGTGACACGGGTACAGGTGTGACACAGGCACGCACAGGTGTGACACGGGTACAGGTGTGACACAGGCATGCACAGGTGTGACACGGGTACAGGTGTGACACAGGGACACACAGGTGTGACACACCTACAGGTGAAACAAAGCCGCACACAGGTGTGACACACCTACAGGTGTGACACAGGTACACACAGGTGTGCCAGGCATTGACACAAAGCTGTGACACACCTACACAGGTGTGACACAGGTACAGGTGTGACACAGCCACACACAGGTGTGACACCCCAAATCCCAGCACAGACCAAATCCCGGTGTAACAGGATCCCAGCACCCTAATCCTGGAGTAACAGGATCCCTGCACCCCAAATCCCAGTAAAACGGGATCCCTGCACCCCAAATTCCCCGAAATCCCAGTGTAACGGGATCCCAGCACCCCAATGCAGACTGAACACCCCAAATCCCAGGACACCCCAAATCCCAGTGTAACAGGATCCCCGTACCCCAATTCCTGCTGTAACTGGATCCCAGCACCCCAAATCCCTCTATAATGGGACCCCAGCACCCCAAATCCCAGTAAAACCGGATCCCTGCACTCCAAATTCCCTGAAATCCCAGTGTAACGGGATCCCAGCACCCCAATTCAGGCTAACCCCAAATCCCAGCACACCCCAAATCTCAGTGTAACGGCATCTCTGCACCCCAAATCCCAGTGTAACAGGATCACAGCACCCCAAATTCCCCGAAATCCTGGTACAATGGGATCACAGCACCCCAAATTCCCCAAAATCTTGGTGTAATGGGATCCCAGCACCCCAAATTCCCTGAAATCCCACTGAAACGGGATCCCAGCACCCCAAATTCTCTGAAATCCCAGTGTAATGGGATCACAGCACCCCAAATTCCCCAAAATCCCAGTGTAATGGGATCACAGCACCCCAAATTCCCTGAAATCCTGGTGTAACGGGATCCCTGCACCCCAAATCCCAGCACACCCCAAATCCCAGTGTAACAGGATCCCCATACCCCAATTCCTGCTGTAACGGGATCCCAGCACCCCAAATTCTGGAGTAACGGGATCCCTGCACCCCAAATCCCTCTATAATGGGATCCCAGCACCCCAATTCCCACTGTAACGGGACCCCTCACCTCGAACCCGGAGTAACTGGATCCCTGCACCCCAAATTCCCCGAAATCCCGGTGTAATGGGATCCCAGCACCCCAAATTCACTGAAATCCCGGTGTAACAGGATCCCAGCACCCCAATACAGACTGACCCCAAATCCCAGCACACCCCAAATCCCAGCACACCCCAAATCTCAGTGTAACGGCATCCCTGCACCCCACATCCCACTGAAACAGGATCCCAGCACCCCAGATTCCCCGAAATCCCAGTGTAACGGGATCACAGCACCCCAATTCCCGCTGTAACGGGATCCCAGCACCCCAAATCCCAGTGTAACAGGATCCCCGTACCCCAATTCCCGCTGTAACCGGATCCCTGCACCCCAAATCCCTCTATAATGGGATCCCTGCACCCCAAATTTCTCTATAATGGGATCCCAGCACCCCAAATTCTGGAGTAATGGGATCCCAGCACCCCAATTCCCACTGAAACAGGACCCCTCACCCCAAACCCAGAGCAACGGGATCCCTGTACCCCAAATTCCCCGAAATCCTGGTATAGTGGGATCCCAGCACCCCAAATCCCACTGAAACGGGATCCCAGCACCCCAAATTTCCTGAAGTCCCGGTATAATGGGATCCCTGCACCCAAAATTCCCCGAAATCCCAGTGTAACGGGATCCCAGCACCCCAAATTCTCTGAAATCCCAGTGAAACGGGATCCCTGCACCCAAAATTCCCCAAAATGCCGGTGTAACGGGATCCCTGCACCCCAAATCCCACTGAAACGGGATCCCAGCACCCCAATGCAGACTGAACACCCCAAATCCCGTCACACCCCAAATCTCAGTGTAACGAGACCCTCACCCCCATTCGGGTGTAACGGGACCCTCACCCCAATTCGGGTATAACGGGACCCTCACCCCTATTCGGGTATAACGGGACCCTCACCCCAATTCCCGCTATAACGGGACCCTCACCCCAATTCGGGTATAACGGGACCCCCACCCCCATTCCCGCTGTAACGGGACCCTCACCCCCATTCGGGTATAACGGGACCCCCACCCCAATTCGGGTATAACGGGACCCTCACCCCAATTCGGGTATAACGGGACCCCCACCCCAATTCGGGTATAACGGGACCCTCACCCCCATTTGGGTATAACGGGACCCTCACCCCAATTCGGGTATAACGGGACCCTCACCCCCATTCGGGTATAACGGGACCCTCACCCCAATTCGGGTATAACGGGACCCTCACCCCAATTTGGGTGTAACGGGACCCTCACCCCAATTTCCGCTATAACGGGACCCTCACCCCCATTCGGGTATAAAGGGACCCTCACCCCCAATTCGGGTATAACGGGACCCTCACCCCCATTCGGGTGTAACGGGACCCTCACCCCAATTCGGGTATAACGGGACCCTCACCCCAATTCGGGTATAACGGGACCCTCACCCCCATTCCCGCTATAACGGGACCCTCACCCCAATTCGGGTATAACGGGACCCTCACCCCAATTCGGGTATAACGGGACCCTCACCCCCATTCCCGCTGGAACGGGACCCTCACCCCAAACCCCCCCTCACGCCCTCCCCCCATCCCCCTCCCCCGCCGCCCCCTCCCCCCTCCGCCGCCCCCCCCCTCACCTGGCCTTGGCCGAGCGCTCGTAGCTCCAGCCGGGCCCGGCGCTGAGCGGGTCCCCGAACCCGGCTCCGGGGTAGTTCCTGTCCATGGGGGCGGCGCCCCCCGGGGCCGGGCGGGTTCGAGGGCCGGGGGGGCCGGGGGGGGCCGGGGGCGGCCGGGCCGGGGGCGCCTCACGGAGCCGCCATGATGGAGCGGGGCCGCGCGCCGCCGCTTCCTCCCACAGTGCCCCGCGCGGCGGCGGGAGCGCGGCGGGAGGGGCGGGGCGGGCATCGACCAATGGGGACAGAGGGGCGGGGCCAGTGTGAGGCCATATAAGGGAAAAGGGGCGGGGCCAGCGGCGGGGACAGACAATGTCCGCGGGGGAAAGGGGCGGGGCCAAGCGCTGCCGTAAATGGGCAAAGGGGCGTGGCCACGCTGTGGCGGGAGCGCTGAGGGGGCGGGGCCTAGCGGTAAAAAGGGGCGGGGCTAACCACATCCATGAATGGGAAAGGGGCGTGGCCACGCTGTGGCGGGAGCGCTGAGGGGCGGGGCCAGCGGCGAGAAAGGGGCGGGGCCAACCGCATCCATGAATGGAAAATGGGCGTGGCCAGACGGCGGCGGGATCCCGTGGGGGCGTGGCCAATTCGTATCCATAGGCGGGGCTAAACATTTCCATATATGCAAATAGACGAGGTCACACTGTAGCAAGCCGCTTAGGGGGCGGGGCCAATCCAAACTATAGGCAATAAAGGGGCGGGGTTAACAATCTCAATATATGGAAGGGGCGTGACAAACGGCGGGGAGGGGGCGTGGCCACGTGGCATTTATGCATGATAAAGGGGCGTGGTTTCTCTATATGGAAATGGGGCGTGGCAAACAGTGGCGGGAGCCCTTAGGGGCGGGGCCAAGCCGCCGCTATAGGCGAGAAAGGGGCGGGGCCATGCATTTTCTATATGAGAAGGGCGTGGCTGGGGCGTGGCCATAGGGGTTTCCGCCTATGGGGGCGTGGCTAACATGCTGAGGGACACTGGGCGGAACTGGTGCGAACTGGGCGGAACTGGGAGTTGAGACCTGCACGGCCACGACCAAACCTCGCTCCCACCCGGCCCCTTTTCTTCGCCGCACTTCCGGTCGTCACTTCCGCGTTCCGCCACGCCGCCGCTGCTGGCGGCGAAACGGCCGCGAGTCCCCCCAAAAAAACCCCAAAAAAACCCTAAAAAACCCCAAAAAACCCCAAAAAACCCCAAACCCCCCAAAACCCTCTCGGGCGGAACTAGGAGCTGCGAGGTGCACGGCCGGGACCAAACCTCCCTCCCACCCGGACCCTTTTCCCCGCAGCACTTCCGGTCGCCACTTCCGCCTTCCGCCGCGCCGCCGTTGCTGGCCTGAGGCGGCCGCGAGGCCCCCCCCAAAAAAACCCCAAAAAACCCCAAAAAACCCCAAAAAACCCAAAACCCCCTAAAAAACCTCCCGGGCGGAACTGGGACCTGCGATCTGCACGGCCGGGACAAAATCTCCCTCCCACCCGGACCCTTTTCCCCGCCGCACTTCCGGTCGTCACTTCCGCCTTCCGCCGCGCCGCCGTTGCTGGCCTGAGGCGGCCGCGAGGCCCCCCCCAAAAAAACCGCAAAAAAACCCCAAAAAACCCCCAAAAACCCCCAAAAAACCTCCCGGGAGCGCTTTAAATCCCGCTTTTCATCCCTGCAGGAGCAGCCATGACGCGGCACGGCAAGAACTGCACGGCGGGGGCCGTGTACAGCTACCACGAGCGGCGCAAGGACACCGGTGGGCCGCGGCTTGGGGAGATTTTGGGGGGATTTTTGGGGGGTTTTGGGGATTTTGGGGAGCTGAGCCCGTGTCCCGCTGTTCCCCGCAGCCGCCTCGGGGTACGGCACGCAGCGGGTGCGGGTGGGCCGAGACGCCATCAAGGATTTCGATTGCTGCTGCCTGTCCCTGCAGCCCTGCCGAGACCCGGTGGTGACGTGAGTGAGGCCGCGAGAAACGGGCCGAAAATGGCCCAAAACCGCCCTGAACCAGCCGCGTTAATACTGAAATAAAAGCCCCAAAATTGCCTCAAAATAGCCACAAAAATAGCCAAATAATAGCCCCAAAATTGTCCCGAAATAGCGCCAAAAATACCCAAATAATAGCCCCAAAATTGCCCCGAAATAGCCCCAAAATAGTCCCAAAACTGCCCCAAAATCCACACGGAAATACCCAAATAAAAGTTCAAAACTGCCCCAAAATAGCCAATTAATGGTCCCAAAACTGCCCCGAAATATCCAATTAATGGTCCCAAAACTGCCCCGAAATAGCCACAAAACTACCTTAAAACCAGCCCAAAATCAGCCTTGAAATACCTAAATAATGGTCCCAAACTGCCCTGAAATAGCCAAATAATAGTCCCAAAAACTGCCCCAAAATAGCCACAAAAATACCCAAATAACAACCCAAAACTGCCCTGAAATAGAACTGAAAATACCCAAATAAAAGCCCAAAACTGCTCTGAAATAGAATCAAAAATAGCCAATTAATGGTCCCAAACTGCCCTGAAATATCCAAAGAATTGCCCCAAACCAGCCCAAAAATAACCACAGAAATACCCAAATAACATCCCAAAATTGCCCCAAAATACCCACGGAAATATTGAAATAAAAGCCCAAAACTACCCTGAAATAGCCACAAAAATAGCCAAATAATAGCCCTAAATTACCCTGAAATAACCCCAAAAATACCCAAATAATGGCCCTAAAACTGCCCCGAAATATCCATAAAAATACCTTAAAACCAGCCCAGAACCAGCCCTGAAATAGCCAAATAAAAGCCCCAAACTGCCCTAAAATAGCCCCAAAAATAGTCCCAAAACTGCCCCAAAATCCACATGGAAATACCCAAATAAAAGTTCAAAACTGCCCCGAAATAGCCAATTAATGGTCCCAAAACTGCCCCGAAATAGCCACAAAAATACCTTAAAACCAGCCCAAAATCAGCCTTGAAGTACCTAAATAATGGTCCCAAACTGCCCTGAAATAGCCAAATAACAGTCCCCAAAACTGCCCCGAAATAGCCACAAAAATACCCAAATAACAGCCCAAAACTGCCCTGAAATAGCCACAAAAATACCCAAATAAAAGCCCCAAACTGCCCTGAAATAGAACTGAAAATACCCAATTAAAAGCCCAAAACTGCCCTGGAATAGCCACAAAAATACCCCAATAACAGCCCAAAACTGCCCTGAAATAGAATCAAAAATAGCCAATTAATGGTCCCAAACTGCCCTGAAATATCCAAAGAATTGCCCCAAACCAACCCCAAAATAACCTCAGAAATACCCAAATAACATCCCAAAAGTGCCCCAAAATACCCACAGAAATATTGAAATAAAAGCCCAAAGCTGCCATAAAATAGCCACAAAAATAGCCAAATAATAACCCCAAATTACCCTGAAATAACCCCAAAAATACTCAAATAATGGCCACAAAACTGCCCCGAAATGCCCCCAAAAATACCTTAAAAGCAGCCCAGAACCAGCCCTGAAATAGCCAAATAAAAGCCCCAAACTGCCCTAAAATAACCCCAAAAATAGTCCCAAAACTGCCCCAAAATACCCACGGAAATACCCAAATAAAAGCCCAAAACTGCCCTGAAATAGAACCAAAAATAGCCAATTAATGGTCCCAAACTGCCCTGAAATATCCAAATAATGGTTCTAAAACTGCCCCAAAATAGCCACAAAAAAAGCCAAATAATAACCCAAAACAGCCCCAAAGTAGTCAAATAATAGTCCCAAAACTGCCTTGAAATATCAAAAAAAATACCATAAAATAGCCCAAAACCAGTCTTAAAATACCCAATTAATGGCCCCAAAACTGCCCCAAAATAGCCCTAAAAATACCCAAATAATAACCCCAAACTACCCCAAAATAGCACCAAAAATACCCAAATAATGGCCCCAAAACAGCCCCAAAATAACCAAATAATGGTCCCAAAACTGCCCCGAAATAACCAAATAAAAGGCCAAAAGCAGCCCCCAAATATCCACAAAAACACCAAAATAAAAGTGCAAAACCAGCCCCAAAATACTCACAAAAATACCTAAAAATGGCCCAAAAACTGCCCTGAAATAGCCCCTAAAATACCCAAATAATTGTCCTAAAACTGCCCCAAAATGCCCCTGAAAATCCCCCCAAAAAACCCCAAAATACCCCTGAAAATCCCCTAAAAAACCCCAAAACCCCCCCAAACCATCCCAAAAGCCCCAAAAAGCTCCAAATCCACCCCAAAACGCCACTCAGGACTCCAAAACACCCCTAAATCCCCCCAAAATTCCCCAAAACCACCCCAAAATCCATCCCAAGACCACCCCAAAACCCCACCGAGGACCCCAAAATACCCCCCAGGACCCCCAAAACACCCCAAAAAAAAAAACCCAAATCCCCAAAAATGCCCAAAATCCATCCCAAAACCACCCCAAAGCCCCACCCAGGACCCAAAAAAATCCCCAAAATCCCCCAAAATCCCTCCCAAATCCCACTAAACATTCCCAAAATCCCCCAAAACCACCCCAAAAAAAAAAAAAAAACAAAAAACCCCAAAAATCCCCCAAAACCACCCCAAAGAAACCCCAAATACCCCAAAACCACCCCAAAAAAATCCCAAAAACCCCCAAAATCCCCCCCAAATTACCCTAAAAACACCCCAAATACCCCAAAACCACACCCCAAAAAAACCCCAAATTCTCCAAAACCACCCCCCAAAAAAACCCCAAAAATTCCCAAAATTCTCCAGAACCACCCCAAAAAAAACCCAAATCCATCAAAACCACCTCAAAAAAATCCCAAATCCCCCCCGCAAAAAACCCCAAAAAATCACAAATTCTCCAAAACCACCCCAAAAAAACCCCAAAAAACCCCTAATCCCTCAAAACCACCTCAAAAAAACACCAAATTCCCCCAAAAATAAACCCCCAAAACCCCAAATCCCCCAAAAAAACCCCAAAAATAAAATCCCCCAAAACCCAAGACCCCAAAACCCAGGACCCCAAGACCCCCCCCAGAACCCCCAAAAATTCCAAAAAAACCCCAAAAATCCCCCCAAATTTGACCATTTCTGGTTGCCCCGACCCCAAATCATTCCCAGATAATTTTGGGGTTCCCAAACTGATTTTGGGGTTCCCAAATTTCCCCCCCAGCCCCGACGGGTTCCTGTACGAGCGCGAGGCCATCGTGGGGTACCTCCTGCACCAGAAAAACAAAATCGCCCGCGAGACCAAGGTGAGAAATCTAAAAAAACCCCAAAATTCCCCAAAAATTCCCCCAAAAAATCCCCAAAATCGCCCGCGAGACCAAGGTGAGACATACAAAAAAACCCAAAAAATCCCAAAAATCCCAAAAATCCCTGAGAGACCAAGGTGAGAAATACAAAAAGCCCAAAAATTCCCCAAAAACCACAAAAATCGCCCAGGAGACCAAGGTGAGGAATACAAAAATCCCAAAAATTCCCCAAAAACCACAAAAATCCCTCACAGTCCAAGGTGAGAAATCCAAAAATCCCAAAAATTCCCCCAAAACCACAAAAATCTCCAGGAGACCAAGGTGAGAAATCCAAAAAACCCCAAAAAATCCCAAAATTCCCCGAAAAACCAAGGTGAGAACCCTCAAAATCCCCAAAAAACCTAAAAATTCCCCAAAAACCCCCAAAAAATCCCCAAAGAATCCCCAAAAACCCCAAAAAATCCCAAAAATCGCCCAGGAAACCAAGGTGATAAATCAGAAAATCCCAAAAATCCACCGGGGGACCAAGGGGAGATATCCAGAATTCCCAAAAAATCCCCAAAATCGCCTGGGAGACCAAGGTGAGAAATCAAAAAAAAACCCAAAAAATTCCTGAGAGTCCAAGGTGAGAAATCCAAAATTCCCAAAAATTCCCCCAAAAAATCCCCAAAATTGCCCGCGAGACCAAGGTGAGAAATCCAAAATTCCCAAAAAATCCCCAAAATCGCCCGCGAGACCAAGGTGAGGAATACAAAAATCCCAAAAATTCCCCAAAAACCACAAAAATCCCTGAGAGTCCAAGGTGAGAAATCCAAAATTCCAAAAACATCCCCAAAAAATCCCAAAAATCCCCGTGAGACCAAGGTGTGAAATCCCAAATTCCCAAAAATCCCAAAAACCACAAAAATCCCTGAGAGACCAAGGTGAGAAATCCAAAATTCCCAAAAAATCCCAAAAATTCCTGAGAGACCAAGGTGAGAAATCAAAAAAAATATCAAAAAATCCCCAAAAAATCCCAAAAATCCCTGAGAGTCCAAGGTGAGAAATCCAAAATTCCCAAAAAATCCCCAAAAAATCCCAAAAATCCCCGAGAGACCAAGGTGAGAAATCCAAAATTCCCAAAATTTCCCCAAAAATCCCAAAAATCCCTGAGAGACCAAGGTGAGACATACAAAATTCCCAAAAAAAACCCCCAAAAATCCCAAAAATCCCTGAGAGTCCAAGGTGAGAAATACAAAATTCCCAAAAATCCCCAAAAACCACAAAAATCCCCGAGTCCAAGGTGAGAAATCCAAAAATCCCAAAAAATCCCAAAAAAATCCCCAAAATCGCCCGCGAGACCAAGGTGAGAAATCCCAAATTCCCAAAAATTCCCCCAAAAAATCCCAGAGAGTCCAAGGTGAGAAATACAAAATTCCCAAAATTCCCAAAAATCCCAAAAATCCCCAAGAGTCCAAGGTGAGAAATCCAAAATTCCCAAAAATTCCCCAAAAACCACAAAAATCACCCATGGGACCAAGGTGAGAAATCCAAAAGTCCCAAAATTTCCCCAAAAAATCGCCCCAGGAGACCAAGGTGAGAAAACCAAAAATCCCAAAAAAATTTGGGGTAAAACCCCAGAAATTCGGGATAAAACCCAAGAAATTCCGGGTAAAACCCCAGAAATTTGGGGTAAAATCCCAGAAAATCAGGATTAAACCCCAGAAATTTGGGGTAAAATCACAGAAACTCGGTGTAAAACCCCAGAAATTCAGGATAAAATCCCAGAAAATCAGGATAAAACCCCAGAAATTCAGGGTTAAATCCTGGAAATTCAGGGTTAAACCCCCAGAATTCGGGGGAAAACCCCCGGAATCGGGGTTTTTGGGACCCCAGCTGATTTTGGGGTGCCTCTCTCATTTTTGGGGTTCCATTTTTGGGGTGCAGGCCTGGCAGCGGCAGTGGGGCAGGAATTTGGTGTAAAATCCCAGAAAATCAGGATTAAACCCCTGGAATTTGGGGTAAAACCCCAGAAATTCAGGGTTTTTGGGACCCCAGCTGATTTTTGGGGTCCCTGTCCCATTTTGGGGTGCCTGTCCCATTTTCGGGGTGCAGGCCTGGCAGCGGCAGCGGGGCAGGAATTTGGGGTAAAACCCCAGAAATTCGGGATAAAACGCCAGAAAATCAGGATTAAACCCCAGAAAATCAGGATTAAACCCCAGAAATTCGGTGTAAAACCCCAGAAATTCGGGATTAAACCCCTGGAATTTGGGGTAAAACTCCCGGAATCGGGGTTTTCGGAGTTCCTGCTGATTTTGGGGTGCCTCTCTCATTTTTGGGGTCCCTGTCCCATTTCGGGGTGCCTCTCTGATTTTGGGGTGCAGGCCTGGCAGCGGCAGCGGGGCAGGAATTTGGGGTAAAACCCCAGAAAATCAGGATTAAACCCCAGAAATTCGGTGTAAAACCCCAGAAAATCAGGATTAAACCCCAGAAAATCAGGATTAAACCAAAAAAATTCAGGATTAAACCCCAGAAATTTGGGGCAAAACCCCCAAAATTCGGGGTAAAATCCCAGAAATTCAGGATAAAACCCCAGAAATTCGGTGTAAAATCCCAGAAAATCAGGATAAAACCCCAGAAATTCACTATAAAACCCCAGAATATTGGGGTAAAATCCCAGAAATTCGGGGTAAAACTCCCGGAATTGGGGTTTTTTGGACCCCAGCTGATTTTGGGGTCCCTCTCTCATTTTTGGGGTGCCTTTTTTCGGGGTGCAGGCCTGGCAGCGGCAGCGCGCTGAGCGGCGCCGGCAGCAGCAGCAGCAGCAGCAGCCCGAGACCCCCGGGAGCAGCGGTGAGGGGCGGGGAGGGGGATTTTGGGGGGCTTTGGGGGGGCTATAGGGGATTTTTGGGGGTTTGGGATGGTTTTCAGGGGGTTTGGGTGGGATTTTGGGGTTTGGATGGGATTTTGGGGGGATTTGGGGGGGTTTGGGATGGAATTGTAGGGGGTTTGGGGGGTTTGGGTTGGATTTTGGGGGAGTTTCAGGGGGTCTGGAGGGGTTTGGGGGGGATTTTGGGGGGATTTTGAGGAGTTTGGGGGGGTTTGAGGGGGCTGGAGGGGATTTTGGGGGGATTTTAGGGGGGTTTGGGGGGGTTTGGGTTGGATTTTGGGGGAGTTTGGGGGGTTTGGGTGGGATTTTGGGGGGTTTGGGTTGGATTTTGGGGGGGTTTGGGGGATTTTGGGGGGATTTCGGGGTGATTTTGGGGGGGCTGGAGGGGATTTTTGGGGGTTTGGGGGTGATTTTGGGGAGGTTTGGGTGGGATTTTGGGGTTTGGGTGGGATTTTGGGGGGTTTGGGATGGAATTTTAGGGGATTTTTGGGGGTTTGGGATGGTTTTCAGGGCGTTTGGGTGGGATTTTAGGGGTTTGGGTGGAATTTTGGTGGGGATTTGGGGGGGTTTGGGATGGAATTGTAGGGGGTTTGGGGGGTTTGGGTTGGATTTTGGGGGAGTTTCAGGGGGTCTGGAGGGGTTTGGGGGGGATTTTGGGGGGATTTTGGGGGGGCTGGAGGGGATTTTTGGGGGGTTTGGGATGGGGTTTTGGGGGTGCTGGTTTGGGTTTGGGGGATTTGGGGGGGATTTTGGGGATGTTTGGGTGGGATTTTAGAGGGTTTGGGATGGGTTTTGGGGTGATTTGGGGGGGGTTTGGGCAGGATTTGGGGGGTTTGGGGTTGGATTTTGGGGGGGTTTGGGGGGTCTGGAGGGGTTTGGGGGATTTGGGGGGATTTGGGTTGGAATTTTAGGGGGTTTGGGGGGGTTTGGGGGGATTTGGGGGGATTTTAGGGGTTTGGGTGGGTTTTGAGGGGGCTGGAGGGGATTTTGGGGGGGATTTTAGGGGGTTTGGGTTGGATTTTGGGGGGTTTGAGTGGGATTTTGGGGGGCTGGGATGGGTTTTGGGGGGCTGGGGGCGTTTGGGGAGAGTTTGGGTGGGTTTTGGGGGGTTGGGGTGGGATTTTGGGGGTTTGGGGGGGTCTGGAGGGGTTTGGGTGTGATTTTGGGGGATTTGGGGGTTATTTTGGGGGGGCTAGAGTGGATTTTTGGGGAGTTTGGGGGGTTTGGGATGGAATTTTAGGGGGGTTGGGGGGGCTGGAGGGGTTTGGGATGGATTTTGGGGGAATTCAGGAGGGATTTGGGTGGGATTTTAGGGGGTTGGGGTGGGTTTTGGGGTGTTTTGGGGGAGTTTGGGGGGAGTTTGGAAATTTTTGGGGGGATTTTTGGAGTTTTTGGGATTTTGGGGATTTTTGGGGTGGTTTTGGAGTGATTTTGGGGGATTTTTGGGGGAGTTTTTTGAGTGTTTGGGGATTTTTTGTGGTGATTTTGGGGAATTTTTGGGGCATTTTTGGAGTTTTTGGAATTTTTGGGGATTTTTTGGGGATTTTTGGGATTCTGGGGTCAGTCTCCCCCCCCCCGCAGCCCCCCCGGGACCCCTCCCCAGTTTCTGGATCCCGTCACTGACCCCCGAGGCCGGAGCCGAGCGGCTGCAGAAACCCGTGAGTGACCAACTGACCACTGAGTGACCAACTGACCACTGACCAACTGACCACTGAGTGACCAACTGACCAACTGACCAGTGACCACTGAGTGACCAATGAATGACCACTGACCACTGACCAAATGACCAACTGACCAATGAGTGACCACTGAGTGACCAACTGACCACTGAGTGACCACTGAGTGACCACTGACCACTGACCACTGACCACTGACCACTGACAAACTGACCAACTGACCACTGACCAACTGACCACTGACCACTGAGTGACCAACTGACCAACTGACCGCTGAGTGACCACTGAGTGACCAACTGACCACTGACCACTGAGTGACCAACTGACCACTGAGTGACCACTGTGTGACCACTGAGTGACCACTGAGTGACCAACTGACCACTGAGTGACCAACTGACCAATGAGTGACCAATGAGTGACCACTGAGTGACCAATGAGTGACCAATGAGTGACCAACTGACCAACTGATCAACTGACCACTGACCACTGAGTGACCAACTGACCACTGAGTGACCAACTGACCACTGACCAACTGACCAATGAGTGACCAACTGACCTCTGAGTGACCACTGAGTGACCAATGAGTGACCACTGAGTGACCAACTGACCAATGAGTGACCACTGACCACTGAGTGACCACTGACCAACTGACCAACTGACCACTGAGTGACCAACTGACCAACTGACCAGTGACCACTGAGTGACCAACTGACCACTGAGTGACCACTGAGTGACCAACTGACCAATGAGTGACCACTGAGTGACTGCTGAGTGACCACTGAGTGACCAACTGACCACTGAGTGACCACTGAGTGACCAACTGACCACTGAGTGACCAACTGACCAACTGACCACTGACTGCTGAGTGACCACTGAGTGACCACTGAGTGACCAACTGACCACTGACCACTGAGTGATTAATGAGTGACCAATAAGTGACCAATGAGTGACCAACTGACCAACTGACCACTGAGTGACCACTGATCACTGACCAATGAGTGACCAATGAGTGACCACTGACCAATGAGTGACCACTGAGTGATCACTGACCACTGACCAACTGACCAACTGACCGCTGAGTGACCAACTGACCAACTGACCAATGAGTGACCAACTGACCAACTGACCACTGACCACTAAGTGACCAACTGACCACTGAGTGACCAACTGACCAACTGACCACTGAGTGACCAACTGACCACTGACTCTGGCTGGGTGGCCGGGGTGGTTTCGGGTGATTTTTGGGGTGATTTTGGGTGATTTGGGGTTTTTGGGGCGATTTTGGGGGGTTTTGGAGTTTTGGGGTGATTTTTGGGTGATTTTGAGGTTTCTGGGGTGATTTTGGGTGGTTTTTGGGGTTTCAGGGGTTATTTTTGGGATTTTGGGGTGATTTGGGTGTTTTTGGGGTGGTTTTCGGGGTTTTTTTGGGTGATTTTGGGATCATTTCTGGGGTAATTTTTGGGTGATTTTTGGTTTATTTTTGGGGTGATTTTGGGGTGATTTGGGGTGATTTTTGGGGTTATATTCGGGTTATTTTGGGTGATTTTGGGGTGATTTGGAGGTGATTTTGGTGTTACTTTTGGGTGATATTTGGGTGATTTTTGGGTTATTTTTGTGGTTATTTTTGGGTGATTTTGGAGTTATTTTTGGTTATTTTGGTTTATTTTTGGTGTGATAGTTGGGTGATTTTTGGGTTATTTTGGAGTGATTTTGGGGTGATCTTTGGTTTATTTTTGTGGTTATTTTTGGGTTATTTTGGGGTGATTTTCGGGTGATTTTTGGGTTATTTTGGGGTGATCTTTGGGTTTTGTGGTTATTTTTGGGGTGATGTTTGGGTGATTTTGGGTGATTTTTGGTTTATTTTTGTGGTTATTTTTGGGGCGATTTGGGGTGATTTTGAGGTGATATTTGGGTAATTTTTGGGTGCTATTTGGGTGATTTTGGGGTGATGTGTGGGTGATTTTTGGGTTATTTTGGGTTATTTTGGGTGATTTTTGGGGTATTTTTGTGGTTAGTTTTGGGTTATTTTGGGGTGATTTTTGGGCGATTTTGTGGTTATTTTTGGGTGATTTTGGGGTGATTTTGGTTTATTTTTGGGTAATTTGGGGTGATTTTTGGGTGATTTTGGGTGATATTTGGGTGATTTTTGGGTGATTTTGGGTGATTTGGGGGTAATTTTAGGTGATTTTGGGGTGATCTTTGGGTGATTTTGGGGTAATTTTGGGGTGATTTTTGGGGTGACATTTGGGAGATTTTGGGGTGATTTTTGGTTTATTTTTGGGGTAATTTTGGGTGATTTTTGGGGTGACATTTGGGAGATTTTGGGGTGATTTTTGGTTTATTTTTGGGGTAATTTTGGGTGATTTTTGGGGCGACATTTGGGAGATTTTTGGGTGATTTTTGGTTTATTTTTTGGGTAATTTTGGGTGATTTTTGGGGTGATTTTGGGTGATGTTTGTGGTTATTTTGGGTTATTTTGGGGTGATTTTTTGTTTATTTTTGTGGTTATTTTGGGTGATTTTGGGGTGTTTTTGTCTGATTTTGGGGTGATTTTGGGCTTATTTTGGTTTACTTTTGTGGTTCTTTTGGGTGATTTTGGGGTGATTTTGTCTGATTTTGGTGTGATTTTGTCTGATTTTGGGGTGATTTTATCTGATTTTGGCTCTCCTCTCCCAGGCCCGCGGGGTGCGGTGCCCCATGTCCGGCCGGAAGCTGCGCCTGGCCGAGCTGGTCAGTGTCCACTTCACTCCGGCCGAGCGCGGCCTGAGCCCGGGGCAGCTGCTGGCCCGAGAGCCGAGTGACCGCTACGTGTGCGCGCTGACCGGCGACCCGCTGGGCAACGCCACGCCCTGCGCCGTGCTCCGGCCATCGTGAGTGACCCCTGAGTGACCCCCGAGTGACCCCCGAGTGACCACTGACCTGTAACTGACCCCCGAGTGACCGCTACATGTGCGCGCTGACCGGCGACCCGCTGGGCAACGCCACGCCCTGCGCCGTGCTGCGGCCATCGTGAGTGACCCTGAGTGACCACTGACCCCTGAGTGACCCCTGAGTGACCACTGACCCCTGAGTGACCGCTACGTGTGCGCGCTGACCGGCGACCCGCTGGGCAACGCCACGCCCTGCGCCGTGCTCCGGCCATCGTGAGTGACCCCTGACCCCTGAGTGACCCCTGACCTGTAACCGACCCCTGAGTGACCACTGAGTGACCATTGTCCGTGTGCCCAGGGGCTCAGTGGTCACTCTGTGTCACTGGTCACTCAGTGGGTCACTGGTCACTCTGTTCTCAGGGGCTCAGTGGTCACTCTGTGTGTCTGCAGGGGGTCAGTGGTCACTCTGGGTCACTGGTCACTCTGTGGGTCACTGGTCACTCTGGGTCAGTGGTCACTCAGTGTCACTGGTCACTCTGGCTGAGGGGTTCCATGGTCACTCTGGGTCAGTGGTCACTCTGTTGGTCAGTGGTCACTCTGTTGGTCAGTGGTCACTCTGGGTCACTGGTCACTTCCCACAGGGGTTCCATGGTCACTCTGTCCCCAGGGGCTCAGTGGTCATTCCGGGTTAGTGGTCACTCTGTGTCACTGGTCACTCTGTGTCACTGGTCACTCTATGTCCACAGGGGTTCCGTGGTCACTTTGGGTCACTGGTCACCTTGTCCACAGGGGCTCAGTGGTCACTCTGGGTCAGTGGTCACTCTGTGGATCAGTGGTCACTCTGTGGGTCATTGGTCACTCTGTGGATCACTGGTCACTCTGTCCCCAGGGGTTCCGTGGTCACTTTGGGTCACTGGTCACTCTGTTGGTCAGTGGTCACTCTGTTGGTCAGTGGTCACTCTGGGTCTGTGGTCACTCACTGGTCACTGTCTCCAGGGGTTCTGTGGTCACTTTGGGTCACTGGTCACTCTGTGGGTCACTGGTCACTCTGGCCGCAGGGGTTCTGTGGTCACTTTGAGTCAGTGGTCACTCTGTGTCACTGGTCACTCTGTGGGTCACTGGTCACTCTATGTCCATAGGGGTTCCGTGGTCACTCTGTGGATCAGTGGTCACTCTGTGGGTCAGTGGTCACTCTGTGGGTCAGTGGTCACTCAGTGGTCACTCAGTGGTCACTCAGTGGTCACTCGCAGGGGGTCACTGGTCACTCTGTGGCTCAGTGGTCACTGTGGGTCAGTGGTCACTCAGTGGTCACTCTGCAGGGGGTCAGTGGTCACTGTGGGTCACTGTGGGTCACTGTGGGTCAGTGGTCACTCAGTGGTCACTCAGTGGTCACTCCCCAGGGGGTCAGTGGTCACTCTGGCCGCTGTCCGGCGGTTGGTGCTCCCGGCCATGAGGGATCCCCTGAGTGACCCTGAGTGACCATTGGCCGTGTGCCCGGGGTCAGAGGTCACTGTGGGTCACTGTGGGTCAGTGGTCACTCAGTGGTCACTCAGTGGTCACTGTGGTCACTCCAGGGGGTCAGTGGTCACTCTGGCCGCTGTCCGGCGGTTGGTGCTCCCGGCCATGAGGGATCCCCTGAGCGGCGCCGCCCTGAGCGACGGAGACGTCATCGAGCTGCAGAGGGTGGGCGGGATTGGGGGGGATTTGGGGAATTTGGGGATTTTGGGGATTTTTGGGGTTCTGGGGGGATTTTGGGGATTTTTGAGGTCCTGGGGTGGGATTTTGGGGGGAATTTTGGGGGTTCTGGGGGGATTTTGGGGATTTTTAGGGAGGTTTGGGGGGGGGATTTGGGGTCCTGGGGTGGGATTTTGGGGGGAATTTTGGGGGTTCTGGGGAGGATTTGGGGATTTTTTAGGGAGATTTTGGGGGATTTGGGGAATTTGGGGGGGGTTTTGGGGGGTCTGGGGGGAATTTGGGGGAATTTTCAGAGTTCTGGGGATGATTTTGGGTGGCTCTGGGGGGATTTTTAGGGGGATTTGGGGGAACTTTTTGGGGGTTTTGGGGGGGTCTGGGGGAATTTTGGGGATTTTTGGGGGGATTTTTAGGGAGATTTTTGGGGGATTTGGGGGATTTTTGGGGGGAATTTTTGGGGTTCTGGGGAGGATTTTAAGGATATTTAGGGGGATTTGGGGGGGGATTGGGGGATTTTTGGGAGGTCTGGGAGAATTTTGGGGATTTTTGGGAGGAATTTTTGGGGTTCTGGAGGGATTTTTGAGGGGCTCTGGGGGGATTTTTAGGGAGATTTTTGGGGGGTTTGGGGGATCTGGGGGGAATTTGGGGATTTTTTTGGGAGATTTTCGGGGGGATTTTGGGGGTGGGTTGGGGGAATTTTTGGGGTTGTGGGGGAATTTTGGGGATTTTTGGGGGAATTTTCAGAGTTCTGGGGATGATTTTGGGGGGCTTTGGGGGGATTTTTGGGGTTCTGGGGGGGATTTTTTGGGGGGATTTTTGGACTTTTTGGGCTCTGGGTTGGATTTTGGGTGAAATTTTTGGGAATTTTGAGCTCTGGGTTGGATTTTGGGGAGATTTTCGGGGATTTTGGGCTCTGGGTTGGACTTTGGGTGAAATTTTTGGGATTTTTGGGCTCTGGGTTGGATTTTGGGTGAAATTTTTGGGATTTTTGGGCTCTGGGTTGGATTTTGGGGTGATTTTGGTAATTTTGGGGTCCCCCCTCACCCCTTTTTCCCTCCTTTCAGGGCGGGACCGGCTTCGCCGGGGCCGGAGTTTCCCTGGAGGCCAAAAAATCCCGTCCGGTGATGCAGGCCTAGGGGGGACCCCAAAATCCCCCCAGGAACCCCAAAATCCCCCCCAAAAACCCCAAATTCCCGTTCATCCCCCCCAAATTCCCGTTCATCCCCCCCAAAACCCCTTTAATTCCACCCAAAATCCCATTAATTCCACCCAAAATCCCATTAATTCCCCCCAAATTCCCATTAATCCCCCCCAAAATCCCATTAATCCCCCCCAAAATCCCATTAATCCCCCACAAATTCCTGTTAATCCCCCCCAAAATCCCATTAATTACCCCCAAAATCCCATTAATCATCCCCAAACCCCCCCTGGAACCCCCAAATCCCACTTCCCCCTCCAAATAAACTCGTTTCACCCCAAAATTTCTTTGGTTCCGCTCCTTGAACCCCCAAAACGTTTCGGGGCGCCCCAAAAAACTTTTGGGATTTGGGGCTCCATCGCCCTTTTAATTCCCCCCCCTGTGGGCCCCACCCGCGCATCGCCGCTTTAAGCCACGCCCCCTCCCGCGCCTCAACCAATCAACGCTCAGCACACTGCATCGCTTTATTTGCATAGTGGGCGCGGCCTCAGCGGGCGTAACCCAATCAGCTTTGGAGAAAAATAAAGGGGCGGGGCCTCCGCGAAGCCACGCCCATCTCTGGTACAAAATGGGCGGAGCCAAATTCGGGGCTGTCAATCAAAGCCCGGTTGGCTCCGCCCCCTTTAAAAGGCCACGCCCCCTTTTTTGGGGGGGGGTCCCCAAAATTTCTGTGCAAGGCGGGGGGGGGGGAGGGGAGGGACCCCCCCAAAATAAGACACTCGGTGGGGGAGGGGCAACCCCCAAATTTTGGGGGATCCCAACATTCGAACCCCCCAAATTTTGGGGAAAAATCCCCAAAAAGTTTGGGATGAAAACCCCAAATTTTTGGGTGAAACACCCAAATTTTGACCTGAAAACCCCCAAATTTTTGGGGAAAATATCAAAATTTCAGGGAAAATCCCCAAATTTTGGGTTGAACCCCCTAAATTTTGGGATAAAACCCCACAATTTCAGGGAAAATCCCCAAATTTTGGGATGAAACCCCAAATTTTGGGGTGAAACCCCCAGACTTTGAGATGAAAACCCCCAAATTTTTGGGAAAAACCCCAAAATTTTTTGCTCCTCCCCCCATTTTTTAGGGGCACCCCAAAAATCAATGGGGGGGTGAAAAATCTTAATTTTAAGGCATTAAAAATGGGATTTTTTTGGGTTTTTGGTGGATTTTTGGGGGGTTTTTTGGGGTTTTTTGGGTTCCCGGATTTTGGGGGATTTTGGGGATTTTTGGGGGGTCACGGGGGGTCCCCCCCGAGCAGACGGGGCCGGGGGAGGTCCCCGAACATTTCGGTGCTGAACACCTCAAACCCCCAAATTTTAGGTAAAACCCCCAAATTTTGAGCTGAAACCCCCAAATTTTTGGGAAAAACCCCAAAATTTCGAGCTGAAAACCCCAAAATTTTTTGCTCCTCCCCCCATTTTTTGGGGCACCCAAAACTCAATGGAGGGGCGAAAAATCTTAATTTTAAGGCGTTAAAAATGGGATTTTTTGAGGAATTTTTGGCTTTTTTTGTGGATTTTTTTTGGGTTTTTTGGGTTCCCGGATTTGGGGGAAATTTGGGGATTTTTGGGGGGTCACGGGGGGTCCCCCCCGAGCAGGCGGGGCCGGGGGAGGTCCCCGAACATTTCGGTGCCGTCGCCGCCCCCGCGCAGCGTCAGCGCCCGCATCGAGGCCGCGATGCGCTCCAGGTCCGGCGGCGCCTGCGGGGACCGAAATTTGGGGATTATTTGGGGGGGTCTGGGGGGATGAACCCCAAAATGATCCCAAAAATTGGGTTCGGGAGGGTGGGAATTGTTAAAAAAAAACAAACAACAAATTTGATGTAAATCCTCCCCAAAAAAAGCCTCAGAATTGCGACATAAAATCCCCCCAAAATCCTCCAAATTCCCCCATAAAAAAACCCAAATTCACTCAAAACCCCCCCAAATCCTACAAAACCCCCCAAACCCCCCAAAAAAAGCCGCCAAAATCTTCCCAAAATCCCTCAATTCCCCCCAAACTCCCCTAAAATCCCCCATAAAAGCCCCCAAACCCCCCCACAGGAAACCCCAAATTTACCCAAAATCCCCCCAAATCTCCCCCAAATCCCCCCAAACCCCCCCCAGAATCTCCCAAAATTCCCCATAAAACCCCCCCAAAAAAACCCCAAAACTCCAAAATGCCCCCAGAACATCCCCAAAAAGCCCCCAAAATCCCCCCCAAAATCCCCCATAAAACCCCCCAAATACCCCCATAAAAAACCCCAAATTTACAAAACCCCCCCAAATCCCCCCAGAATCTCCCAAAATTCCCCAAAAAAGCCCTAAAACCCCCCATAAAAAAACCCAAAAAATCCCCTTAAATCCCCCCATAAAAAACCCTAAAAATCCCAAATCCCCCAAACCCCCCAAAATGCCCCAAAGCATCCCAAAATCCCCCAAACCCCCCCAAATCTGCCCCAAATTCCCCCAAAATCCCCCCATAAAATCCCTCAAATCCTCCCAAATCCCCCCAAACCCCCCAAAACCCCCTATAAAAGCCCTCAAAACCCCCCATAAAAAAACCCAAATTTACCCAAAATCCCCCAAATCCTCCCAAAATCCCCCAACCCCCCCCCAAATCCTCCCATAAAAGCCCCCAAAAACTTCCCAAACCCCCCAATATCCCCCATAAAAGCCCCCAAAACTCCCCCATAAAAAAAACCCAAATTCACCCAAACCCCCCCTAAACCCTCCCAAGATCCCCCATAAAATCCCCCAAAACAAAACCCCAAAAATCCCAAAATGCCCCCAAAGCCCCCCAAATTCCCCAAACCCTCCCAAAAAACCCCATAAAACCCCCCATAAAAACCCCCAAATTTTCCCAAATTCCCCCCAAACCCCCCCACAAAAAACCCCCAAATTTTCCCAAATTCACCCCAAACCCCCCCAAAACTCCCCCAAAAGAACCCAAATTTACCCAAAACCCCCCCAAACCCCCCCAAATTCCCCAAACCCTCCCAAACCCCCCATAAAAAAACCTATAAAACCCCCCCAAACCCCCCATAAAAAACCCCAAATTTACCCAAACCCCCCCAAAACCCCCAATAAAAGCCCCACAAACCCCCCAAACCCCCCCCTAAAAAACCCAAATTTTCCCAAATTCACCCCAAACCCCCCATAAAAACCCCAAATTTACCCAAATTTACCCAACCCCCCCCCCCAAACCCCCCATAAAAACCCCAAATTTCCCCAAATTTACCCAAAACCCCCCTGAGCCCCCCCCAAAAACCCCAAATTTACCCAAAACCCCCCCAAATTTTCCCAAATTTACCCCAAAACCCCCCCAACCCCCCCCATAAAAACCCTGAAATTTCCCCAAATTTACCCAAAACCCCCCAAACCCCCCCCATAAAAAACCCCCAAATTTTCCCAAATTCACCCCAAACCCCCCCAAATTCCCCAAACCCTCTGAAACCCCCCCTAAAAAACCCATAAGAGCCCCCAAAACCCCCTATAAAAACCCCATATTTACCCAAAACCCCCCAAACCCCCCATAAAAACCCCGAAATTTCCCCAAATTTCCCCAAAACCCCCCCAAAACCCCCAATAAAAGCCCCCCAAACCCCCCATAAAAAAACCCAAATTTACCCCAAACCCCTCCAAATTTACCCATAAAACCCCCCAAACCCCCCCAAAAAACCCCAAATTTCCCCAAATTTACCCCAAACCCCCCATAAAACCCCCAAATTTCCCCAAATTTACCCCAACCCCCCCCAAACCCCCCAATAAAAGCCCCCAAAACCCCCCCAAACCCCCCATAAAAAACCCCAAACTTTCCCAAACCCCCCCAAACCCCCCATAAAACCCCAAATTTACCCAAATTTTCCCAAATTCGTCCCAACCCCCCCCAAAACCCCCTATAAAAACCCTAAAATTTACCCAACCCCCCCCAAAACCCCAAATTTACCCCAAAACCCCCCCAACCCCCCCCCAAAAAAACCTAAATTTTCCCAAATTCACCCCAAACCCCCCCAAAACCCTCTATAAAAAAACCAAAATTTACCCAAAACGCCCCCAAACCCCCCAAAATCCCCCCAAACCCTCCCAAAACCCCCCCAAACCCCCCATAAAACCCCAAATTTACCCAAAACCGCCCAAATTTTCCCAAATTCCCCCCGCCCCTCCCCCACCTTGCCGCCGCTGCCGGGGGGTCCCGGGGGGGGTCCCGGGGGGGGTCCCGGGGGGGGTCCCGGGGGGGCTCTCGGGGTCCAGCGCGGCACCGACAGCGGCACCGAACGGGCCAGGGGGGGCCCGGGGGGGCTGCGGGGGGGCCCCTCCTCGGGGGGGCTCTCTGGGGGGAGAACAACGGAATTGGTAAAAAACAAAAAAAACCAAAAAAAAGGCTTAAAACGGGTTAAAATGGCTTAAAATCTCATTAAAATCCCGTTAAAATCGCTTAAAATCCCATTAAAATCCCATTAAAATCCCGTTAAAATCCCATTAAAATCCCGTTAAAATCCCATTAAAATCCCGTTAAAATCCCGTTAAAATCCCATTAAAATCCCATTAAAATCAGTTTAAATCCCGTTAAAATCCCATTAAAATCCCATTAAAATCAGTTTAAATCCCGTTAAAATCCCATTAAAATCCCATTAAAATCGCCTAAAATCCTATTAAAATTGCTTGAAATCCCATTAAAATTGCTTAAAATCCCATTAAAATCCTGTTAAAATCCCCTTAAAATCGCTTAAAATCCCGTTAATCCCATTAAAATCTCGTTAAAATAGCTTAAAATCCTATTAAAATCACTTTAAATCCCATTAAAATCCCATTAAAATGGCTTAAAATCCCGTTAAAATGGCTTAAAATCCGTTAAAATCCCATTAAAATCCCCAAATTTTGGTTCCCCCCCTAAATTTGTCTCCCCCCACCCCAAAATTTTGCCCCCACCCCAAATTTTACCCCAAATTTTACCTCCCCCACCCCCAAATTTCGCCCCACCCCCCCAAATTTTGCCCCAACCCCCAAATTTCGCCCCTCCCCCCAAAAATTTTGCCCCCCATCCCAAATTTTACCCCAAATTTTGAGTCCCCAACCCCCCAAATTTTGGTTCCACCCCCAAAATTTTGCCTCCCCCACACCCAAATTTGGCCCCTCCCCCCCAAATTTCCCTAAATTTTACCCCAAATTTTGAGCCCCCAACCCCAAATTTTTCCCCTCCCACCCCAAAATTTTGGTTCCACTCCCAAAATTTTGCCTCCCCACCCCCAAATTTTGCCCCTCCTTCCCCAAATTTCCCCAAATTTTTCCCCAAATTTTGATTCCCCCCCCAAATTTTTCTCCCCCACCCCAAATTTTTCCCCTCTCACCCCCAAAATTTTGCCTCCCGCTCCCCCCAAATTTGGCCTCTCCCCCCAAATTTCACCCCTCCCCCCAAATTTCTTCAAATTTTACCCCAAATTTTGGTTCCCCCCCCCAAATTTTTCTCCCCCACCCCAAATTTCCCCCCAAATTTTGAATCCCCACCCCCAAATTTCGCCCCTCCCACCCAAATTTTCCTCCTCCCCCCCCAAATTTCCCCAAATTTTACCCCAAATTTTGGTCCCCCCCAAATTTCTCTCCCCCCACTCCCAAATTTTTCCCCTCCCACCCCAAAATTTGGCCCCTCCCCCCCAAATTTCACCTCTCCCCCAAAATTTCCCCAAATTTTGAGCCCCCACCCCCAAATTTTTCCCCTCCCACCCCCAAATTTTGGTTCCAGCCCCAAATTTTGCCCCTCCCCCACCCCAAATTTTTCCCTTACCCCAAATTTTACCCCAAATTTTGATTCTCCCTCAAATTTTTCTCACCCACCCCAAATTTTTCCCCTTCCACCCCAAAATTTTTGCCCCACCGCCCAAAATTTTCCCCTTTCCCCCAAATTTTACCCCAAAATTTAGCCCCTCCCCCCAAAATTTTGCCCCTCCCCCCCAAATTTTCCCCCTCCCCCCCAAATCTCCCCAAATTTTACCCCAAATTTTGGTTCCCCTCCCAAATTTTTCTCCCCCCACTCCAAATTTTGCCCCTCCCCCACCCCAAATTTTCCCCCCTTACCCCAAATTTTACACCAAATTTTGATTCTCCCCCATATTTTTCTCTCCCCACCCCAAAATTTTGCCTCCCCCGCCCCCAAATTCGGCCCCTCCCCCCAAATTTTGCCCCTCCCCCCCAAATTTTACCCCAAATTTTGAGGCCCCACCCCCAAATTTTTCCCCTCCCTCCCCAAAATTTTGGTTCCACCCCCCAAATTTTGCCCCTCCCCCACCCCAAATTTTACCCCAAATTTTGATTCTCCCTCAAATTTTTCTCACCCACCCCAAATTTTTCCCCTTCCACCCCAAAATTTTTGCCCCACCGCCCAAAATTTCCCCCTTTCCCCCAAATTTTACCCCAAAATTTAGCCCCTCCCCCCAAAATTTTGCCCCCACCCCAAATGTTACCCCAAATTTTACCTCCCCCACCCCCAAAATTTTGCCCCTCCCCCACCGTCGCTGTCCCACTCGGGCTCCGCCTCTTCGCCGCCCCTCCCCCACTCCTCGTCCATCAGGAACAGCCCTGGGGGGGGGAGGGGACACGGGGGGTCAGGGACCCCAAAATTACCCCAAAATTACCCCAAAATCCAAAATTAACCAAAAAATCCAAAATTAACCCAAAATTACCCCGAGACCCCCCCCAAATCCAAAATTAACCAAAAAATACAAACTTAACCCAAAATTACCCCGGGACCCCCCCCAAATCCAAAATTAACCAAAAAATACAAAATTAACCCAAAATTACCCCGGGACCCCCCCCCCCCAAAACCCAAAATAACCCCAAAATATCCCAAATTCCCCCCAAAATAACCCGAAATTCACCCCCAAAATTACCCCGGGACCCCTCCCAAAATCCAAAATTACCCAAAAATTCCAAAATTAACCCAAAACTATCCCGGGACCCCCCCCAAATCCAAAATTAACCAAAAAATACAAAATTAACCCAAAATTACCCTGGGACCCCCCCCCAAAATCCAGAATTACCCAAAAAATCCGAAATAAACCCAAAGTACTGCTGGGACCACAACCAAACCCAAAATTACCGCAAAAAACCCAAATTCCCTGGGGACCCCTCCCCCAAATCCAAAATTACCCCAAAAATCCAAAATTCCCCCAAAAAATCCCCCGGAACCCCCCTGAAAATCCAAAATTACCCAAAATTCCCCCAAAATATCCCAATTTCCCCAAAATTCCCCCAAAATTCCACCTGGACACCCCCAAAATCCAAAATAAACCCAAAATAAACCCAAAATCCCCCAAATCCCCTCAAAAATCCAAAAATCTCCCCAAAATTCTAGAAAAATTCCCAAAAAAATCCCGAAATCACCCCAATATTCCCCAAATCCTCCCAAAAATCCCCAAAATCCCCCAAATCCCTCTAAAATCCCCCAAAATTCCCCAATTCACCCAAACTTCTCCAAAATCTCCTTGAAATTCCCAAAAATCCCCCCAAAATTCCAAAATCCCCCAAAAATGCCCCAAAAACCCCTGAAAATTCCCCAAATCACCCCAAAATCCTCTCAAAATTCCCAAAAATTCCCTCAAAATTTGCCAAAATTCCCCAAAATGCCCCCGAAACTCTCCCCAAAATTTCCAAAATGCCCCAAAATCTCCCCAAAATGCCCAAAAATCCCTTAAAATTCAAAAAAATCCCCCAAAATTCCCCCAAACTCCCCCAAAATCCCCAAAAATCCCCCAAATCGCCCCAAAAGTTCCAAAATCCCCCTAAAATGCCCCAAAATTCCCTCAAACTCCCCCAAATCCACCCAAAAATCCCCCAAATCCCCCAAAATTCACCAAAATTCCCCGAAACCACCACAAAATTCTCCCAAAATTCCCCCAAACTCCCCCAAAAATCCCTAAAATTTCCAAAATCCCCCCAAAAATTCCCTCAAATTCCCCCAAATCCCCCAAAATCCCCCAAAATTCCCAAAAAATCCCCCCAATTCCCCCAAATCCCAAAAAATCCCCCCCAGAATCTCCCCAAAATCCCCCCTCAAATTCCCCCCAAAATACCCCAAATCCCAAAAAATCCCCCCAAAATTCCCTCAAACTCCCCCAAATCACCCCAAAAATCCCCCAAAATCCCAAAAAATCCCCCCAAATCCACCCAAAATTTCCAAAATCCCCCCAAAATTTCCCCAAAATTTCCTCAACCTCCCCCAAATCACCCCCAAAATCCCCCAAAATCCCCCCAAATTCCCCTCCCCCCTCACCGGTGACGTCACTGGGCTCCGCCCCCTCCCCCCTGGTCCGGGGGGGGCTCCGGGGGGGGGTCGCGGATTTTGGGGGGTCCCGGACGGGATTTTGGGGCGAATTCGGCGGATTTTGGGGCAGATTTGGGGGAATTTGGGGCAGAAGTTTTGGGGCGGTTTTGGGGGTTTTTGGGGGGTCCCAGGGGAGATTTGGGGGGATTTTGGGGGGATTTTGGGGGATTTTGGGGGGTTTTAGGGGAGGGTTTTGGGGGGGTTTTAGGGGAGGATTTTGGGGGAAATTTTGGGGTGAAAACTGAGGATTTTGGGGTGAAAATTGAGGATTTTTGGGAGGATTTTGGGGTGAAAACGGAGGATTTTGGGGAGGATTTAAGGGAAAATTTTGGGGTGAAAAAGGAGCATTTTGGTGTTGATTTTGGGGTGAAAACTGAGGATTTTGGGGAGAAAATTGAGGATTTAGGGGAGGATTTCGGGGCTGATTTTGGGGTGAAAAAGGAGCATTTTGGGGTTCATTTTGGGGCTGATTTTGGGGAGAAAATTGAGGATTTAGGGATGAAAATGGAGGATTTGGGGGAGAAAATTGAACATTTTGGGGAGAAAATTGAGAATATTGGGGAGGATTTTGGGGTGAAAATGGAGAATATTGGGGAGAAAATTGAGAATATTGGGGCTGATTTTGGGGTGAAAATTGAGAATTTTGGGGAGAAAATTGAGAATAATGGGGAGGATTTTGGGATGAAAATTGAGAATATTCGGAGGGATTTTGGGGTGAAAATGGAGAATTTTGGGGTTCATTTTGGGGTGAAAATTGAGAATTCTGGGGTTCATTTTGGGGTAAAAATTGAGAATTTTGGGGTTCATTTTGGGGCTGATTTTGGGGTGAATTTGGCGGGATTTGGGGCTGATTTTGGGGTGAGAAATGGGGATTTGGGGGCTGATTTGGGGGTGCAAATTGGGGATTTTGGGGCTGATTTTGGGGTAAAAATTGAGAATTTAGGGGAGAATTTTGGGGTAAAAATGGAGAATTTTGGGGTTCATTTTGGGGCTGATTTTGGGGTGAATTTGGCAGGTTCTGGGGCAGATTTTGGGGTGAATTTGGCGGGTTCTGGGTCAGATTTTGGGGTGAATTTGGGGGGTTTTGGGCCTGCCGGAGCAGCTCCCGCTGGATGTGGGGCAGGAATTTCCGCGTGGCGGCTCCCAGGGGTCCCGGCCCGTGCTGGAACACGGTGGGGACCCCCCCGGGCCCCCCCCAGCACCCCAAAATCGCCACGTCGGGACCCCCCGGACCCCCCCCCAGAGCCTCGGCAGCGGCCACCAGAGCGGCCCAGGGGGGGGGGGAGGGGCGCGGGGGGGGGAGGGGAGGACATGGGGGGGATTTGGGGAAATTTGGGGGGGTCCTAAAGGGGATTTGGGGGGATTTGGGGGGGTTTGGGGGGTCCTGAAGGGGAATTTGGGGGAGTTTCGGGGGGATTTGGGGGGGGTACGGGGGATTTAGGGGGGTCTGGGGGAGATTTAGGGGGGGTTTGGAGGGGTCTGGGGAAATTTGGGGGGGATATGGGGGGGGTTGGGGGGGATTTGGGTGGGTTGGAGGGGATTTGGGGGGTCTGGAGGAGATTTGGGGAGGATTTAGGGGGGTCTGGGGGGGATTTGGGGAAATTTGGGGGGGATTTGGGGGAGATTTAGGGGGGATTTGGGGGGTCCTGGGGGGGGGTTTGAAGGGGTTTGGGGGGTCCTGGGGAGATTTGGGGGTTCTGGAGGGGATTTGGGGGGGTTTGGAGGAGATTTAGGGGGAATTTGGGGGGCTCTGGGGAAATTTGGGGGGGATTTGAGGGGGCTGGGGGGGTCTCAGGGGGATTTGGTGATGTTAGGGGAGATTTGGGGGGGTTGGGAGGGGGCTTGAGGGGGTTTTGGGGGGGATTCGGGGGGGTTTTGGGGGCGTCTGGGGGGGATTTGGGGAAGGTTTGGGGGGGATTTGGGGGGGTTGAGGGGGATTTGGGGAGTCCTGAAAGGGATTTGGGGGGGTCTGGAGGGTTTGGGGGGGATTTGGGGGGGTTTCGGGGAGGCCTGGGGGGGATTTGGGGGGCTCTGGGAGGGGTTTGAGGGGGGTCTGTCAGAATTTGGGGGGGGTTGGGGGGGATTTGGGGGAGTTTGGGGGGATCTGGGGGGGGCTTGGGGGGTCCTGAAGGGGATTTGGGGAGGTTTAGGGGGGATTTGGGGGAGTCTGGGGGGGATTTAGGGGGATTTGGGGGGGGTTGGGGGAGGTTTAGGGGGGTCTGGGGGGGATTTGGGGGGATTTGGGGGATCCTGGGGAGGTTTGGGGGAGATTTGGGGGGGGTTTGGGGGGGATTTAGGGGGGATTTGGGGGTGTTTGGTGAGGATTTGAGGGGGATTTGGGGGCGTTGGGATGGTCTGGGGGGGATTTGGGGGGCTTTGGGGAAATTTGGGGTTGGTTTGAGGGGCTCTGGGGGGGATTTGGGGGGATCCTGAAGGGGATTTGGGGAAGATTTAGGAGGGATTTGGGGGGGGTCTGGGGGAAATTTGGGGGGAATTTGGGGGGTTTGAGGGGGATTTGGGGGGTCTAAAGGGGATTTTTGGGGGTCCTGAGGGAATTTGGGGGAGTACTGGGGAGATTTAGGGGGGATTTGGGGGAGTCTGGGGGGAATTTGGGTGAAATTTGGGGGGTTTTAAGAAATTTGGGGGTCCCGGGGGGGATTTGGTGGGGATTTAGGGGCAATTTGGGGGAATTTTGGGGTTCCCGGGGGGGTTTGGGAAGGATTTGGGGGTTTCGGGGGGGAGTCCCGGGGGGATCACGCGGGGATTTTGGGGGGAAAAAAGGGAAATTTGGGGGTCCCGGGGGGTTTTGGTGGTCTCGGGGGGGTTTGGGAGGGGAAAAAAGGGAAATTCGGGGTAAAAAAAGGGGAAATTGGGGTAAAAAAGGAGTTTTTTGGGGTAAAAAGGGAAATTTGGGGATAAGAAAGGGAAATTTCGGGGTAAAAAATGAGAAATTGGGGCTAAAAAGGGAATTTTGGGGTAAGAAAGGGAAATTTTGGGGAAAAAAATGGGAATTTCGGGGGTAGAAAAGGGAATTTTGGGGTCCCGGAGCGGATTTTAGGGGTCCCGGGGGGGTTTTGGAGGGAAAAAAGGGAAATTTAGGGATAAAAAGGGGAAATTTGAGGTAAAAAGGGGGAATTGGGGTTAAAAAAAGGGAATTTTGGGGTAAAAAAAGGGAATTTTGGGGTCCCGGTCGCGGGTCCCGCTCGGCGGCCCCGGGGCCGCCCCCGAGATGGCGGCGCAGGAAGAGGCGGGGCCAGGGAGCGGAATGGGCGGGGCCAAAGGAGAATCAACCAATGGCAGCGCGGCTTGGGGTGGGGGCGTGGTTAAAGGTGGGCGTGGTTTATGCAAAAATGAGCAGTTTTCACGGTTCCCATTGGTTATCTGGCGGGGTGGGCGTGGCTAATGGAGGGGGAGATAGGCGTGGCTTCTACGCGGAGGGGCGTGGCCGCGCGGTTTTCATTGGTCGGTGAGACGGGGTGGAGCCGGAAGTGGGCGTGGCCACGCGGCGGAAGCGGAAGCGCGGGGAGCGGCCATGGAGGAGGCGGCGGGAGGGAGGGTGAGGCCGCCCCTCCCCCACCCCCAAAAATAACCCCAAAAAAACCCAAAATCTTCCAAAAATTCCCCAAAATCCCCAAAACTTCCCCCAAATCCCGCCAAAACTCCCCAATATTCCCCAAAATTCCGCTCAAATCCCTCCAAAAATCCCCGAAAATTCCTCAAAATGTCTCCAAATCCCTCCAAAATTCCCCCAAATCTCCCCAAAAAACCCCAAAATCCTCCCAACCCCCCCAAATTAAAAAAAAATCCCTTAAATCCCCTCCAGACCCCCAAAATCCCTCCAAAATTCCCCAAAATCTCCCCAAAAATCCCCCAAAATCCCCCCAAACCCCCCAAAATAACAAAAAAATCCTTTAAATCCCCTCCAGACCCCCAAAATCCCCCCAAATCCCCCCCAAAATTCCCAAAAAAACTTCTCCAAAATTCCCCCAAAATTCCCAAAAATTCCCAAAATCTCCTCAAAATTCCCCAAATTCGCCCAAAATTCCCCAAAATCCCCCAGAAATACAAAAAAAAAAATCCCTCAAATCCCCTCCTGACCCCCAAAATTTCCCCAAAATTCTCGAAAATCTTTCCAAAATTCCCCTCAGAATTCCCAAAATCCCCCCAAAATCCCCCAAATCCCTCCAAAGTTCTCCAAAATCCCCCCAAAATTCCCTAAAATCTCTGAAAATCCTCTCAAAATTCCCCAAAATGCCCCAAAATTCCCCAAATCTCCCCAAAAGTTTTTAAAGCTCTCAGGGACCCCAAATCCCCCCCGGGATCCCCAAAACCCCTCGGGGGGGCACCGCGGGGGGGGGCAGGGACAGGGATGGGGACGGTGACACAGTGACGGTGACACGGTGACAGTGGGGGGTGGCACAGGGTGACTATGACAATAACACGGTGATGGTGACACAGTGACAGAGTGGTGGTGACAGTGACAGGGCGACGGTGACACAGTGACAGTGACACAGTGACGGTGACAGGGTGACACGGTGACAATAACACGGTGACAGTGATGGTGACATGGTGACACTTTTGGTGACGGTGACACGGGGGTGTCAGCGGTGACACCGTGGGGGTGGCGGGGGCGCGGTGACGGTGACACCCACATGGTGACAGTGATGGTGACACAACAGTGACCGTGACCCCGGGTGACCCCTGAGTGACCCCAATCACCCAAATGACCCCTGGGTGACCCCTCGGTGACCCCAATGACCCCTGGGTGACCCTGAGTGACCCCAAATAACCCCTCAGGGACCCCTGGGTGACCCAAGTGACCCAAAGTGACCCCAAGGTGACCCCTAATGCCCCAA
The DNA here is from genome assembly GCF_048771995.1 of Taeniopygia guttata. NCBI lineage: Eukaryota > Metazoa > Chordata > Aves > Passeriformes > Estrildidae > Taeniopygia > Taeniopygia guttata. The sequence continues at coordinate 1,464,071 of NC_133062.1, forward strand.
AAGTGACCTCAAAGTGACCCCGGGGTGACCCCACCCCAAATGACCCCTGGGTGACCCCTGAGTCACCCCAGTGACCCCTGGATGACCCCAATGACCCCTGGGTGACCCTGAGTGACCCCAATGACCCCTGAGTGACCCCAGTCACCCAAATGACCCCAAGGTGACCCCTGGGTGACCCCAAAGTGACCCCAATCACCCCAGTTACCCCAATGACCTCTGGATGACCCCAGTGACCCCTGAGTGACCCTTGGGTGACCCTTGGGTGACCCTTGGGTGACCCAAATGACCCCTGGATGACCCCTGAGTGACCCCTGAGTGACCCCTGGATGACCCCCGAGTGACCCCTGGCTGTTCCTGGGCTGTTCCCCCCCCCCCCGCTGCCCAGGTGCTGTTGGCCCTGCCCGGGGCGGCTGTTCCCGTGTCCCTCCCCCCGCGGCCGCTGCCGGGAGAGCTCCGAGTGCGCCTGAGACCGGTCAGAATAGACTGGTTTATACTGGGATATACTGGGATATACTGGGGGGGACTGGTTTATACTGGTTTATACTGGGAGGGACTGGGAGGGAACTGGGAGGGACTGGGAGGGAACTGGGAGGAGATTGGGAGGGACTGGTTTATACTGGGAGGGACTGGGAGGGAACTGGGAGGGAACTGCCACATACTGGTTTATACTGGGATGGAACTGGGAGGGACTGGGAGGGGCTGGGAGGGACTGGGAGGGAACTGGGATATACTGGGAGGGATTGGGAGGGGCTGGTTTATACTGGTTTATACTGGTTTATACTGGTTTATACTGGTTTATACTGGGAGGGACTGGGAGAGGATTAGGTTCTAGTGGTTTATACTGGGAGGGAACTGGGGGGGAGTGGGACATACTGGTTTATACTGGGAGGGATTGGGGCGGGACTGGGACAAACTGGGAGGGAACTGGGAGGGAACTGGGATATACTGGTTTTTACTGGGATGGACTGGGAGAGGATTAGGTTCTACTGGTTTATACTGGGATGGAACTGGGAAGGAACTGGGGGGGACTGGGACAAACTGGAAGGGAACTGGGGGGAACTGGTTTATACTGGTTTATACTGGGAGGGGACTGGGAGGGACTGGGATGGGTAACCACTGGTCCATACTGGTTTATACTGGTTTTTGCTGATTCGTACTGGTCCATTTTGGTCCATACTGGTCTGTACTGGTTTATACTGATCCATACTGGTTTATACTGGTCCATACTGGTTTATACTGGTCCATACTGGTTTATACTGGTCCGTACTGGTTTGGCAGCCCCAGGAGTTGGTGCTGGAATGGGAACCCCTGGAGGGGAACTGGGAACTCCCTGAGGAGACGGTGAGACCCAAAAAATCCCAAAATAACCCCAAAAATCCCCCCAAAAAACCCAAAAAAATCCCCAAAGAATCCCTCCCAAAATCCCCAAAATTTCCCCCAAATTCCCTAAAATTCTCTACATTTCCCCAAAATTTTTCCCAATCCCCCCAAAAGGTTTCAAAAATTCCCCAAAATTTCCCAAAAATTCCCCCCTTAAAATCCCTCTACCATCCCCAAAATCTCCCCAAATTTCCCCAAATTTTCCTGAATATCCCCAAAACCCCCCCAAATTCCCTAAAATTTTCCCAAAACCCCCAAATTTTCCCAAATTTCCCAAAATTCCGGAATTTCCCGCAGGAGCCGCCCGACCCCGGCTTTGAGCCCGACTGGGCCGTGCTGAGCCCCCCCCGGCCCCGCCCCGGTACCACAGTGCGGGGGAAATTTGGGAAAAATTTGGGGGAATTTGAGACATTTTGGGGATCTGGGGGGAATTCTGGGAGAAATTTGGGGGAAATTTAGGGAAAATTCAGGAATTTTGGGGGATTTGGGGGATTTGGAGGGAATTTTGGGAGAAATTTGGGAAAAATTTAGTGAAAATTCGGGAATTTTGGGGAAATTTGGGAGATTTTGGGAATTTAGGGGAATTTTGGGGGAAATTCGGGGGGAAATTGGGGAAATTCAGAAATTTTGGGGAAAATTTGGGAAATTTTGGGGATTTCGGGGGAATTTTTGGGGAAAATCGGGGTAAATTTAGTGAAAATTTGGGAATTTTGGGGGAATTTGGGGAAATCTGGGAAATTTTGGGGATTTGGGGGGAAATTTGGGAAAATTGGGGGAATTTTGGGGAAATTTCGTGAATTTGGGGAAATTTGGGGAAAATTTGGGAAATTTTGGGGATTTGGGGGCAATTTTGGGGGAAATTTGGGGGAAATTTGGAGAAAAATCGGGAATTTTGGGCATATGTGGGAAAAATTTGGGAAATTTTGGGGATTTGGAGGTAATTTCAGGGAAAATTTGGGCATTTTGGGAAAATTTGGGGATTTGGGGGGAATTTTGGGAAATTTGGGGGAATTTTGGGGTAAATTATGGGAAAATTTGGGGGGAATTTCAGGGAATTGTGGGAAATTTGGGAAAATGTGGGAAAATTTAGGGAGAATTGGAGATTTTTTTGGTGATTTTTTGCTGATTTCCGGGGGATTTTTTGGGCGATTTTGGAGCCGATTTTTGTGTTAAGTTATCGATTTTTTGGCTGTTTTTTGGCTGATTTCTGTGGGATTTTTGGGTTAATTTTGCCCATTTTTGGCTGTTTTTTGGCCGATTTCAGAGCCGATTTTTGGGTTAATTTTGGCTCTTTTTTGGCCAATTTCGGAGCGGATTTTTGGGTTCATTTTGCCCATTTTTGGCATTTTTTTAGCTGGTTTTGGAGCCGATTTTTGAGTTAATTTTGGCTGTTTTTTGGCTGATTTTGGAGCCGATTTTTGGGTTAATTTTGGCTGTTTTTTGGCCGATCTTGGAGCCGATTTTTGGGTTCATTTTGGCTGTTTTTTGGCTGATTTTTGAGCCGATTTTTAGGTTAATTTTGGCTGTTTTTTGGCCAATTTCAGAGCCGATGTTTGGGTTAATTTTGGCTGTTTTTTGGCCGATTTCGGAGCCGATTTTTGGCTTAATTTTGGCTGTTTTTTGGCCGATTTCGGAGCCGAGTTTTGGGTTCATTTTGCCCATTTTTGGGTCATTTTTTGGCCGATTTTGGAGCCGATTTCTGGGTTAATTTTGCCCATTTTTGGCTGTTTTTTGGCCGATTTCTGTGAGATTTTTGGGTTCATTTTGGCTGTGTTTTGGCTGATTTGGGAGCCGATTTTTGGGTTAATTTTGCCCATTTTTGGCTGTTTTTTGATGATTTCTGTGGGATTTTTGGGTTAATTTTGCCCATTTTTGGCTGTTTTTTGGCCGATTTCTGTGGGATTTTTGGGTGAATTTTGGCTGTTTTTTGGCCAATTTCGGAGCCGATTTTTGGGTTCATTTTGCCCATTTTTGGCGGTTTTTGGGCCGATTTTGGAGCCGATTTTTGGGTTAATTTTGCCCATTTTTGGCTGTTTTTTAGCCGATTTCAGAGCCGATTTTTGGGTGAATTTACCCCATTTTTGGTGGTTTTTAGCCGATTTTTGAGCCGATTTTTGGGTTAATTTTGCCCATTTTTGGTGTTTTTTTTGGCCGATTTGGGAGCGGATTTTTGGGCTAATTTACCCCATTTTTGGTGTTTTCCAGGCCGGGCCGGGGGTTTCTCGCTGGCGCTGCGGGAGCTGCGGGGGCTGCGCCGGGGCCCCCCCGCCCTGAGCCCCCCGACTTTGGAGCTGCTGCCCCGGGGGGGGCCCCGACCCCCCCCCCTGCACCTCCCCCGGGGGGGGCTCCGGAAACTGCGGCGCATTTTGGGGTCACACCTGCGCCCGTGAGTAGCGCCCCGAAAATACCCAAAAATCCACACAAAAACACCCCGAAAACCATGAAAATCCACACAAAAATACCCCAAAACCCTCCCCAAAAATCCACACAAAAACACCCCGAAAACCACAAAAATCCACCCAAAAACACCCCGAAAACCACCCAAAAACACCCCAAAAAACACAAAAATCTGCCCAAAAGTACCCCAAAATACCCCCAAACCCTCCCCAAAAATCCACCCCAAAAACCCCAAAAATTTGCCCAAAAACACCCCCAAAACCACAAAAATATGCCCAAAACCACCCCAAAACCCACAAAAATACCCCAAAACCCTCCTCGAAAATCCACCCAAAAACACCCCAAAAAACACAAAAATCTACCTAAGAATACCCCAAAACCCTCCCCAAAAATCCACCCCAAATCCTCCCCCAAAAAACTCGAAATTCCACCCAAAAACATCTGGAAACCCTCCCCAAAAATCCACCCAAAAATACCTGAAAACTCTCCCCAAAAATGCACCCAAAACCACCCCAAAAATCTGCCAAAAAATACCCCAAAACCCTCCCCAAAAATCCACCCAAAAATACCCCAAAACCCTCCCCAAAAACCCCAAAAATCCTCCCAAAAATACCCCAAACCCCTCTCCAAAAAAATCCCCCCAAAAATCCTCCCAAAAACCCCAAAAATACCCCAAATTCCCCCAAAATTCTTAAAAATTCCCCCAAATTCCCCCATAATCCCCAAAATTTTCCCAAATTTCCCCCAAATTCCCCAAAATTCCTCCAAATTTCCCCAAAATTTCCCCAAAATTCCCCCCAAACCCCCCAAAAATCCTCCCAAAAACGCCCCCAAATCCCCAAAACTGTTCCCAAAAACTCCTCCCAAAATCGTCCCAAAAACCCCAAAAATCCACCCAAAGAAACCCCAAAACCCCCGGGACCCCTCCCCAATTTCGGGACCCCTCCCCAATTTCGGGACCCCTCCCCAATTTCAGGGACCCCTCCCCAATTTCGGGACCCCTCCCCAATTTCGGGACCCCTCCCCAATTTCTGGACCCCCTGCCCCAGGGACCCCTCCCCAATTTTGGGACCCCTCCCCAATTTCGGGACCCCTCCCCAATTTTGGGACCCCTCCCCAATTTCAGGGTCCCCCCCCACTTTCAGGGTCCCCCCCCAATTTCAGGGACCCCTCCCCAATTTGGGGACCCCTCCCCAATTTCGGGACCCCCCCCCGAATTTCGGGACCCCCCCCCAATTTCGGGACCCCTCCCAAATTTCAGGGACCCCTCCCCAATTTCGGGGACGTCTCCCCAATTTCGGGACCCCTCCCCAATTTCAGGGACCCCTCCCCAATTTCGGGACCCCTCCCCAATTTCGGGACCCCTCCCCAATTTCGGGACCCCTCCCCAATTTTGGGACCCCTCCCCAATTTCGGGGACCCCTCCCCAATTTCGGGACCCCTCCCCAAATTCGGGACCCCTCCCCAATTTCAGGGACCCCCGGGACCGGCGGCTGCTGCTCGTGGTGACCCCCGAGGACCCCCCCGAGCCCCCCCCAGGGCCCGGCCTGGTCACCGTGAGCACCCCAAAAACGGGGGGGGTCCCCAAAATATGGGGGGGACACCCCAAAATATGGGGGGGAGGTGTCCTAAAATGGGCGGGGGGCACCAAAATATGAGGGAGGGTCGTAAAATATGGGGGGGGGACAACAAAAATGGGGGGGTCCTAAAATATATGAGGGGGTCCCCAAAAATGGGGGGGTCCCTAAAATATGGGGGGGCTCCTAAAATATGGGTGGGTCCCCAAAATATGGGGGGGGCCCCAAAATATGGGAGGGGGCACCAAATTATGGCAGAGGGTCTTAAAACATGGGGGGGAACCCCAAAATATGGGGGGGGTCCCAAAATTGGAAGGGGGTTCCAAAATTTGGGGGGGGTCCTAAAATTTGGGGGGGGTCCCCAAAATATGGGGGGGACCCCAAAAATGGGGAGGGGGTTCCCGAAATTTGGGGGTGGTCCCCAAAATATGGGGGGGGGGCAACAAAAATAGGGGGTCCTAAAAATGGGGGGGGGTCCTAAAATATGGGGGGGTCCTAAAATATGGGGGGGTCCTGAAAAATGGGGAGAAGATCCTAAAATTTGAGGGGGGTCCCCAAAATATGGGGGGGACCCTAAAAATGGGGGAGGGTCACAAAATGGGAAGGGGGTTCCCAAAATTTGGGGGGGATCCTAAAATATGGGGGGTACCCTAAAATATGGGGGGGGGGTCCTGAAAAATGGGGAGGGGGTCCTAAAATATGGGGGGTCCCCAAAAATTTGGGGGGTCCTAAAATGGGCGGTTCCTGGGATGGTTTTGGGCTGATTTTGGGGTTTTTTGGGGCTATTTTGGGGTTATTATGGGATTATTTTGGGGTTATTTTGGGATAATTTTGGGCTGATTTTGGGGTTATTTTGGGAATATTTTGGGGTAATTTGGGGCTGATTTTGGGGTTATTTTGGGATAATTTTGGTCTGATTTTGGGGTTATTTTGGGCAGATTTTGGGGTTATTTGGGGGTTATTTGGGGCTGATTTTCGGGTTATTTTGGGCTGATTTTGGGATTATTTTGGGGTTATTTTTGGTTGATTTTGGGGTTATTTTGGGGATTTTTTGGGCTGCTTTTGGGGTTATTTGGGGCTGATTTTGGGGTTATTTGGGGCTGATTTTGGGGTTAGTTTGGGATGATTTTGGTGTTATTTTGGGGTGATAATTTTGGGCTGATTTTGGGTTTATTTGGGAGTTATTTGGGGTTATTTTGGGGTTATTTCAGGCTGTTGAGGGATTCTTTTGGGGATAATTTTGGGGTCATTTTGGGTGATTTTGGGGTTATTTTGGGATTATTTTGGGGTTATTTTGGGGTTATTTCAGGCGGTTTGGGGGATAATTTTGGGATAATTTTGGGGTGATTTCAGGCCGGTTTTGGGGCTATGTTGGGATTATTTTGGGGTGTTTTTGGGACGTTTCTGGGATGAATTGGATATTACTTTGGCGATTATTTTGGGGTTATTTCGGGTAGATTTGGGGCTCATTTTGGGGTTATTTTGGGGTTATTTTGGGGTTATTTCGGGCTGTTTGGGGGATTCTTTTGGGGATTATTTTGGGCTGATTTTGGGTTGAATTTGGGTTTATTTGGGGGTTATTTGGGGGTTATTTTGGGGTTATTTCAGGCTGTTGGATTCTTTTGGGGATTATTTTGGCGTTATTTCGGATAGATTTGGGGTTATTTTGGGGTTATTTTGGGGATTATTTTGGGGTTATTTTGGGTAGATTTGGGGATTTTTTGGGGGTTATTTTGGGGTTATTTCAGGCTGCTTAGGGATTATTTTTGGGATAATTTTGGGGTGATTTTGGGTGGATTTGGGGCTCATTTTGGGATTTTTTGGGGCTGGTTTTGGGGTTATTTTGGGATTATTTCAGACTGTTTGGGGGTTTTTTGGGGGATAATTTTGGGGTTCTTTTGGGCCGGTTTTGGGGCTATTTTGGGGCTATTTTGGGGTGATTTGGGGTCCCTGACCCCCCTCTCTCTCCCCAGCGTCTCCTGCGGGGTCCCTGCGCCGCCACCCTCGGGGGGCTCGGCCGCCTCCTGCGGGGGGCGGGGCCCGAGGGGGCGGGGCCCGAGGGGGCGGGGCCCGAGGGGGCGGGGCCGGAACCGCCCTTCGAGGTGCTGGGTGAGGTGAGTGGGCGGGGCATGAAGGGGCGTGGTCAAAAGGGCGGGGCTTAATGGGGTGAGGCCAAAGGGGCGGGGCCTGATGGACAGCTCAGTGTTGTGAGTGGGTGAGGCTTAAAGGGGCGTGGTCAAAGGGGCGGGGCTTAGTGGGGCGGGGCCCAATCCGCCCTTTGAGGGGCTCTGTGATATAAGTGGGTGGGGCTTAATGGGGTGTGGTCATATGGGTGGGGCTTGGTGGGGCGTGGTCAAAGGGGCGGGGCTTAGGGGGCCAGAGCTGCACTTCCAGGGGCTTATAAGCATGAGTGGGCGGGGCTTAATGGGGCGTGGTCAAAGGGGCGGGGCCTGAGAAAGCGGATCCGTGATGTGAGTGGGCGGAGCTTAAATGGGCGTGGTCAAATGGGCGGGGCTTAGCAGGGTGGGACCAGAGCTGCCCTTCCAGGGGCTCATTAGCATGAGTGGGTGGGGCTTAAAGGGGTGTGGTCAAATGGGGCGGGGCTTAGTGGGCGGGGCCAGAGCCGCCCTTTCAGGGGCTCATTAGCATGAGTAGGTGGGGCTTGATGGGGCGTGGTCAAAGGGGCGGGGCTTAGAGGGGTGGGGCCAGACCCGCCCTTTAATGAGCTCAGTGACATGAGTGGGTGGGGCTTAATGGGGCGTGGTCATTTGGGCGGGGCTTAGTGGGTGGGGCCAGAACCACCCTTCTGGGGCCTCATTAGCATGAGTGGGTGGGGCTTAATGGGGTGTGGTCAAAGGGGTGGGGCTTAGCAGGGCGGGGCCAGAGCCGCCCTTACAGGGACTAATTAGGATGAGGAGGCGGGGCTTAATGGGGCGTGGTCAAGGGGGGCGGGGCTAAGCGGGGCGGGAACAGAGCCGCCCTTCCAGGGGCTCATTAGCATGAGTGGGCGGGGCTTAACGGGGCGTGGTCAAATGGGGCGGGGCTTAGCGGGGTGGGGCAGGACCCACAGCTTAATGAGCTCTGTGACATAAGTGGGTGGGGCTGAATGGGGCGTGGTCAAAGGGGCGGGGCTTAGCGGGGCGGGGCCAGACCCACCCTTTGATTAGTTCAGTGACGTTAGTGGGCGTGGCCAAGGGGGCGGGGCTTATCGAGGCAGGGCAAAGGGGGCGTGGCCAAGGGGGCGGGGGCGGGGCTTAGCCGGGGATTAATTCTGGGCTTTCTTTGGGGGGATTTTTGGGGTTTTCGAAAGGAATTTGGGCATTTCTGGGGTGGTTTTGGGGAGATTTTTGAGGATTTTGGCGGTTTGGGGGAATTTTGGAGGGAATTTTGGGGGTTTTGGGGGATTTTTGGAGGGAATTTGGGATTTTTGGGGCATTTTGAGGGCCTGGGGGGGATTTTGAGGGAGTTTTGGGGGAGATTTTTGGGGGATTTCAGGGGTTTTGGGGGACTTTGGAGGTTTTGAGGGATTTTTGGGAGGATTTTGGGGGTTTGGGGGAATTTTGACAGAGTTGGGGGGGGTTGGGGGGGTTTTGAGGGATTTTTGGGGGGATTTGGGGGAAATTTGAGGGGATTTGGGGGGTGCGGGAGGATTTTGGGCTTTTGGGGGGGATTTGGGGGGTTTTAAGGGATTTTGGGGGAATTTGGGGAATCTGGGGGGGATTTTTAGAAGGATTTTGGGATTTTGGGGGTTTTGGGGGATCTGACAGAATTTTGAGGTGATTTTGGGGAGGTTTTGGGGGAATTCTGAAGTTTTGGGGGAATTCTGGAGTTTTGGGGGGATTTGAGGCAGATTTGGGGGATTTTGGGGGGGACTTTGGGGTTTTGAGAGAAATTTTGGGTGAATTTTGGTGGTTTTGGGGGAATTTGGGGAATTTTTAAATGTGGGCGTGGCCTGACAGACCCCGCCCCTCCAGGTGCCGTTGGAGCCCCGCCCCTCCCCCGCTCGGGGGCCGCCATTGGCTGTCGCCGATTGGGGGCGGGGCCTGGACCCGGAAGTGCTGCGGGAGCGAATCTTCAGAGGGGTGAGGGGCGGGGCCTCGGGGGGCGTGGTCAGGGTGGGCGTGGCCATGGCCTGGGAACCCAAAATTGACCCAAAATTGACCCAAATGTCCCCAAAAATCCCAAATTCCCCCTAAAAATCCCCAAAAATCCCCAGAAATCCCAAATCCCCCCCAAAATGTCCCTAAAAATCCCAAATCCCCCTCAAATGTCCCAAAATCTCCCCAAAAGTCCCCAAATCACCTCAAAAAATGTCCCCAAATCCCCCCAAAATCTCCCCAAATCCCCCCAAATTCCCCAAAATCCCCCCAAACGCCCCCAAAATCTCCCCCTACCCCCCAAAATCCCCCAAATGCCCCAAATTCCCCCCAAATCTCCCCCAAGCCCCCAAATCTCCCCAAACCCCCCAAAATCTCCCCCAAGCCCCCAAAATCTCCCCAAATCTCTCTAAATCTCCCCAAACCCCCCAAAATCTCCCCAAAATCCCCTAAATCCCACCAAATCCCCCCAAATCTCCTCAAATTTCCCCCAAACCCCCCAAAATCTCCCCAAATCCCCCCAAAATCCCCTCAAAATGCCCCCAAATCCCCCTAAAATCCCCCAACCCCTCCCAAAATCTCCGCCAAGCCCCCAAAATCCCCAAATCCCCCCAAAATCCCCCCAAAATTTCCTAAAATCGCCCCAAACACCCCAAAATCGCCCAAACCCCCCCAAAATCCCCCCAAAATCCCCCAAATCTCCCCCAAAATCCCCTCAAACCCCCCCAAAATCTCCCCAAACCCCCCCAAAATCTCCCCAAACCCCCCAAAAATCCCCCCAAATCTCCCCAAATGCCCCCCAACCCCCCCAAAATCTCTCCCAAGCCCCCAAAATCCCCCCAAATCTCCCCAAATCCCCCAAAATCTCCCCAAAATCCCCCAAATTTTCCCAAAAATCTCCCCAAATCCCCCCAAATCCCCCCCAAATCCCCCCCAAATCCCCCCAAAATTCCCCCCAAATTTCGGCAGGGCGTGGTCCCCGAGCTCCGGCCCCGGGCCTGGCCCTTCCTGCTGGGGCTGCGGAATTTGGGGGACCCCGGGGGGACCCCCGAGAGCCCCGAGGGGACCCCGGACCCCGCCCGGGCCCGCAGGTCAGAGGGGGGTCAAAATTGGGGTTCGGGGGGTGAAAATTGGGGTGTGGGGGGTCAAAATTAGGGTGTAGGGGGGCAAAATTGGGGTGTGGGGGGGAAAAATTGGGGTTTGGGGTGTGAAAATTGGGGTTTGGAGGGTCAAAATTGGGGTGTGGGGTGTGAAAATTTGGGGTGTGGGGGGTCAAAATTGGGGTTTGGGGGGGCAAAATTGGGGTGTGGGGGTCAAAATTGGGGTGTGGGGGGCAGAAATTGGGGTGTGGGGGGTCACAGGGAGGTTTTGGGGTTATTTTTGGGGTGGGTTTGGCTGTTTTTGGGGTGCCAGGGAAGTTTTTGGGGCGGTTTTGGGGTGCTTGGGCTGATTTTGGGGTATTTTTGGCTGTTTTTGGGGTACTAAGGATGTTTTTGGGGTGTTTTTGCCGGTTTTGGGGTGCTGAGGATGTTTTTTGGCCGTTTTGGGGGTTTTTTTGGGGTTTTTTTAGCTGTTTTTGGGGTGCTTAGGATGTTTTTGGGGTGGTTTTGACTGTTTTTGGGGTGTTTTTGGGGTGTTTTTGGGGTACTAAAGATGTTTTTGGCTCGTTTTGGGGTTTTTTTTGGCTGGTTTTGGGGTGGTTTTGGGTGGTTTTGGCTGGTTTTGGGGTGTTTTCTGACTGTTTTTGGGGTGTTTTTGCTGGTTTTGGGGTTCTGAGGATGTTTTCTGACCGTTTTTGGGGTGTTTTTTGGCCGTTTTTGGGGTGCTGAGGATGTTTTTTGGCCGTTTTTGGGGTTCTGAGGATGTTTTCTGACCGTTTTTGGGGTGTTTTTGCCATTTTTGGGGTGCTAAGGATGTTTTTTGGCCGTTTTTGGGGTTCTGAGGATGTTATCTGACCGTTTTTGGGGTGTTTTTGCCGTTTTTGGGGTGCAGGGACGATTATTTCCGGATGAAGCTCCAGTGGCGCTCGCTGAGCCCGGGGCAGCTGCGGAGGAACAAAATCCTCAGGGGGTACCTGGAACGGATCGGTGAGACCCCAAAAACCCCCAAAATCACCCCAAAATCACCCCAAAATCACCCCAAAAATCACCCCAAAAATCCCCCAAAATCACCCCAAAATCACCCCAAAAATTAACCCAAACTGAGCCCTCAGGGGGTACCTGGAACGGATGGGTGAGACCCCAAAAATTACCCAAAATAGCCCCAAAATCACCCCAAAATCACCCCAAAATCACCCCAAACTGAGCCCTCAGGGGGTACCTGGAACGGATGGGTGAGACCCCAAAAATTACCCAAAATCACCCAAAAATCACCCCAAAAATCACCCCAAAATCACCCCAAAATCACCCCAAACTCACCCCAAAATCACCCCAAAATCACCCCAAACTGAGCCCTCAGGGGGTACCTGGAACGGATGGGTGAGACCCCAAAAATTACCCAAAATCACCCAAAAATCACCCCAAAAATCACCCCAAAATCACCCCAAAATCACCCCAAACTCACCCCAAAATCACCCCAAAATCACCCCAAACTGAGCCCTCAGGGGGTACCTGGAACGGATTGGTGAGACCCCAAAAATCCCCCAAAATCACCCCAAATGGCCCAAAAATCACCCCAAAAATCACCCCAAAATCACCCCAAAAATTAACCCAAACTGTCCCAAAAATCACCCCAAACTGCCCAAAAATTAACCCAAACTGCCCTAAAATTACCCCAAAAATTGACCCCAAATTGCCCCAAAAATTATCCCAAAACTGCCCTAAAATTACCCCAAACTGAGCCCTCAGGGGGTACCAGGAACGGATGGGTGAGACCCCAAAAACCCCAAAAATCCCCCAAAATCACCCCAAAAATTAACCCAAACTGAGCCCTCAGGGGGTACCTGGAACGGATGGGTGAGACCCCAAAAATCCCCCAAAATCACCCCAAAATCACCCCAGAATCATCCCCAAAAATCACCCCAAAAATCCCCCAAAATCACCCCAAAAATCACTCCAAAAATCACCCAAAACTGAGCCCTCAGGGGGTACCTGGAACGGATGGGTGAGACCCCAAAAATCACCCCAAAAATTACCCAAAATCACCCCAAAATCACCCCAAAAATCACCCCAAACTGAGCCCTCAGGGGGTACCTGAAACGGATGGGTGAGACCCCAAAAATCCCCCAAAATCACCCAAAATCACCCCAAAGTCACCCCAAAATCACCCCAAAAATTAACCCAAACTGTCCCAAAAATCACCCCAAAATGGCCCAAAAATTAACCCAAACTGCCCTAAAATTAACCCAAAACTTGACCCCAAACTGCCCCAAAAATCACCCCAAAATCACCCCAAACTGAGCCCTCAGGGGGTACCAGTAACGGATGGGTGAGACCCCAAAAATCCCCCAAAATCACCCCAAAATCACCCCAAAAATCCCCCAAAATCACCCCAAAAATCACCCCAAAAATCCCCCAAAATCACCCCAAAAATCACCCCAAAAATCACCCAAAATCACCCCAAAATCACCCCAAACTGAGCCCTCAGGGGGTACCTGGAACGGATCGGTGAGACCCCAAAAATCCCCCATAATCACCCCAAAATCACCCCAAAAATCACCCCAAAAATCACCCCAAAAATCCCCCAAAATCACCCCAAAAATCACCCCAAAAATCACCCAAAATCACCCCAAAAATCACCCCAAAAATCCCCCAAAATCACCCCAAAATCACCCCAAACTGAGCCCTCAGGGGGTACCTGGAACGGATCGGTGAGACCCCAAAAATCCCCCATAATCACCCCAAAATCACCCCAAAAATCACCCCAAAAATCCCCCAAAATCACCCCAAAATCACCCCAAAAATCCCCCAAAATCACCCCAAAATCACCCCAAAATCACCCCAAAAATCACCCCAAAATCACCCCAAAATCACCCCAAAATCACCCCAAAAATCACCCCAAACTGAGCCCTCAGGGGGTACCAGTAACGGATGGGTGAGACCCCAAAAATCACCCCAAAATCACCCCAAAATCACCCCAAACTCACCCCCAAATCACCCCAAAAATCCCCCAAACTCACCCCAAACTGAGCCCTCAGGGGGTCCCGGGAACGGATTGGTGAGACCCCAAAATCCCCCAAAATCACCCCAAAAATCCCCCCAAATCACCCCAAAATCACCCCAAACTGAGCCCTCGGGGGGTACCAGTAACGGATGGGTGAGACCCCAAAAATCCCCCAAAATCACCCCAAAAATCCCCCCAAATCACCCCAAAATCACCCCAAATTGAGCCCTCAGGGGGTACCAGTAACGGATGGGTGAGACCCCAAAAATCACCCCAAAAATTACCCCAAAATCACCCCAAAATCACCCCAAAATCACCCCAAAAATCACCCCAAAATCACCCCAAAAATCCCCCAAAATCACCCCAAAATCACCCCAAAATCACCCCAAAATCACCCCAAAATCACCCCAAAATCACCCCAAAAATTAACCCAAACTGAGCCCTCAGGGGGTACCTGGAACGGATCGGTGAGACCCCAAAAACCCCCAAAATCACCCCAAAAATCCCCCAAAAATTACCCCAAATCACCCCAAAATCACCCCAAAATCACCCCAAAAATCACCCCAAAAATCACCCCAAAATCACCCCAAAAATTAACCCAAACTGTCCCAAAAATCACCCCAAAATGGCCCAAAAATTAACCCAAACTGCCCTAAAATTACCCCAAAAATTGACCCCAAATTGCCCCAAAAATTATCCCAAAACTGCCCCAAAATCACCCCAAACTGAGCCCTCAGGGGGTACCTGGAACGGATGGGTGAGACCCCAAAAATTACCCAAAATCACCCCAAAATCACCCCAAAATGGCTCAAAAATTAACCCAAACTGTCCAAAAAATCGCCCCAAAACTGCCCTAAAATTATCCCAAAAATTGACCCCAAAACTGCCCCAAAAATTAACCCAAAACTGCCCCAAAATGACCCCAAACTGAGCCCTCAGGGGGTCCCAGGACCAGATGGGTGAGACCCCAAAAATTACCCAAAAATGGCCCAAATTTACCCCAAATTTCCCCAAAAATTACCCCAAAACTGCCCCAAAAATTAACCAAAAACTGACCCTAAACTGCCCCAAAAATTACCCTAAAAATTAATCCAAAACTGCCCCAAAATTACCCAAAATTGAGCCCTGAGGGGGTACCGGGACCAGATGGGTGAGACCCCAAAAATTACCCAAAAATCACCCCAAAATGGCCCAAATTTACCCCAAATTTATCCAAAAATTACCCCAAAACTCCCCCAAAAATGACACCAAATCTTCCCAAAAAGTCCCTAAAATCTCCCAAAATCCCCCCCAAAAAATGCAAAATCTCCCCCGTATCTCCCCAGATTTCCCCAAAACATTCCCAAAAAACCCCAAATGTCCCAAAAAATCCCAAAATGTCCCCCAAAAAATCCCAAAGAATCCCAAAAATCAAAAAAAAAAATCCCAAAATCTCCCCAAAAAGTTCCCAAAAATCCCCAAAAAATCCCAAAATGTCCCCAAAAAGTCCCCAAATGTCCCCCCAAAAAAATCCCAAATCTCCCCCAAATCCCTCCCCAGAGATCCCAAAATGTCCCAAAAAATCCCAAAAAAATCTCCAAAATATCCCCAAAAAATCCCAAAATGTCCCCAAAAAAATCTCAAAAAAATCCCAGAAAAATCCCAAAAAATCCCAAAATGTCCCAAAATGTCTGTAAATGCCCCAAAATCTCCCCAAAATGCCCCCAAAAAGTCCCAAATCTCCCCAAAAAATCCCAAAATGTCCCCCAAAATATCTTCAAAAAAATCCCAAAAAAATCCCAAAATGTCCCCAAAAAAACCTCAAAAAAATCCCAAAAAAATCCCAAATCTCCCCAAAAATCCCAAAAAATCCCAAATCTCCCCAAAATGTCCCAAAATGTCCCAAAATCCCCAAATTCCCAGATCGGGACCTGGCCGGGGATCCGTCGGCGCCGCGGCTGCGGGAACTGCTCCGAACCTTCTGCATGTTCCACTTCGACCTCGGTGAGGGAAAATTTGGGGATTTTGGGGAATTTTGGGGATTTTGGGGAATTTTTTTTAATTTTTGGGGAATTTTTTTTTAATTTTCTGGGGGATTTTTTTGCGATTTTTTATGGATTTTGGGGGGTTTTTGGGAATTATTTTGGGATTTTTCGGGGGTTTTGGAGGGGTTTTGGTGAATTTTGGGGAATTTTTGGGAGATTTTGGGGGAAATTTGGGAATTTGAGGAAAATTTGGGAGATTTTGGGGGAAATTTGGGAATTTTGAGGAAATTTGGGGGAATTGGGGGGATTTTGGGGGGATTTGGGGTTCAGGGCTCTCGTGACCTTCTGCATGTTCCACTTCGACCTCGGTGAGGGCCCAAATTTGGGGATTTTGGGGATTTTTGGGACATTTTGGGGAATTTTTGGGAATTTTTGGGAATTTTTGGGAATTTTTTTAAATTTTATGGGGGATTTTTTGGGGATTTTTTATGGATTTTTGGGGATTTTTGGGAATTATTTTGGGATTTTTCAGGGTTTTTGGAGGGCTTTTGGTGAATTTTGGGGATTTTTTGGAGTATTTTGGGGAAAATTTGGGAATTTTGGGGGATTTTGGAGGGGAATTTTGGGATTTTTTGGCGGATTTTGCGGGGAAATTTGGGATTTTTAGGGGGAAAAACTTGAAGGGAAGTTTGGGATTTTGGGGGGAAAACTTGAAGGGAAATTTGGGATTTTTAGGGGGAAAAACTTGAAGGGAAGTTTGGGATTTTGGGGGGGAAATTCGCAATTTTTGAGGGAATTTTGGGGGAAAATTTGGGATTTTATTGGGATTTTTTTTTTATTTTCGTGGGGAAATTTGGGATTTTTGGGGTAAATTTCGGATTTTTTGGGGGATCCCGAATTTTGGGGACCCCCCCAAATTTGGGGTTCAGGGTGGGGGGGATGAGCGAGGTATGGGGGGAAATTTGGGTTAATTTTGAGGGAAAAATTTGGGATTTTTGGGGGATTTTTTTTATTTTCATGAGGAAATTTGGGATTTTTGGGTGGGAAATTTGGGAATTTTTGGGGATCCCGAATTTTGGGTTCCCCCTAATTTTGGGGTGCTCAGGGTACGTGAGGGGGATGGGCGAGTCTGGGGGAAATTTGGGTTAATTTTGAGGGGAAATTTGGGATTTTTATGGGATTTTTTTTATTTTTGTGGGGAATTTTGGGAATTTTTGGGTGGGAAATTTGGGAATTTTGGGGATCCCGAATTTTGGGGACCCCCTAAATTTGGGGTGCGGGGGGGGGGATGGGCGAGTCCGGGGAGAAATTTGGGTTAATTTTGCGGGGAAAATTGGGATTTTTGTGGGAATTTTTTATATTTTTTTGGGGAATTTTTGGGATTTTTGGGGTAAATTTAGGATTTTTTGGGGATCCCGAATTTTGGGGACCCCCTAAATTTGGGGTTCAGGGTACGTGAGGGGGATGGGCGAGGTTGGGGGGAAATTTGGGTTAATTTTGAGGGGAAATTTGGGATTTTTATGGGATTTTTTTTATTTTTTGGGGAAATTTTGGGATTTTTGGGGTAAATTTCAGATTTTTTGGGGATCCCAAATTTTGGTGACCCCCTAAATTTGGGGTTCAGGGTGAGGGGGATGAGTGAGGTATGGGGGGAAATTTGGGTTAATTTTGAGGGGAAAATTGGGATTTTATTGGGATTTTTTTTTTTTTTCGTGGGGAAATTTGGGATTTTTGGGGTAAATTTCGGGTTTTTTGGGGATCCCAAATTTTGGGGACCCCCTAAATTTGGGGTGCAGGGTGGGGGGGGGGGATGAGTGAGGTTGGGGGGCAAATTTGGGTTAATTTTGAGGGGAAATTTGGGATTTTTATGGGATTTTTTTTATTTTCATGGGGAAATTTGGGATTTTTGGGGTAAATTTCGGATTTTTTGGGGATCCCGAATTTTGGGGACCCCCCAAATTTGGGGTTCAGGGTACGTGAGGGGGATGAACGAGCTCCTGGCCCCCCTCGCCGCCGTCTGCGCCGACGAGGCCGAAGCGTTTTGGGCCTTTTGCGCCGTCATGGAGATGGTGGTGAGCGAATTTGGGGGGAAAAAGGGGAAATTTGGGAAAATTCACAAATCGGGAAATTTTGGGGGGAAATCACAAAAAATTTGGGGGGGAAATGTCAAAATTTGGGGGGAAAGTGTCAAAATTTGGGGGAAAACTGGAATTTTAAGGGGAAAATTTGACCAAAATTTGGGTGGAAATTCAAAATTTTGGGGGGGGAGAAATCTGGAATTTTGGGGAGAAAATGTGAAAATTTGGGGGAAATTTGAAATTTTGGGGAGGAAATGTGAAAACTTGGGGGAAATTTTCAAAATTTTGGGGAGGAAATGTCAAAATTTGGGGAGAAAATGTCAAAATTTGGGAAAAATCGAAAATTTGGGGGGGAAATCTGGAATTTTGGGGAGGAAATTGACAAAAATTCGGGGGTGAAATGTGAAAATTTGGGGGGAATTTTGAAATTTTGAGGAGGAAATGTGAACATTTTTGGGGGAAATTTCAAAATTTTGGGGAGGAAATGTCAAAATTTGGGGGAAATCTGGAATTTTTGGGGGGAGTTTGGGGTGAATTTTGGGTTTTTTTGGGGGGGATTTGGGGTGAATATTTTGGGTTTTGGGGTATTTGGGGTTTTTTGGGTTTTTTTGGGATATATTTTTTGAGGGGATTTTGGGGCAAATTTTGGGGTTTTCTGGAGATATTTTTGTTTTTTGGGGGGATTTTGGGGGGGAATTTTTGGGTTTTTTGGGTGAATATTTTGGGTTTTGGGGTATTTGGGTTTTTTTGGGATATATTTTTTGGGGGGGATTTTGGGGCGAATTTTGGGATTTTCTGGGGATATTTTTTGTTTTGGGGGGAATTTTTGTGGTTTTGGGGGGAATTTTTGCGTTTTTTGGGTGTGAATTTGGGGTTTTTCTGGGTTTTTTTTGGGGGGATATTTTTGGTTTTTTGGGGGGATTTTGGGGTGAGTTTTTTGGTTTTTTTGGGGTAATTTTTGGGTTTTTTGGGGGGATTTGGGGGGGAATTTTTGGGTTTTTTGGGGGAATTTTTTGGGGTTTTTGGGTGAATGTTTTGGGTTTTGGGGTATTTGGGGTTTTGGGGTTTTTTTTGGGATATATTTTTTGGGGGATTTTGGGGCGAATTTGGGGGTTTTCTGGGGATATTTTTGGTTTTTTGGGGGGATTTTGGGGGGGGAATTTTTGGGTTTTTTGGGTGAATATTTTGGGTTTTGGGGTATTTGGGTTTTTTTTGGGATATATTTTTTGAGGGGATTTTGGGGCAAATTTTGGGGTTTTCTGGAGATATTTTTGGTTTTTTGGGGGGGAATTTTTGGGTTTTCTGGGAGAATTTTGGGGTTTTTTTGCGGTGAATTTAGGGTTTTTCTGGGGGGTTTTTGGGGATTTTTTTGGGGGGATTTTTGGGGGAATTTTGGGGTTTTTTGGGGGGATTTGGGGTTTTTTGGAGTGAATTTGGGGTTTTTCTGGGTTTTTTTTGGGAATATTTTTGGATTTTGGGGGAATTCTTGGGTTTATTTGGGTGTGAATTTGGGGTTTTTCTGGGGGTTTCTTTGGGGATATCTTTGGTTTTTTGGGGGGATTTTGGGGCGAGTTTTTTTGTTTTTTTGGGGGGGATTTTGGTTTTTTGAGGGGATTTTGGGGGATATTTTTGGTTTCTTGGGGGATTTTGGGGCAAATTTTTTGGGTTTTGGGGGGGGAATTTTGGGGGTTTTTTGGGTGAATATTTTGGTTTTTTGGGTATTTGGGGTTTTTTGGGGTTTTTTTGGGTGTGAATTTGGGGTTTTTCTGGGGGGGGTTTTGGGGGATATTTTTGGGTTTTTTTGGGGGGATTTTGGGGCGAATTTTGGGGTTTTCTGGGGATATTTTTGGTTTTTAGGGAGGATTTTGGGGGGGAATTTTTGGGTTTTTTGGGTGAATTTTTGGGGGTTTTGGCTGAATGTTTTGGGTTTTGGGGTCTTTGGGGTTTTTGGGGGTTTTTTGGGATATAGTTTTATGGGGGGGTTTTGGGGCGAATTTTGAGGTTTTCTGGGGATATTTTTGTTTTTTTTGGGGGGAATTGTTGGGTTTTTTGGGGGAATTTTGGGTTTTTTTGGGGGAATTTTTGGGTTTTTTGGGTGTGAATTTGGCGTTTTTCTGGGGTTTTTTTGGGGGGATATTTTTGGTTTTTTGGGGGGATTTTGGGGTGAGTTTTTTGGGTTTTTTGGGGTAATTTTGGGGTTTTTTGGGGGGATTTGGGGGGGGGAATTTTTGGGTTTTGGGGTCTTTGGGGTTTTTTGGGGGGATTTTGGGGTGAATTTTGGGGTTTTCTGAGGATATTTTTGTTTTTTTGGGGGGGAATTTTTGGGGTTTTTGGGGGAATTTTTGGGTTTTTTGGTTGAATAATTTGGTTTTTGGGGTCTTTGAGATTTTTTGGGTTTTTTTTGGGATTTCCTCCCTTTCCCCCCCCCCAGGGTGAGAATTTCGGGCCGGGCCCGGAGGGGCTGCGCAGGAATTTGGGGCTTTTGGGGGCGCTGCTGGAGCAGCTGAACCCCGACCTCGTCCCGCTGCTGGGTGAGTGTCCCCAATGTCCCCAAGTGTCCCCAAATGTCCCCAAAATGGCCCCAAATGTCCCCAAAATGGCCCCAAATGTCCCCAAATGTCCCCAAATGTCCCAAAATGTCCCAAAATGTCCCAAAAATGTCCCCAAATGGCCCCAAATGTCCCCAAAATGTCCCCAAATGTCCCCAATGTCCCCAATGTCCCCAAATGTCCCCAAATGTCCCCAAAATGTCCCCAAATGGCCCCAAATGTCCCCAAAATGTCCCCAAAATGTCCCCAATGTCCCCAAAATGTTCCCAAATGTCCCCAAAATGTCCCCAAATGGCCCCAAATGGCCCCAAATGTCCCCAAATGGCCCCAAATGGCCCCAAATGTCCCAAAATGTCCCCATTACTGTCCCCAATGTCCCCATTGGTGTCCCTGCTGTCCCCAATGTCTCCAATCCCCCCAATGTCCCCACTAATGTCCCCAATGTCCCCAAATGTCCCCACTGATGTCCCCAAATGTCCCCAAATGTCCCCAAATGTCCCCCAACGTCCCCAAAATGTCCCTTAATGTCCCTAAATGTCCCTAAATGTCCCCAAATCCCCTCAGAACCACCCCAATGCCACCCCAAAATGTCCCTGCAATGTCCCCATCAATGTCCCCAATGTCCCCACTGATGTCCCCATTAATGTCCCCAATGTCCCCATTAATGTCCCCCAAATGTCCCCAGATTGTCCCCAAATGTCCCCAAATCTCCTCCAAATGTTCCCAATGTCCCCAATGTCCCCAATGTCCCCATTAATGTCCCCAATGTCCCCAAATTGTCCCCAAATGTCCCCAAATGTCCCCAAATATCCCCAAATGTCCCCAAATGTCCCCATTAATGTCCCCAATGTCCCCAAATTGTCCGCAAATGTCCCCAAATCCCCTCAAAACCACCCGAAAGCCACCCCAAAATGTCCCCAAATGTCCCCAAATGTCCCCAATGTCCCCATTAATGTCCCCAAATGTCCCCACTGATGTCCCCATTAATGTCCTCATTAATGTCCCCAAATGTCCCCATGACTGTCCCCAATGTCCCCCAATGTCCCCAAATGTCCCCAAATGTTCCCAAATGTCTCCAAAACCACCCCAAATGTCCCCTCAATGTCCCCAATGTCCCCAATGTCCCCACTGATGTCCCCAATGTCCCTGATGTCCCCATCAATGTACCAAATGTCCCCATTATTGTCCCCATTAATGTCCCCAATGTCCCCATTAATGTCCCCAAATGTCCCCATTACTGTCCCCAATGTCCCCAAATTGTCCGCAAATGTCCCCAAATCCCCTCAGAACCACCCCAAAGCCACCCCAAAATGTCCCCGCAATGTCTCCAATGTCCCCACATGTCCCCAATGCCCCCAATGTCCCCAAATGTCCCCAAATTGTCCCCAAATGTCCCCAATGTTTCCAATGTCCCCAACCCCCCAAATGTCCAAATATCCCAAATGTCCCCAATCCCCCCAGACGTCCCCATTGATGTCCCCAAATGTCCCAAATATCCCCCAATCCCCCAAATGTCCCCATTGGTGTCCCCAAAATGTCCCCAAATGTCCCCAATGTCCCCAATGTCCCCATTACTGTCCCCATTGCTGTCCCCAATGTCCCAAATATCCCCCAATGTCCCCAATGTCACTGATGTCCCCGTTAATGTCCCCACTGTCCCCAGCCCAGCGGTGGCCGCGCCGTTTCTGTTCTCTGTCGCTCCAGTTCCGTTTCCGGTGGCTCTTGGGACAGGAGGGGACAGAGCGGCTCTGGGAGGTACCAGGGACAGCGGGGACATTAACGGGGACATTGGGGACATTGGGGACATTGGGGACATTGGGGACATTGGGGACATTGGGGACATTGGGGACATTGGGGACATTGGGGACAGTGGGGACATTGGGGACAGTGGGGACATTTGGAGATATTTGGGACAGGGGGACATTGGGGACATTTTGGGGACATTTTGGGGTGGCTTTGGGGTGGCTTTGGGGTGGTTTTGAGGGGATTTGGGGACATTTGGGGACAATTTGGGGGGATTGGGGACATTTTGGGGACATTTTGGGAGGTTTTGGGGACATTTTGGGGACCTTTCGGGACATTTGGGGACATTTTGGAGACATTGGGGACATTGGGGGGATTGGGGACATGGGGACATTAACGGGGACATTTGGGGACATCTGGGGACAGCAGGGACATCAGGGGTGTGGGGGACATTTGGGGACATTGGGGACGTTGGGGACATTGGGGACATTTTGGGGACATTTTGGGGTGGCTTTGGGGTGGTTTTGAAGGGATTTGGGGACAATTTGGGCACATTTGGGGACATTTGGGGGGATAGGGGGGACAGGGGACAGGGGGACATTTGGGGACATTTGGGGACATTTGGGGACAGTGGGACATTTGGGGACATTTGGGGACATTGGGGATGTTGGGGACATTGGGGACATTTTGGGGACATTTTGGGAGGTTTTGGGGACATTTTGGGGACCTTTCGGGACATTTGGGGACATTTTTGAGACATTTGGGGACATCTTGGGAGGTTTTTGGGACATTTTGGGTACATTTGGAGGACATTTTAGGGACATTTAGGGACATTTTGGAGAGGGTTTGGGACACTTTGGGGACATTTGGGGAACTTTTGGGGACATTTGGGGAAATTTGGGGACATTTTGGGGACATTTGGGGGATTGATGACATTGGGGACATTGGGGACATTTTGGGGACATTTTAGGGAAATTTGGAGACATTTTGGGAGGTTTTGGGGACATTTTGAGGATATTTGGGAACAATTTGGGGACATTTTGGGGGCGTTTTGGGACATTTGGGGCGGCTTTGAGGTGGTTTTGAGGGGATTTGGGGACATTTTGGGGACATTTGGGGACCTTTGGGGTGGCTTTGGGGTGGCTTTGGGGTGGCTTTGAGGGCATTTGGGGACATTTTGGGGACATTTTTTTGAGCTTTGGGGCCGTTCCGGGGCCACTTTGGGGCCATTTTTGGGGCCCTTTGGGTGTGTTTGCCCCCAGAGGTGTCCCCAAGTGTCCCCAGAATGTCCCCAAATGTCCTCAAAATGTCCCCACCTGTCCCCAGGTGCTGTGGACGGGGCGGCCGTGCCCCAATTTCCATCTCCTGGTCACCTGCGCCGCGCTGGAGCTGCTCAGGGACACCCTCGGGGACACCTTTGGGGACACCCTCGGGGACACCCTCGGGGACACCTTTGGGGACACCTTTGGGGACACCTTTGGGGACACCTTTGGGGACAGTGACAGCAACGAGGACACGGACAGCGAGGACAGCGACGGGGACCAGGTGGGGACACCGGGGACACGGGTGGGGACATCGGGGTGGCACCGGGGACATCCAGGTGGCACTGGGGACATCAGGGGTGGCACCGGGCTGGCACTGGGGTGGCTTTAGGGACAGGGCTGGGGACACTGGGGTGGCACTGGGGTGGGGTTGGGGACATCAGGGTGGCACTGGGGACACGGGTGGGGACACTGGGGTGGCACTGGGGACATTGGGGTGGCACTGGGCACATGGGGATGGCTTTGGGGACAGGGCTGGGGACACTGGGGTGGCACTGGGGTGGGGTTTGGGACACTGGGGACATCAGGGTGGCACTGGGGTGGGGTTTGGGACACTGGGGACATCAGGGTGGCACTGGGGACACCAGGGGTGGCACTGGGGTGGCACTGGGTGACACCAGGACACACTGGTGGCACTGTCCCTGTCCCCATGTCCCCATGTCCCCATGTCCCTGTCCCAGCTGTCCCCGTTGGTGACACAGGGACAGGGTTGGTGGCACAGGGACACACGGGTGACACTGTCCCCATGTCCCTGTCCCAGCTGTCCCCGTTGGTGGCGGTGGGTGGCACTGGGACAGGGTGGTGGCACTGTGGTGACACCAGGACACTCTGGTGGCACTGTCCCTTGTCCCTTGTCCCCAGCTGTCCCCGTTGGTGGCGGTGGGTGGCACTGGGGTGGCACAGGGACACACGGGTGACACTGTCCCTGTCCCTGTCCCAGCTGTCCCCGGTGGTGGCGGTGGGTTGCACAAGGACAGGGTTGGTGGCACTAGGACAGGGTGGGTGACACCAGGACAGGTTGGTGACACTGTCCCTGTCCCTGTCCCAGCTGTCCCCGTTGGTGGCTGTGGGTGGCACAAGGACAGGTTGGTGGCACTGGGGTGACACAAGGACACTCTGGTGACACTGTCCCTGTCCCAGCTGTCCCCGTTGGTGGCAGTTCCGGAGCTGCTGTGCCGCGCTGAGGGACTCCTGCGGGTGGCGGCCACTCGGGTCAGTGACACACGGCGGTGGCACCGATGGCACCGATGTCACCAAATGTCCCCAGTGTCCCCAAAATGTCACCAATGTCACCAAAATGTCCCCAAATGGCCCAAAATGGCCCCAAACGTCCCCAATGTCCCCGATGTCACCGATGTCACCAATGGCCCCAAAATGGCCGCAAATGTCCCGAAATGTCCCCAAAACGTCCCCAAATGTCACCAAAATGGCCCCAAATGTCCCAAAATGTTCCCAATGTCCCCAAGTGTCACCTGAGTGTCCCCAATGTCCTCAATGTCCTTAATGTCACCGGGTGTCCCCAAAATGTCCGCAAATGTCCCCAAAATGTCCCCAAATGTCACCGAGTGTCCCCAAAATGTCCCCAAAATGTCCCCAAAATGTCCCCAATGTCCCCGATGTCCCCAGTGTCCCAGACTGACCCCAAAGTGACCCCTGGGTGACCCCAAATGACCCAAAATGACCCCAGTGACCCCAAAGTGACCCCAGTTGACCCCGAATGACCCAAAATTACCCCAGTGACCCCAAAGTGACCCCTGCATGACCCCAAAGTGACCCCTGAGTGACCCCGGTGACCTCCACATGACCCAAAAGTGACCCCGGGGTGACCCTGCTGACCCCTCAGTGACCCCTGCGTGACCCCAATGACTCCTGGGTGACCCCAAATGCCCCAAAAGTGACCTCAAATGACCCCAAAGTGACCCCAGGTGACCCCGAATGACCCCAAATGACCCCGGTGACCCCATCTGACCCCGCTCCTCCCCCAGGCGCTGCCCCCGGACCTGCGGGAGCTGCTGGGACTGGGACGGACTGGGACAAACTGGGATGGACTGGGACAGACCGGGAGCCAAACTGGGACGGACTGGGAGCAACTGGGACAAACTGGGATGGACTGGGAGCAACTGGGGGGGCCCCAACCCCCCCCGGAGCCGCCCCCGGGTACCGCCTGAGCCAAACTGGGACGGACTGGGATGAACTGGGAGGGACTGGGATGGACTGGGACGGACTGGGAGGGACTGGGACAAACTGGGAGGTACTGGGAGCACTGGGAGCACAAACTGGGAGCCCAAACTGGGAGCCCAAACTGGGATGAACTGGGAGCCCAAACTGGGAGCCCAAACTGGGAGCTCAAACTGGGAGCACTGGGAGCCCAAACTGGGATGAACTGGGAGCCCAAACTGGTTTTTCCTTTCTTTGATCATTAAAAGCTTTTGGGAACCGCCGGGTTTGGAATTTTGGGGTTTTTTTGGGAATTTTTTGGGGTATTTTGGGGTTTTTTTGGGAATTTGGGGAATTTTGAGGGAAATTTGGGGGATTTTGGGAATTTTGGGTTTTTTTTGGGAATTTCAGGAATTTTTTGGGGAATTTTTTGGCGAATTTTTGGGGGCAATTTGGGGGATTTTGGGAATTTTTGGGGTTTTTATGGATTTTTGGGGTTTCTTGGGGGTTTCTTGGGGGATATTTTGGAGTTTTTTGGGGGGGTTTGGGAATTTGGGGAATTTTTGGGGTTTTTTTGGGAATTTGGGGGATTTTTCAGGGAATTTTTGGGGGGAATTTGGGGGATTTTGGGAATTTTTGGGGCTTTTTGGCTGTTTTTGTTTGGGTTTTTTGGAGCTTTCTGGATTTTTCGGGATTTTTTTAGTGTTTGTTTCAACATATTTGGGGTTTTTTTGAGTATTTTGGTTTTTTTTTTGGGGGGGTTTTGGCTGGTTTCGTTTGGGTTTTTGGGGGATTTGGGGGATTTCTGGATTTTTAGGATTTTTGGGGGTTTGCTTCAAGTTTTTGGGGTTTTTTTTAGGGTTTTGGGGATTTTTGGGGGTTTTGGCTGGTTTTGTTTGGGTTTTTTTGGGTTTTTTTGGGGTATTTCTGGATTTTTAGGTATTTTTTCGGGTTTGTTTCACCTTTTTTGAAAATTTTTTGGAATTTTTTTGGGATTTTTCGGTGGTTTTGGGGATTTTTTTGGGGGCGCTCCCCTCCCGTAATTACGGCGGTGCCGCTCCCGTAATTACCGCAGTAGAGGCGCACAATCCCGTAATGCTCCGAAAAGCGGCGCCGCCCGGAATTAATCCAATAATTAATCAATAATTAATCCGTTCATTCATTAATGAACGCGTTAATTGGCGATGGGCCCGGGGATGGACACGCGGACAGCGGTGGAATTATTGAGTGCTAATTAACTAATTAATTAATTAATTAATATTGGAATATTAGCCCTGTATGAGCTGCACGTTGTACTCCGTAATTAATTAAATGTATTGTAATTATATGTAAATTATGCGCTGGGTAAGTTTATTTTAAATTAATTTATTCTGTAAAAATGTATTTTCTATTTGTATTTTTAAGCCATATATTTTAATAGTAATATATTTTAATAGCAGTATTTTAATATTAATATATTTTATTAGCAAATTTTAATATTAATATATTTAATATTAATGTATTTAATATTAATATATTTTAATATTTCTGTGTCTCTGTATTAATATATTTTATACTAATCTATTGCACTCACATATTTTAAATATTAATTGTCAATTTAATGCATTAATTATAATATATTAATATGTATTTTTAAATACATAAATATGTTTTTGTAGATGTATAATGTGCTCATTATTTGGGGGCATTTTGGGGGAGATTTTAGGGAATTTTGGGGGATTTTGGGGCATTTTGGGGGATTTTGGGGGGGATTTTGGGGGGTTTTGAGTGGATTTTAAGGGTTTTGGGGCAGATTTGGGGGAATTTTGGGGAGATTTTAGAGAATTTTGGGAGGTTTTGGGCAGAGAAATTTTGGGGTGATTTTAGGGAGATTTTGGGGGATTTTGGAGGGATTTGGGGGAATTTGGGAGGTATTTGGGGAGGATTTTTTGGGGGGATTTTGGGAGGGTTCTGGGGGATTTTGGGGGGAATTTGGAGAATTTTGGGGGGAATTTGGGGAGATTTGGGAGGAATTTGGGGGAATTTTGGGTGGTTTTGGGGGATTTTTGGGGGTCCTGGGTGTGGGTTTTGGGGTTGTTTCTGGGGTGTTTTTGGGGTGTTTTTGGGTGTTTTTTGGGGTGTTTTTTGGGGTGTTTTTGGGTGTTTTGAAAATATTTTTTGGTGTTTTTTGGGGTGTTTATGAGGTGTTTTTGGGTGGTTTTAGGGTCATTTTGGGGATGTTTTTGGGGTGTTTTTGGGGGTGTCTCTGGGGTATTTCTGGCTGGTTTTGGGGTGGTTTGGGGGTGTTTTTGGGGTATTTCTGGCTGGTTTTGGGGTGGTTTGGGGGTGTTTTTGGGGTGGTTTTAAGTAGATTTTGGGGTGTTTTGGGGGGTGTCTTTGGGGTATTTCTGGCTGGTTTTGGGGTGTTTTTGGGGCGGTTTTAGGGTGATTTTGGGGGTGTTTTTTGGGGGTCCCATGGAGGGGATTGGGGGTGTCTCCCCTGCGTTCCAAAGCCGCTCCCGGAGCTGCTTTTGGGGTGTTTTTGTGGCGTTTTTGTGGCGGTTTTTGGGTGTTTTTTGATGTTTTTTGGTATTTTCGGCAGCGCCCCCTGGCGGCCGGAGGCGGCGGCAGAACCGCGCAGGCGCAAAATGGCGGCACAGCGCCGCAAGATGGCGCCAAAGGAGGCCACGCCCCCGGTCAGGCCACGCCCCATTCTTTAGCCACGCCCCCCACACAGAGAAAACCACGCCCACTCCAAATTGGGCGATTTGGTCCCGCCCCTTTTAGCCCCGCCCCCTTTCTTATGCCACGCCCACAGTGGTGACTGCACGGTGGTCCCTCATTAATATTAATGAGGGGGTGGAGCCCACACAGGTCTCCACTCCTTTCTATAGGGCAGCTCTAATTGGAACACAAGATATGAATATTAATGAGGGGCGTGATGGATGATGCAACAGCAGCGCATGGCTGAGTGTTCCTAATTAATGATAATGAGGGGCGGGCTCATTAATATTCACAGAGGGCGGGCAGTGATTGGGGTCAATCATTAATATTCATGAAGCAGAGGCCGCCAGGTAAATTAACATGGAGGAGGCCTCGTTAATTAGCCCACTAATGAGATGGTGCTCATTAATAGTCATTATAATTGACCCGCACTAATATTAATGATATGGTAATAAGGCAGTCTGCTATTACTATTCATTAAGCTGTGATAATTAGAAATAGCTGTCTTATTAATATTCATAATCAACACAGTGTCCACAACAGCGTCTTTATAATTAATGGCCTGAAACTCATTAATATTCATGAGGGTGGGGCTAGCCCCACCCCAGCCCCTCCCAGTTTCCATCATGAAAAGGGGCCGTGGCCCAGTCCTGGTGGGCGTGGCCGGGAGCTGGTCTGTGATTGGCTGTGGGCGTGGCTGTGGGCGTGGCCTGCCCGTATATGGTAAAACCGCGTTTACAGTGGGGGGCGTGGTTTTCTTAGGTGGGCGTGGCTTCATTATACATTCAGGGCGTGTCCTCTACCGCACAGTGGGCGTGGCTTCGAGTGATGGGTGTGGCTTTAAATGGTGGGCATGGCTTTACGGGGTGGGCGTGTTCTTTAGCGACCGGGGGCGTGGCTTTTGCGGGGTGGGCGTGTCCTTTGCCGGTTGGGGGCGTGGTTTTACAGGGTGGGCGGGTCTATGTGACCATTTGGGGCGTGGCTTTGAGGGGTGGGCGTGTCCTCTGCCGGTTGGGGGCGTGGCTTTGAGGGGTGGGCGTGTCTATGACCCATTTGGGGCGTGGCTTTGTGGGGTGGGCGTGTCCCCAGGCCTCATTTGGGGCGTGTCCTTCGCCAGCCAGGTAGGAGGGGCGTGGCTTTCCCAAAGGGGGCGTGGCTTTGCCAAACGGGGCGTGGCTTTCCCGAGCGGGGCGTGGCTTTCAATGTGGGCGTGGCTTTTCCAAACGGGGCGTGGCTTTTAAAACGAGGCGTGGCTTCCCCTGTGGGCGTGGCTTTCCCAGACAGGGCGTGGTTTTTCCCGAAGGGGGCGTGGCTGTCCGTGTGGGCGTGGCTTCCTGTGGGGGCGTGGTTTCCCGTGTGGGCGTGGCTTCCCGCGTGGGCGTGGCTTTCCGACGGGGGCGTGGCTTTCAGTGTGGGCGTGGCTTCCCGTGTGGGCGTGGCTTTCCCAAACGGGGCGTGGCTTCCCGTGTGGGCGTGGCCTCCCCTCCCCACCCCCTCCCCCCATCCTCCCCCCATCCCCCTCCCCAATTTTCCGAGTGGGCGTGGCCAAAGGGCGTGCCGGGGGGGGGAGGGGAGGGCAGGGCGGCTCCCATTGGCTGCGTGCGGCGGGGTGGGCGTGGCCAGGGGTGGGCGTGGCCCGCGGTGGGCGGGGCCAGCGCGGCCGTTCGCGCTCCGCCGCTCCTCGGCCGCCCCCGCCGCTCCGAGCCCGGCAGGTACCGGGGGGGGGGGGGGGGAGGGGAGGGGTCCGCACACCTGAGGGGGGGGAGGGGAGGGGGGTCCGCACATCTGGGGTGTGGGGGAGGGGTCCGCACATCTGGGGGGGGGTCGCACATCTGGGGAGGGGTCGCACGGGGGAGATTTTGGGGGGTGGGGGAGGGGCGGGCGGCGGTTCGCGGGTGGATTTGGGGAGGGGGCGGGTGGGGGAGGGGCGGGGGTCGCACGATGGGGCCGCGCTGGGTGGGGGAGGGGTGGGGGAGGGGTGGAACGGGGCCGTTTTTTGGGGGGGGGAGGGGGTGAAAATGGGGGGTGGGCGTGAGGGGGGGTGGGGGAGGGTGGGGGAGGGGCGTGCGGAAATGGGGGAGGGGCGCGCGGGTGAATTTTGGGGAGGGGGGGAGGGGTCGCTGCAGTGACACGTGGGGGGGGGATGGGCGCGCGCGCGGGGGGGGGGAGGCCACGCCCCCTTCCCCCCCTCCCCCTCCCCCCCCCCGTTTCGGAGACCCCTCCCCAATTTGGCGACCCCTCCCCTCCCCCCCCTCCTCATTAAGGACCCCTCCCCTAATTAAGGCCACGCCCCAATTTGGCGACCCCTTCCCTAATTAATGAGGCCGCGCTAATTAAAGGGCGCCGACCCCCCTTTTGCCGACCCCCTCCCCAATTAGGAGACCCGCCCCTAATTAAGGACCCTGCCCTAATTAGGGACCTCTCCCCTGTTTAAGGACCCCTCGCTAATTAAAAACCCCCTCCCTCATTAAGGACCCTGCCCTAATTAAGAACCCCCTCCCTAATTAAGGACCCTGCCCTAATTAGGGACCCCTCCCCTATTTAAAGACCCCTCCCTAATTAAGAACCCCCTCCCCAATTAGGAGCCACCCCCCTAATTAAGGACCCTGCCCCAATTAGGAGCCCCCTCCCTAATTAAGGACCCTGCCCTAATTAGGGACCCCTCCCCTATTTAATGACCCCTCCCTAATTAAGAGCCCCCTCCCTCATTAAGGACTCTGCCCTAATTAGGGACCCCTCCTCTATTTAATGACTCCTCCCTAATTAAGAGCCCCCTCCCCAATTAGAAGCCCCTTCCCTAATTAAGGACCCTGCCCTAATTAAGGACCCCTCCCCTATTTGAGGACCCCTTGCTAATTAAGAACCCCCTCCCTAATTAAGGACCCTGCCCTAATTAAGGACCCCTCCCCTATTTAAGGACCCCTCCCTAATTAGGAGCCCCCTCCCCTATTTGAGGACCCCTCGCTAATTAAGAACGCCCCTCCCTAATTAAGGACCCCTCCCTATCTAAGAATCCCCTCCCTAATTAAGAACTCCCCCTAATTAGGAGCCCCCTCCCTCATTAAGGACCCTGCCCTAATTAGGAACCCCTCCCCTATTTAATGACCTCTCCCTAATTAAGAACCCCCTCCCCAATTAGGAGCCCCCTCCCTAATTAAGGACCCTGCCCTAATTAGGGACCCCTCCCCTATTTGAGGACCCCTCGCTAATTAAGAACCTCCACCCTAATTAAGGACCCTGCCCTAATTAGGGACCCCTCCCCTATTTAATGACCCCTCCCTAATTAAGAGCCCCCTCCCCAATTAGAAGCCCACTCCCTAATTAAGGACCCTGCCCTAATTAGGACCCTTCCCAATTTAAGGCCCGTCCCAATTTCCTGACCTCCGCCCTAATTAAGAGACCCCTGCGTCATTAATGACCCTGCCCTAATTAGCGACCCTTCCCCAATTAAGCGACCTTCCCCTAATTAAGTGCCCTCTCCCTAATTAGGGACCCCTGCCCAATTAAACGACCCCTCTCTAATTAATAACCCTCCCCCAATTAAGGATCTCTCCCTAATTAAGCAACCCCCCTCCCCAATTTAAGTCCTGTCCCTAATTAAGGCTCCCTCTCTAATTAAGGACCCCCCTAATTAAGGCCCCCTCCATAAATAAGGAGCCCTGTCTAATTAAGGACTCTCCTTAATTAATCGCCCCCTCCCCAATTTTAGGACCTCTGCCTAATTAATGACCCCTCCCTAATTAAGCGGCCCCATCCCAGTTAATTGTCCCCTCCCTAATTAAGCGACCCTTCCCCAATTAAGGACCCATCCCAATTAAATGACCCCTCCCTAATTAAGCGCCCCCTGCCTAATTAATCACCCCTCTCCAATTTAACGCCCTCTCACTAATTTAAGGCCTGACCTTAATTAATGACCCCTCTCTAATTAATAATCCCTTCCCTAATTAAGGACCACTCCCCAACTAAGGCTCCATCCTTAATTAAGCTCCCCCTCCCTAATTAATGACCCCTTTCCAATTAATGACCTCTCCCCAATTAATGACCCCCCAATTAATGACCCCTCCCTAATTAAGCACCCTCCTCCCTAATTAATGACCCCCCAATTAATGATCACCCCTATTAATGACCCCTCTGTAATCAGTGATCCTGCTCTAATTAATGACCCCCCTAATTAATGACCTTCCCCAAGTAATGGCCCCCAAATTAAAGACCCCTCTCTAATTAATGACCCGTCCCCAATTAATGACCCCTCTCTAATTTAATGACCCCCGAATTAAAGACCCCTCTCTAATTAATGGTCCCGCCCAATTAGTGACCCCCCAATTAATGACCCCACCTATTGATGACCTCTAATTAGTGACCCACATAATTAATGACCCCTCTTTAATTATTCCCCCCAATTAATGACCCCTCTCTAATTAATGACCCGCCAATTCATGACCCCCCCCGATTAATGACCCTGCCCCAATTAATGACCCCCAATTAATGCGCCCCCAATTAATGATCACCCCAATTAATGAACCTCCCAATTCATGACCCCCCAATTAGTGACCCCTGTGTAATTAATGACACCCCAATTAATGCCCTCTCTGTAATTAATGACCCCCCAATTAAACCGCCTCTGTAATTAATTCCCCCCAATTAATGATCACCCCAATTCGTGGCCTCCCAATTAGTGATATTTCTATAATTAATGCCCCCCAATTAATGGCCCCCTAATTAACGCCCCTGTCTAATTAATGATCCCCCAATTAATGCACCCTAATTAACGCCCCTGCCTAATTAATGACCCCCCCAATTAATGCCCTCTCTGTAATTAATGCCCCCTCAGTAATTAATGGCCCCTATTTAATAACCCCCCACTTAATGATCACCCCAATTAGGGACCCCCCAATTAGTGACCCTTCTATAATTAATGACCCTCCCCCAATTAATGCCCCCTAATTAACGCCCCAGTCTAATTAATGACCCCCCCAATTAATGACCCCCCCCAATTAACGCCCCCTCTGTAATTAATGCCCCCCAATTAACGATCACCCCAATTCGTGGTCCCCCAATCAGTGACCCTTCTATAATTAATGCCCCTCCCCCAATTAATGCCCCCTAATTAGCGCCCTGCCTAATTAGCGCCCCTCCCCCTCCGCCCCGCGGGAGCCGCGGCCTCGTTCTGGTCCCGATGGCCTCGATTTGGGCCCGGCCCCGCCCCCCCCGCCCGGGGACACTTTGGGGACACTTTGGGGTGACACTTTTGGGGTGACATTTATTTGGGTGACACTTTTGGGTGACACTTTTGGGTGACATTTCTTGGAGTGAAACTTTTTGGGTGACACTTTTTGCAGTGACACTTTTGAGGTGACACTTTTTGGGTGACATTTATTGGGGTGACAATTTTGGGACAGTTTTTGGGACAGTTTTTGGGGTTGTGACACTTTTTGGGTGACACTTTTGGGTGACATTTATTTGGGTGACACTTTGTGGGTGACAATTTTGGGTGACACTTTTTGCGACACTTTTGGGACAGATTTTGGGACATTTGGTGACAATTTTGAGGATGACACTTTTTGCGACACTTTTGGGACAGTTTTTGGGGTTGTGACACTTTCTGGGTGACACTTTTTGGGTGGCATTTATTGGGGTGGCACTTTTTGGGTGACACTTTTGGGGTGACCGTTTCTGGGATGTTTTTTGGTGTTGTGACACTTTTTGGGTGACACTTTCGGGTGGCACTTTTGGGTGACAATTTTTGGGGGTGACAATTTTTGGGTGATGCTTTTGGGACAGATTTTGGGACAGTTTTTGGGGTTGTGACACTTTTGGGCTGACATTTATTGAGGTGACACTTTTTGGGTGACAAGTTTTGGGTGACAATTTTGGGCCGGCACTTTTGGGGTGACATTTATTGGGGTGACACTTTTGGGGTGACAGTTTCCGGAGGGTGACATTCATTGGGTGACAATTTTGGGGTTGTGACACTTCCGGGTGACACTTTTTTTGGTGACACTTTTTTTGGGGGGGTGACATTTTTTGGGGTGGCAATTTTGGGGGGGTGACATTTTTTGGGTGACGCTTTTGAGGGGTGACACAAGAGGAGGCGGCGTCACCCCCAAGGTCCCAGTGCCACCCCAGTGCCACCCTGAAGGTCCCAGTGCCACCCAGTGTCACCTCAGTGCCACCCCAGTGTCACCCCCAGTGTCACCCCAATGTCACCCCCAGTGTCACCCCCGGTGTCACACCGGGTGTCACACGAGGGCCTCGGTGTCACCCCGGTGTCACCTCTGGTGTCACCTCAGTGCCACCCCCAGTGCCACCCCAGTGTCACACCCGGTGTCACCCCCAGTGTCACCCCCAGTGCCACCCCAAAGGTCCCAGTGTCACCCAGTGCCACCCCCAATGTCACCTCCGGGGTCTCAGTGTCACCTCTGGTGTCACACAAGGGGTCCCAGTGCCACCCCAGTGCCACTCTCAGTGTCACCCCCAGTGTCACCTCCAGGGTCCCAGTGCCAGCCCCAGTGCCACCTCAGTGTCACTTCAGTTGTCACCCCCAGTGCCAACCCCTGCTATCACCCCTGGTGTCACCCCCAGTGTCACACAAAAGTCCCAGTGTCACCCCAGTGTCACATGTGGGGATCCAGTGCCACCCCAGTGCCACCCCCAAGGTTCCAGTGCCACCCCAGTGTCACCCCAGTGTCACCTTTATTGTCACCCCCAGTGCCACCTCCAGGGTCTGAGTGTCACCCCCAATGTCACCCCCTGTGTCACCCCAAGGTCCCAGTGCCACCCGCAGTGCCACCCCAGTGTCACCTTTATTGTCACCTCCAGTGCCGACCCCTAGTGTCACCCCTGGTGTCACCCCCGGTGTCACCCCCAGTGTCACACCCGGTGTCACCCTCAGTGTCACCCTCAGTGTCACCCTCAGTGCCAACCCAGTGTCACCTCAGTGCCACCCCCAGTGTCACCCTTGGTGTCACACAAGGGTCCCAGTGCCACCCCAGTGTCCCCCCTGCTGTCACCTCTGGTGTCCCAGTGTCACCCCCAGTGTCACCCCCTGTGCCACCCCCAGTGCCACTCCAGTGTCACCTTTATTGTCACCTCCAGTGTCACCTCCAGTGCCAACCCCCGGTGTCACCCCCAGTGTCACCTCTGGGGTCCCAGTGTCACCCCAGTGCCACCCCAGTGTCACTTCAGTGTCACACCTGGTGTCACCCTCAGTGCCAACCCTGGGGTCCCAGTGTCACACCAGTGCCACCTCTAGTGCCACCCTCAGTGCCAACCCCCGGTGTCACCTGCAGTGTCACACAAAGGTCCCAGTGTCACCCCAGTGTCACCCCCTGTGTCACCTCCAGTGCCACCCCCAGTGTCACCCCCAGTGCCACCCCCAGTGTCACCCCCAGTGCCACCCCCAATGTCACCCCCAGTGTCACCCCCCGGTGTCACCCCAGTGCCACCCCCAGTGTCACCCCCAGTGCCAACCCCGGGGCCCCAGTGCCACCCCAGTGCCACCCCAGTGTCACTTCAGTTGTCACCTCCAGTGCCACCCCCGGTGTCACCTCTGGGGTCACCTGTAGTGTCACATGAGGGTCCCAGTGCCACCCCCCAGTGTCACCCCCAGTGTCACCTCCGGGGTCCCACTGTCACCTCTGGTGTCACACGAGGGGTCCCAGTGCCACCCCAGTGCCACTCCAGTGTCACATGTGGGGACCCAGTGTCACCTTTATTGTCACCCCCAGTGCCACCTCCAAGGTTCCAGTGCCACCCCAGTGCCACCCCAGTGCCACTCTCAGTGTCACCTTTATTGTCACCTCCAGTGCCACCTCCGGGGTCCCGGGGCCGCCCTCAATGTCACCCCCAGTGCCACCCCCAAGGTCCCGGTGCCACCCCCAGTGCCACTTCCGGGGTCCCGGTGCCGCCCCCGCCCCCAAATTTCCCATTTTTCCCCCCAATTTTCCCTCCCCAGCCTGGGGTAGTTTGGGCCATTTTGGGGCATTTTTGGAGATTTTGGGCCATTTTGGGCCATTTTGGGCCGTTTTGGGCCATTTTGAGGAAATTTGGGTCGGTTTTAAGGAGATTTGGGAGGATTTGGAGGAGGTTTTTGGGGATTTTGGGGACGTTTTGGGCATTTCGATGAGTTTTGAGTTTGTTTTAAGGAATTTTGGGTGATTTCGATGAATTTTAGGTTGGTTTTAAGTAATTTTGGGTGATTTTGATGAGTTTTGGGTTGGTTTTAAGGAATTTTGGGTGATTCTGATGAGTTTTGGGTTGGTTTTAAGGAATTTTGGGTGATTTTGGTGACTTTTGTGTTGGTTTCATGAATTTTGGGTGATTCTGATGAGTTTTGAGTTGGTTTTAAGGAATTTTGGGTGATTTCAATGAATTTTAGGTTGGTTTTGTTACTATTTGGGTGATTTTAATGACTTTTGCTGCATTTCGATCCCGTTTTTTGGGATTTCAATCCCGTTTATTGCGATTTCGATCCCGTTTTTTGGGATTTCAATCCCATTTTTTGCGATTTCCATCCCGTTTTTTGGGATTTTCTGCCGATTTTTGGTATTTTTTCCCTGATTTTCGTGTCTTTTCCCGTGTCCCAAAATCGGGATTTTTCTCCCCAGCCTGGCATGGTGAGGCGATGCCGCCCCTCCCCCACCCAGCGCCGCTCCCGGGGCCATTTTGGGGCATTTTGTGGAAATTTGTGTCGGTTTTAAGGATTTTGAGGAAGTTTGGGTGGATTTTGAGGAGGTTTTGGGCATTTTGAGGAGTTTTAGGCTGGTTTTAAGAAATTTTCGTTGTTTTTGATGAATTTTGGGTGATTTTGATGAGTTTTGGGTTGGTTTCATGATTTTTGGGTGATTTTCATGAGTTTTGGGTTGGTTTCGTGAATATTTGGGTGATTTTG
The DNA here is from genome assembly GCF_048771995.1 of Taeniopygia guttata. Classification (NCBI taxonomy): domain Eukaryota; kingdom Metazoa; phylum Chordata; class Aves; order Passeriformes; family Estrildidae; genus Taeniopygia; species Taeniopygia guttata. Next base: position 1,501,029 of record NC_133062.1, read on the forward strand.
ATGAGTTTGGGGTTGGTTTTAAGGAATTTGGGGTGATTTCGATGAGTTTTGAGTTGGTTTTAAGGAATTTTGGGTGATTCTGATGAGTTTTGGGTTGTTTTCATGAATATTTGGGTGATTTTAATGACTTTTGCTGCGTTTTGATCCCATTTCTTGCGATTTCGATCCCTTTTTTGCGATTTCCATCCCGTTTTTTGGGATTTCCATCCCGTTTTTGGGATTTCCATCCCATTTTTTGCGATTTCCATCCCGTGTTTTGGGATTTCCATCCCGTTTTTTGGATTTTGATCCCGTTTTTTGGGATTTCCATCCCATTTATTGCGATTTCCATCCCGTTTTTTGGATTTCGATCCCGTTTTTTGCGATTTCCATCCCGTTTTTTGGGATTTCGATCCCGTTTTTTGCGATTTCCATCCCGTTTTTGGGATTTCCATCCCGTTTTTTGGGATTTCCATCCCGTTTTTTGGGATTTCCATCCCGTTTTTTGCGATTTCCATCCCGTTTTTTTAATTTTTCTCCGATTTTTGTTATTTTCCCCCAGCCGGGCATGGTGAGGCGATGCCGCCCCTCCCCCACCCAGCGCCGCTCTGGGGCCATTTTGGGGCATTTCGAGGAAATTTGGGTCAGTTTTAAGGATTTTGAGGAAGTTTGGGTGAATTTTGAGGAGGTTTTGGGGATTTTGATGAGTTTTGGGTTGGTTTCCTGAATATTTGGGTGATTTCGATGAGTTTTGGGTTGGTTTTAAGGAATTTTGGGTGATTCTGATGAGTTTTGAGTTGGTTTTAAGGAATTTTGGGTGATTCTGATGAGTTTTGGGTTCGTTTCGTGAATATTTGGGTGATTTTGGTGAGTTTTGGGTTGGTTTGAAGGAATTTTGGGTGATTCTGATGAGTTTTGGGTCGGTTTCCTGAATATTTGGGAATTTTGGGTGATTTTGATGAGTTTTGAGTTGATTTCCTGAATATTTGGGTGATTTTGATGAGTTTTGAGTTGGTTTTAAGGAATTTTGGGTGATTTTGATGAGTTTTGAGTTGGTTTTAAGGAATTTTGGGTGATTCTGATGGGTTTTGGGTCGGTTTCTTGACTATTTGGCTGATTTTAATGACTTTTGGGTTTTAATGAATTTAATTTTAATGACATTGGGTTGATTTTGAGGAGGTTTTGGGTGATTTCGATGAATTTTAGGTTGGTTTTAAGGAAATTTGGGTGGTTTCGTTGAATTTTATGTTTGTTTTAAGGAATTTTGGGTGACTTTGATGAGTTTTCGGTTGGTTTCGTGACTATTTGGGTGATCTTAATGACTTTTGCTGCGTTTTCGATCCCGTTTTTTGGGATTTCGATCCCATTTATTGGGATTTCCATCCCGTTTTTTGCTATTTCGATCCTGTTTTTTGCGATTTTGATCCCATTTATTTGAATTTCGCTCCCGTTTTTTGGATTTCGATCCCGTTTTTTGGGATTTCCATCCCGTTTTTTGCGATTTCCATCCCATTTTTGGGATTTCGATCCCGTTTTTTGCGATTTCGATCCTATTTATTGGGATTTCCATCCCGTTTTTTGCGATTTCGATCCCGTTGTTTGTGATTTTGATCCCATTTTTGGGATTTCGATCCCATTTTTTGCGATTTCCATCCCGTTTTTTGGGATTTCGATCCCGTTTTTTGGGATTTCGATCCCGTTGTTTGTGATTTCCATCCCGTTTTTTGCGATTTCGATCCCATTTTTTGGCAATTTCGATCCCGTTTTTTGGGATTTCAATCCCATTTTTTGGGATTTCGATCCCGTTTTTTGCGATTTCCATCCCGTTTTTTGGATTTCGATCCCGTTTTTTGGATTTCCATCCCATTTTTTGCGATTTCCATCCCATTTTTTGCGATTTCGATCCCGTCTTTTGAGATTTCCATCCCCTTTTTTAGGATTTCCATCCCGTTTTTTGCGATTTCCATCCCGTTTTTTGGGATTTTCCGCCGATTTTTGGTATTTTTCCCCCGATTTTCGTGTCTTTTCCCGTGACCCAAAATCTGGATTATTTTCCCCCAGCCGGGCATGGTGAGGCGATGCCGCCCCTCCCCCACCCAGCGCCGCTCCTGGGGCCATTTTGGGGTGATTTTGAGGAAATTTGGGTCAGTTTTAAGGATTTTGAGGAAGTTTGGGTGAATTTTGAGGAGGTTTTGGGGATTTTGTTGAGTTTTGTTTGGTTTTAAGGAATTTTGGGCGATTTCGAAGAGTTTTGAGTTGGTTTTAAGGAATTTTGGTTGTTTTTGATGAGTTTTGGGTTGATTTCCTGAATATTTGGGTGACTTTGATGAGCTTTGAGTTGGTTTTAAGGAATTTTGGGTGATTTTGGTGACTTTTTGTTGGTTTCATGAATATTTGGGTGATTCTGATGAGTTTTGAGTTGGTTTCATGAATATTTTGGTGACTTTAATGACTTTTGCTGCGTTTTGATCCCGTTTTTTGGGATTTTGATCCCGTTTTTTGCAATTTTGATCCCGTTTTTTGCGATTTCGATCCCATTTATTGGGATTTCGATCCCTTTTTTTGGATTTCGATCCCGTTTTTTGGGATTTCGATCCCTTTTTTTGGATTTCAATCCCGTTTTTTGCGATTTCCATCCTGTTTTTTGGGATTTCCATCCCGTTTTTTGGATTTCCATCCCGTTTTTTGGATTTCGATCCCATTTTTTGCGATTTCCATCCCGTTTTTTGGATTTCGATCCCGTTTTTTGCGATTTCCATCCCGTTTTTTTGGAATTTCCATCCTGTTTTTTGCGATTTTGATCCCGTTTTTTGGATTTCGATCCCGTTTTTTGCGATTTCCATCCCGTTTTTTGGATTTCGATCCCGTTTTTTGCGATTTCCATCCTGTTTTTTGGGATTTCCATCCCGTTTTTGCGATTTCCATCCCGTTTTTTTGGATTTCCATCCCCTTTTTTGCGATTTCCATCCCGTTTTTTAAATTTTTCTCCGATTTCTGTTGTTTCCCCCAGCCTGGCATGGTGAGGCGATGCCGCCCCTCCCCCACCCAGCGCCACTCCCGGGGCCCTTTTGGGGTGATTTTGGGCCCTTTTGGGGTGATTTTGGGCCATTTTGGGCCATTTTGTGGAAATTTGGGTCGGTTTTAAGGATTTTGAGGAAGTTTGGGTGGATTTTGAGGAGGTTTTGGGGATTTTGATGCGTTTTAGGCTGGTTTTAAGGAATTTTGGGTGATTTTGATGAGTTCTGGGTTGGTTTCCTGAATATTTGGGTGATTTCGATGAGTTTTGAGTTGGTTTCATGAATATTTGGGTGATTTTAATGACTTTTGCCGCATTTTGATCCCGTTTTTTGCGATTTCCATCCCGTTTTTTGCGATTTCGATCCCATTTTTTGGATTTCGATCCCGTTTTTTTGGATTTCCATCCCGTTTTTTGGGATTTCGATCCCGTTTTTGGGATTTCAATCCCGTTTTTTGCGATTTCCATCCCGTTTTTTGGGATTTCGATCCCGTTTATTGGGATTTCGATCCCGTTTATTGGGATTTCGATCCCGTTTTTTGCGATTTCCATCCCGTTTTTTGGGATTTCGATCCCGTTTTTTGGGATTTCGATCCCGTTTTTTGGACTTCGATCCCGTTTTTTGCGATTTCCATCCCTTTTTTGCGATTTCCATCCCGTTGTTTGCGATTTCCACCCCGTTTTTTGGGATTTGATCCCGTTGTTTGCGATTTCCATCCCGTTTTTTGTGATTTCCATCCCGTTTTTTGCGATTTCCATCCCGTTTTTTGGGATTTCAATCCCGTTTTTTGCGATTTCCATCCCATTTTTTGGGATTTTTCTCCAATTTTTGGTATTTTTCCACCGAATTTTGTGTCTTTTTCCATGACCCAAAATCCAGATTTTTCCCCCAGCCTGGCACGGTGAGGCGGTGCCGCCCCTCCCCCACCCAGCGCCGCTCCCGGGGCCATTTTGGGCTGATTTTGGGCCATTTTGGGGCATTTTGCGGAAATTTGTGTCGGTTTTAAGGATTTTGAGGAAGTTTGGGTGGATTTTGAGGAGGTTTTGGGGATTTTAATGAGTTTTGAGTTGGTTTTGTGAATATTTGGGTGACTTTGATGAGTTTTGAAGTGGTTTCGTGAATATTTGGGTGATTCTGATGTGTTTTGGGCTGTTTTAAGGAATTTTGGGTGACTTTGATGAGTTTTGAGTTGGTTTTAAGGAATTTTGGGTGATTTTGGTGACTTTTGTGTTGGTTTCATGAATATTTGGGTGATTCTGATGAGTTTTGGGTTGGTTTCGTGACTATTTGGGTGATTTTAATGACTTTTGCTGCATTTCGATCCCGTTTTTTGGGATTTCGATCCCATTTTTTTGGATTTTCCGCCGATTTTTGGTATTTTTCCACCGATTTTTGTGTCTTTTCCCATGACCCAAAATCCAGATTTTTCCCCCCAGCCTGGCATGGTGAGGCAATGCCGCCCCTCCCCCACCCAGCGCCGCTCCCGGGGGCATTTTGGGGCGATTTTGGGCCATTTTGGGGTGATTTTGAGGAAATTTGGGTTGATTTTAAGGATTTTGAGGAAGTTTGGGTGGATTTTGAGGAGGTTTTGGACATTTTGATGAGTTTTGAGTTGGTTTCCTGAATATTTGGGTGATTTTGATGAGTTCTGGGTTGGTTTTGTGAATATTTGGGTGACTTAATGAGTTTTGAGTTGGTTTTAAGGAATTTTGAGTGATTCTGATGAGTTTTGAGTTGGTTGGGTTGGTTTCGTGAATTTTTGGGTGATTTCAATGAGTTTTAAGTTGGTTTTAAGGAATTTTGGGTGATTTTGATGAGTTTTGAGTTGTTTTCGTGAATATTTGGGTGATTCTGGTGAGTTTTGGGTTGGTTTCGTGAATATTTGGGTGATTTTAATGACTTTTGCTGCGTTTCGATCCTGTTTTTTGCGATTTCCATCCCGTTTTTTGGAATTTCGATCCCATTTATTGGGATTTCTATCCCGTTTTTTGGATTTCCATCCCGTTTTTTGCGATTTCCATCCCGTTTTTTTAATTTTTCTCCGATTTTTGTTATTTTTCCCCCAGCCGGGCATGGTGAGGCGATGCCGCGCACGCCGGCCTCCAGCGAGGAGGAGGAGGGGGGTCGGGGCTCCGAGTACCCCGAGGCCGATTCGGACTCGGGGAGTTCCCGCGAGGGCCCCCCCGGCCCCCCCCGCGCCCCCCGGGGCCCCCCCCGGCCGCCGCCCCCCGAGGAGGCGCAGTTCAGCATGATGGTGTTCCGCATCGGCATCCCCGACCTGCACCAGACGGTGAGCAGAGAACACCCCAAAAATCCCCCCAAAAATACGGGAAGGGGCCCCGAAAATAATGGGGAAGAGGGAAAAAAAATTGGGGATTGTTATCCCAAAAATTGGGGGAAAAAACCCTAAAAAATTAGGAAAAAAACCAAAAAAAAGTGAATTTTTCCCGCAAAAATTGGTAATTTTTATCCAAAAAATTGGGAAAAAAACCCCAAAAAATTTGGGAAAAAAACCCAAAAAATTTGGGGGAAAAAAAACCAAAAAATTGGGAATTTTCTGCCTAAAAGTTGGGAATTTTGCCCCAAAACCCCGTGCTCAGCATGATGGTGTTCCGCATCGCCATCCCCGACCTGCACCAGACGGTGAGAAAAGAACACCCAAAAATCCCCAAAAAAATATGGGAAGGGGCCCCGAAAATAATGCAAAAGAGGGAAAAAAATTTGGGGAATTTTAGACAAAAAATTGGGGGAAAAAAGCTTAAAAATTGGGAAAAAAAAACCAAAAATGTGAATTTTTCCCCCTAGAATTGCAAAAGAAAACTCCCAAAAAATTCAGATGAAGGGGAAAAAAATTGGGGATTTTTATCCAAAAAATTTGGGATTGTGATCCCAAAAATTGGGGAAAAAAAACAAAAAAAAAAAGTGAATTTTCCCCCCAAAATACTGCGAAAAATGGCAAAACAGGTGGAAAGAAGAGCGAGAAATTGGGGATTATTATCCCAAAAATACTGGAAAAAAAACCCTAAAAAATTGGGGGAAAAACCCAAAAAAATGGGGAATAAAACAAAAAAAAAGGGAATTTTCCCCCCAAAATACTGGGGAAAATGGCAAAGCAGTTGGGAAGAAGAGCAAAAAATTGGGGATTGTTATCCCAAAAATTGGGGAAAAAAAGCTAAAATATTGGGGAAAAAAAACCCCAAAAATGTGAATTTTTCCCCCAAAAATTGGTAATTTTTAGCCAAAAAAATTGGGAAAAAAACCCAAAAAATTTGGGAAAAAAACCCAAAAAAAAATTGGGGAAAAAAAACCCAAAAAATTGGGAATTTTCTGCCTAAAAGTTGGGAATTTTGCCCCAAAACCCCGTGCTCAGCATGATGGTGTTCCGCATCGGCATCCCCGACCTGCACCAGACGGTGAGAAAAGAACACCCCAAAAATCCCAAAAAAATATGTGAAGGGGCCCCGAAAATAATGGGGAAGAGGGAAAAAAAATTGGGGATATTTAGACAAAAAATTGGGGGAAAAAAGCTAAAATATTGGGAAAAAAATCCCAAAAAATGTGAATTTTTCCCCCAAAAATTGGTAATTTTTATCCAAAAAATTGGGAAAAAAACCCAAAAAAATTTGGGAAAAAAAACCCAAAAAAAAACTGGGGAAAAAAACCCCAAAAAATTGGGAATTTTCTGCCTAAAAGTTGGGAATTTTGCCCCAAAACCCCGTGCTCAGCATGATGGTGTTCTGCATCGGCATCCCCGACCTGCACCAGACGGTGAGAAAAGAACACCCAAAAATCCCCAAAAAAATACGGGAAGAGGCCCCGAAAATAATGCAAAAGAGGGAAAAAAAATTGGGGAATTTTAGACAAAAAATTGGGGGAAAAAAGCTCAAAAATAAGGAAAAAAAACCAAAAAATGTGAATTTTTCCCCCTAGAATTGCAAAAGAAAACTCCCAAAAAATTCAGATGAAGGGGAAAAAAATTGGGGATTTTTATCCAAAAAATTTGGGATTGTGAGCCCAAAAATTGGGGAAAAAAGCTAAAAAATTGGGAAAAAAAAGTGAATTTTCCCCCCAAAATACTGGGGAAAAATGGCAAAGCAGTTGGGAAGAAGAGCAAAAAATTGGGGATTGTTATGCCAAAAATTGGGGAAAAAAACCCTAAAAAATTGGGAAAAAAAACCAAAAAAAAAGTGAATTTTTCCGCCAAAAATTGGTAATTTTTATCCAAAAAAATTGGGAAAAAAACCCAAAAAAATTTGAAAAAAAAAAAAACCAAAAAAAATTTGGGGAAAAAAAACCCAAAAAACCTGGGAATTGTTATCCCAAAAATTGCAGGAAAAGCCCCCAAAAGATTAGGGGAAAAAAAAAAAAAAGTGAAATTTTCCCCCCAAAAACACCGGGGAGAAGAGCAAAAAAAAAAGGAATTTTTATCCAAAAAAATTGCAAAAAAAAAATCAAAAAAATGGGAAAAAAAATTTGGGGGTAAAATAAAAAAAGTTGAATTTTTCCCCCAAAAATTGGGAAGAGGAGCAAATAATTTGAGATTTTTTGGATAAAAATTGGGAATTTTCTGCCTAAAAGTTGGGAATTTTGCCCCAAAACCCCGTGCTCAGCATGATGGTGTTCCGCATCGGCATCCCCGACCTGCACCAGACGGTGAGCAGAGAAACACCCAAAAATCCCCAAAAAATATGGGAAGGGGCCCCGAAAATAATGGGGAAGAGGGAAAAAAATTTGGGGATATTTAGACAAAAAATTGGGGAAAAAAAGCTAAAATATTGGGAAAAAAATCCCAAAAAATGTGAATTTTTCCCCCAAAAATTGCTAATTTTTAGCCAAAAAAATTGGGAAAAAACCCCAAAAAATTTGGGAAAAAAAACCCCAAAAAATTGGGGAAAAAAACCCAAAAAAATTGGGAATTTTCTGTCTAAAAGTTGGGAATTTTGCCCCAAAACCACGTGCTCAGCATGATGGGTTCCGCATCAGCATCCCCGACCTGCACCAGACGGTGAGAAAAAAACACCCAAAATCCCCCCAAAAAATATGTGAAGGAGCCCCAAAAATAATGCAAAAGAGGGAAAAAAATTTGGGGATATTTAGACAAAAAATTGGGGGAAAAAAGCTCAAATATTGGGAAAAATACCCAAAAAAATGTGAATTTTTCCCCCAAAAATTGATAATTTTTAGCCAAAAAAATTGGGAAAAAAACCCAAAAAATTTGGGAAAAAAACCCAAAAAATTGGGGAAAAAAACCCCAAAAAATTGGGAATTTTCTGCCTAAAAGTTGGGAATTTTGCCCCAAAACCCCGTGCTCAGCATGATGGGGTTCCGCATCAGCATCCCCGACCTGCACCAGACGGTGAGAAAAGAACACCCAAAAATCCCCAAAAAATACGGGAAGGGGCCCCGAAAATAATGCAGAAGAGGGAAAAAAAATTTGGGATTTTTATACAAAAAATTGGGGTTTTCTGAGGCATTTTAAGGCAGTTTGTGTCATTTCTCCACCCAGACCTCCCCAAACCTGGGGATTTTTGGGCTCCTCTCATCCCAAACCCTTCGGGGTTTCACTTTTGGGGTTCCCATGACCTGACCCCCAAAATCTGCATTTTTGGGGCTCATCAGAAAGGAATTTTGGAGCTTTTGGGGGTTTTTTTGGAGGGGTTATTTTGGGGTTTTTGGGGGGTTTTTTTGGGGGCTTTTTGAGGCCATTTTGGGCATCTTCCCCACCCAAGACTCCACAAATCTGGGAATTTTTGGGCTCCCCTCATCCCAAACCCTTCGGGGTTTCAGTTTTGGGGTTCCCTTGACCTGACCCCCAAAATCTGCATTTTTGGGGCTCATCCAAAAGGAATTTTTGGGGTTTTTTGGGGGTTTTTTGGGTTTTTTGAGGCATTTTAAGGACCTTTTCTGTCATTTCTCCACCCAGAGCTCCCCAAACCCGGGGATTTTTGGGGTCCTCATCCCAAACCCTTCAGGGTT